>NC_079299.1:2064173-2401048 GCF_023638135.1 Falco biarmicus
TTTGAAGTTGTACAATTAAGGGTCACTAGAAGTATCTAATTCTTACCAGTCTTTGGGTTTATCTTTATTGCTCTAAACAGGCTTACAGGCTGATTAAGAGTCCCAGAGTAGTATATTGAGATATGGGAAATACGCAAAACTCCTCATTAACATTTGCTGGTTTTTGTTAAATGAAAAGTAATTATGAGTTCCATTGTGTCACGCAGGTAGTCATTAGTGTTGAGTATGTCTTTGGGAAATAAGATAGCGGATTAGAGCAAAGCATTAAGCTGTCTACATCTATTTGGATACAATAACTGTAATGACAGCCAAGAGACCCAAATGGTTCATGGTGCAAGTAATTTTCTATTATTTTTCCCCTTCTCCTTTTTGGGGTGTAAGGTCATTGTGATTGTACAAATGTAGCAAGATACTGTTGTGTTTCTTTCCAGTGGAGACTTTGTATGAACTGCTCTATTCCAAATAATGGAATCATAAACATTAATAATGTGACATTAATACAAATTTTAAAATGTACTGATTTTCTGGTTTTAGTTTTCCAGAAGATGAATGTTGTCCTGTGGTCCTGGTCTCTCTGAAACTGAGGAATCCTTTGGAACATGCCCTAGTTCTCCCATGGGCTATGGCCTTGCTTCACCTGGGAACAGGGGCAGGATGAGATGAAGCATGCTTGAGGCACACTCACAAGCCTCATTTCAGTTTGTCATAGCTGGAAACTGAACCAAACAAAGAGGTCCTGAGAGCATAAGAATTTAAGCCACAGAACTATTAATATGGGTCTTCTGATGACATTATGCAGTCTGATGTTCTACATGGTGTCCTACAGAGTGGAGTTCCTCAGAGTCAGTATTGGGGCTGGTCCTGTTGAACATCTTTATCTGCGACATGGACAGCGTGATTGACTGCACCTGCAGCAAGGCTGCCAACACCACCAAGCTGTGCAGTGCGTTTGGTGGGCCTGTGCAAACCTCATGAAATTCAACAAGGCAAAATAAAAGGTCCTGCAGGTGCGTTGGGGCATTCCCAAGCACAAATACCAGCTAGGCGGAGAATGGATTGGGAGCAGCCCTGAGGAGAAGGACTTGGGTGTGTTGGTAGATGAGAAGCTCAACATGGCCCAACAATGTGCCCTTGCAGCCCAGAAAGCCAACCGTACCCTGAGCTGCATCACAAGAATCATGGCCAGCAGGTCAAGAGAGGGGATTCTCCCTCTCTGCTCTCGTGAGACCCCACCTGGAGTGATGCATTCAGCTCTGAACCTCCAACATAAGAAGGACCTGCTGGAGTGAGTCCAAAGGAGGACCAAGAAGATGATGGGAGGGCTGGAGCCCCTCTCCTATGGGGACAGGCTAAAAGAGTTGGGGTTGCTCAGCCTGGAGCAGAGAAGGCTCCAGGGAGTTCTTACAGCAGCTTCCAGCACCTAAAGGAGCTGACAGGAAAGCTGGGGGGACTTTTGACAAGGGCCTGTGGTGATAGGGCAAGGGGGAATGGCTTTAACCTGAGAGAGGGGAGGTTAAGATTAGATATTAGGGAGAAATTCTTGACTATGAGGGCGGTGAGACACCAGCCCAGGCTGCCCAGAGCAGCTGTGGATGCCCCATCCCTGGCAGTGCCCAAGGCCAGGCTGGACGGGGCTTTGGGCAACCTGGGCTGGTGGTGGGTGTCCCTGCACATGGCAGGGGGCTGGAACTGGATGACCTGTAAGGTCCCTTCCAACCCAAACTATGATTCTAGTCTATGATTGTATCGACGCTGCCCCCTGCTCATCTGGGCAGCCAATACAATTTAATTAATAAAATCAATCTAAGAAATGCCACATCTATAAATTTAATTAGAGATTATTGATTAATTTAGAAAACAAGCCTCAAATGCCAGTTATTTCTAATTTCTGTCCAGATTCTGCATGGCATTATTAACTGAGTTTATATATTGTCATTCTTCACTCCTCTGCCTTTATTTTCTAATGGGCTGCAAAGCTTGCATTCCTATCGCCTCTTTTGTCATCCCAATATATGCAAAACATTTGTCTCATTATTATTTTCCAAGAAACCAAAAATAGACAGGCAGGCAGAACTGCGTGGACCGGATTCCTTACAGGCTGCGTGCACGGGTCTCAGGGCAATGCACCGCTTTCCAATAAAGGCTGCGAATTCTTTCACAGCACATCTGTTACTCCATCCATTCTCAATCAACCACATAAAGCTTGCTTTGCTCTCATCTTGTTCAAGAACTTTGAAGCTATGTTTCATCCTTCTGATCTAGTTGTCTAATGCTTTGCTTTTCCCCCAGAGTATACGCATTTTACGTGCCAATGGAAGTGATAGATTTAGCCACAGGGAATGATGTATGCAGACAGTAGATTCCTTGCAGTTTCTACTGACATCTATCACCTTTTTTCCGTATACAATGTTTATTCCAGTGGGTCTTTTTCACAGAATTTAGTCAGCTTGCAGAGCTGTTTTTATGGTGCTGCAGATCCTAGTGCTATGTATCACTTCTTACCCAGGATTACAGTAGAAGCGAGTCTTCCATAAATATCTCAGGGCACAGTAAAAGGCTTGAATGTAGCAAAGAGAACATCTGCTAAAACTGGATGTTTATGTCATATTGTGTATTGTTTCTCAATGCATTATATTAACTTGCAGAAGTGCCACGTCAGGTCAGCTATGATATGGCAAGCCTGTGTTATGTGGGTTTATTCCCTTTAGTATTTAAGGATTTCTTTACCTTCTTGTATCTGCATTTCTGAACAGAAATCAGGCAGCAGCCGACTTGTGTTTCGACTCCAGAAGGGTGAATCATGAGTAAATAAGCCTTTAATTCCATGCTTTGCAAAATACAAGCAAAAAAAGTGAAGGTACACAGTGACCATTTTACACATACCTTGTTCTTACAGAAGTTATTTACCAGGGAGATTTCTCTTCCCTAAAACATGCCACCTTTCAAGAAAGCTAAAAGAAAAAAAATAATAAAAGTAAATGTTCTCTCACTACTTACAGGCCCTGAGCTATTATCACAGCATGACTTTTCAGCCATTTCTGTTACCCAGCTGCCTGCCTGGAATGTCAACAACCCCTGTTGCAGAGACACATGGGTGGCAAGGAAAGGTGTCTATTTTATGTTCTGTTAATGCACATAAATGAAGTCAAAAATCTACTTCTGTTTTTCAGTTGTTGTTGCACAGTGGATGACATTCCGTTTGTTTGATCCATCTTACCTGCCTGCTCCTCCCAGCTCCTCCTCAAGTTCATGGTTTCCAGGCCAGTATATTTTAGAATAATTTTTAGTTTTGGTTTTGGTTTTTTTCCCCTTTCTTTTATAATACCAATTTTGAATCACAGAAACTGCAATGGTTTTGGTGTTATAAATTAGAAATCTCTTGAGTTATAAGACCAGATAGGAAAAATCCTACCCAGAAAACCTTCATCAAGTTTAACTGCATTCCACAGTGTGCCCTGGTGGCCAAGGGGCCAGCGGTACCCTGGGGTGCGCTGGGAGGAGGGTGGGGGTTATCTCCCCCTCTGCTCTGCCCTGGGGAGGCCGCATCTGCAGTGCTGTGCCCAGCGCTGGGCTCCCCAGTTCAAGAGAGATGGGGAGCTACTGGGGAGGGCCCAGCAGAGGCTGTGAGGATGATGAGGGGACTGGAGCATCTCCCTGCTGGGGACAGAGAGCTGGGGCTGTTCAGCCTGGAGAAGAGAAGACTTGGGGGGACCTTACTGACACACGCAAGTGTCTTAATGGCGAGTGCCAGGAGGACGGGGCCAGGCTCTGTTCAGGGGTGCCCAGCGCCAGGACAGGGGCAACGGGCACAGGCTGCAGCACGGGAACCTCCGCCTGAAGACGGGGAAGAACTTCTCTGCCGTGAGGGTGTCGGAGCCGTGGGACAGGCTGCCCCGAGGGGCTGTGGGGTCTCCTTCTCTGGAGCCATCCCAACCTGCCTGGAGGCGGCTCTGTGCAGCCCGCTCTGGGAGAGCTGCTGCAGCAGGGCTGGGCTGGGGGCTCCGGGGGACACTGCCCACCCCCACCCTGCCGGGATGCTGTGTAGGAGCATGAGAATTCCTCTGTGCGTGATTCTGTGCGGGAGCAGTTGTCTCACACAGCTGGATACAGACTGTTGGAAGTTATTAGAAAAGTAACATTGAGACTTTATGAAATAAGAAGTATTTTATTATTTCCCCTTTGTTCCCCTAAGCATTCTCAACCCCCTCATTTCTCAGCATTAGTAGTTGGCCCGATGCAAAATTTGGGCATCAGTAAGCTTAGTAAGCAATTTCTTTCAAGTGTTAGGAGTCTTAAACACAGTTCTAGATGTTATAAATAAAGAAGTATGGAATTTTTCTGAATTGATTGTTGATGAAAACAGTAATTTTCCTTTAGTATTAAAAGTGTGTGTGTGCATACACACACACACATCTCTATATATATAAAGTTGGATTGGGATGAAACAATTCAGATTTTACTTTTTTTTCAAGATTTATGCATGGGAATGTGGAATGGAAGAGGATATTTAGAGAACCAAAGCAGAATGTCTTGTGTGGCTCCATACCCACTGGATTTATAATTATTCCCTGGTATTTCATATATTAGTTACTCTCCTCTAGAGCTGCTAGTGGGCTCTGAATGCCTGGGGAGCAAAGCAGACGAAAGATAATGTCTTCTTCTGAAGTCTGTGGAGCCCAGCAGCTTGCTAAGTGAGGAGCTGGTGGGGAGAGGGTTGAGACCCAGGGAGCCCTCTGCCTCCCTGGATGGGAATCAGGGCATCCCAGCTGCTCGGTACCACCCCAAAGGGACCCCCAGGTCTCCCCTACTTGCTCCCTGCCAGTGGTTCTGGTAGAGATGTCACGTCTCTCAGCAGTGTCTCTGCCAGAGGAGGCATATCCATCAACAAACTTTTGACCGTACCTAGTTGAAAAGTGTTTGCCATCTTTTTACGTCATTAACCCCAAAGCCCTGGTCAGCACAAGGGCTTCTGTTGTGTCAGGTTTCAGGTGACCGCTCAGGAAAGGAGGGGACCCTCGCTGAAAGCTCTCCTACAGGAATGAGAGGGAGTTACTGTGACAGAGTGAGCACAGATATCAGTGAAAAGAACAAAATGTCCACCTCTGAACTTTGCCTTTGATTTAGTCTGACCCTGGAACTCCTTTAGTTAATAGAAATTTATTTTTCATTGGGCTTACAGCAGTGTGAGATAGGAATATCTTCTTCTGTCTCAGATTCCCCACCTATAAAATGCAAATTAGACATTCACACCTGCCTCAGAGGAGTCTTGTCAGGAGTAATTAGTTAATGTGTGTGAAATTCTTTAAGGTTGTAGAAGAAAACTGCAGTGTATTATATACTGTTGCATACAAAATACAAAACCTAAGTATGAAGTGCATGTTGTTAGTGCAAGCCCCTGGATGCTGCCTCAGAAGATTAGGCTGGTTACATGTTGCCATTTTGGTAAAAAATACTCACAAAAGTATTTCAGTTTTGGTTTTGCTGTCTGGTTTTGGGGTTTTAATCATTTGAGTCACAGTGGCTCTTCTCTCTAGATGACTATTTGGTCTGTACTGCTTGTGAAATGCTTATTCAGAAGTTTCAACTCAGTGCTGGACCCTAGCAGTCTCTGGGATGACTTCTGTTGTCAAAGTTTAGGCACCTGACTGCCTTTCAAGTGGCAGTCAGACACTTAGAGCTAGGCAACTGAACGGAGGAGACCTGTGTGTCTGTAACCCTTCCCCGTCACATTTTTGGATCGTTTTAGGTAAGTGCAGCCAACCATAAGCACACTCTTTCAGCGGCAGGAAAATGAGACAGGTGAAAATTTCAGAATCAGTCAATGCATCTTCCAGTAGACCTATACCAAAATGTTGGTCTCGTTATGGTCATCGGGTAATTAAAGCTGGAGATCAATGGGAATCTTGCAGTCCTTTGGTATTGGATTATGCAGAGGAGAGCAGGCACTGCGGCAGTGCTCATTGATTTAATGCAATACCTTACAATCAGCCCTCTCGGGTCAGCAGCACAGATGTAAGCCATTTGAGTTAACCAGGAAACCTGCAGCAGAAAGTCATCCTCTCCGCAGATCTGGCACTAGAGAGGGATGAGGAATGTACTTCTGCTGCTAAATCACCAAGCTGTTGCCTGACCACATTTCAATTCCTGCTTCTGGCAGAGGTTTCTGTTCCAATTGCTCCTTTCTGCCCCGCTTGCTGGCAACCTCCACTGGTGCCTGTTTATTCTTCTCCCTTTTCTTCTTTCCGTATTCATCCTTCTTCCGTGCCTTCTCACGTAAGCGTGGTAAGCTTTTCACCGATTCTCTTCTATTCTAGCTGAGAAGGCAGTATTAGGAACGCAGGGAAGACAGTTTTGTTTCCAGTGCTCATAAGGGCCACTCTCAGTTAGAAGCAACAAAGAAGTAGCCTTCCTCCTGGTCTGCTGCAAACTCCTCTCCCCAGTCTTTGCCCGTGGAGCCACCCCACGGAGATCAGGCAGTGCTCGGGGCAGGCAGGATCTTTGAGAACAGCAACAGCGTGCTGTCACAGATCTGAGCTCCGTGTATAATAAATGCACTCTGACAAACAGCTTTTGTCACCGTGTCTATCTGTAGGGGATGGCATCGGTATTGATAAACTTCAAGTTAAATTTTTATTTCCTTCTAAAATCGCTTGCTGTACTGCAGTTCCTATCAGCCTGCTTTCTGGAGGTGCAGGCAGAATACTCCTGGGTGCATATGGAGCAGTGCCAAGGGTGCTCCCTTGCCCTCTCTTTAAGGTTCTGGGGACAAGTTTCAATTCTTTCTTACCCCTGGCAGTCTGACTGCATATTTGCAGCATGGCTTTGTCCATTTCACTAGCAGTATTTCTTTTCCTACTGCTTAAGGAGGTTTCTTTATACATAGTTTACTTATTTTTCTTTTTCAAACCTGGAAAAAACAAGGGTTTATCTCAGTTTATCTAACTACTAGTCCGTCCTGCAAGAAGTTGCTAGGTCTGACTTTCTAGTGATATATTCATGGGTCTGTGAACTAAGTGATGCAACTTGTATCGAGACGAAGCAGGTAAAAGGGTCGGCTCTTCCCGCTGAACCTGCACAGTCCATTAGGGCCATTGCATATCTCTGCTGTTGGCAGCAACGCAGAGACAATAGGTGAAAAATAGAATCCTGACTAATTTCTGGTAGCAGGAAGAGGAAAGCTGAGATCTGAGGTATTGGAACACTTGCTGTAGCAGAAAATGCTGCAAGTGCCAGGCAGGAGTAACCGAAGCAGCTCCGGTGGGCTCCATGGCTGTGAAGTCTCACCCACCCACAGGCCATTTGTCAGGCAGAAAGCTGCTGTCTCAGTGAATTGCAAAGCCTTGTGATTTTGTGCATGTTCAAAATCAGATTGCATCTGCAGCCTCTAAACTAACAAGCCTCTGAAAGCTTTTTACAAGGAGCATGTTCTCCAGCAAAGCTTGGGCGCCTCGCTTGCAGAGAATGTGCTGCTCGGTGAAGCTGGAAGCTCTTCCTCTGACTTGAAGGGTTTTCTAGGCATCTGTGATAAACAGTAGAGCGATTTATTTTATTTTATTTTTTATATGGCAAGTGCCAAGGAAGAACGTGATCCAGCCAACCATGTCAAGAGTTTTCCTTGCTCTGGGAATATAGCATCTGTCAATCAGTTTCCTCAATAGGGCTTCACCTGCCAGGGAAAGAGAGTCCCACCACGCTGCTTGGGCAAAGGTGACTATCAAAAGCATAAAGAAGCTGCTTTCTCGGGCTGTTCTTTAAGTGGGACAGTTTGATCTTTTGTCAACAACGTAGAAATGTGTCTCAAAACCTGCTTTAAAGCAAAGGCCAGTAACTCTTAGCTGTGGTTTTCTTGCAGATGGGAATTAGAAGGAAGCCTCCTGTGCACGTTTTCTTTGATTATATTGATCTAGGAAGTGCCTCAGTAAGCCTGCCTGAGTGAAACTGAGAGTCTGCCAAAACTTCTGGCTGAACAGTTTTAAGTCATCTGCCTTCTGGAAGCAATACTGGAGTCGGAAGTCCTGCTGTGATGGTCACAGTCTACCAGGTCACTTCTGTCTGGGTTGCATGCTAATCAACTCAACCTGAAACGCTGACAGTGTTAATGTATTCTATGTCATTCAGCATGGTTGTCTGAAATGCAAACACCTGATTCATGTCACAGAAGAGATTTGCCACCCAGGAAACTCAAAAGCAAGACTGAGACATCAGTCCATCACTTTTATCTCACATCACTAGTACACCAAGCTCTTATAGTGGAGGAGAACGAGTTCAGCTTTCCCCTCGCTTTGCCATGACACCTATGTCCTCTTCCTAGGCTGCAAATTTTCTTTCCCTAAAACCTCTCATTTCACTTGCATAAAGACTCAGAATGAATCTAGTGAACAGTGTATAAGTGCAATGATTGCCATCTTCAAAAGGAAAAAAAAAATGCTGTATGTATAGACAACAGTGAGAATTTAGTTTGGGATTTCTTTTGCTTTTCTTCTTACAGTTTAAAAATATTCAACCTGTTTTCAAGTTCTTTTATAAAAAACTTTTGAGTGCTGAACTGACATACCAAGTATGTTTCATCTCCGTGTGAATTTTTAGAACAGGGTTCATAATGCAAGCGCTGATGCAATGTTGGCTGTCCCTATGTGAACAGTGTGACTGGGATCTCTGCCTGAACCAACGATGAGATTGAACGTTTGGTCAAACGGGGCTGGTTTAGCCGCTGTAAGCTCCAACTAGATAAGCCTTGATCCTGCAAGTGTGAGGGAAAGACCTAGTGCAGCTAGGCAGGGTTCCAGTTCTGGGGAAAAAAATCCATATGCACCATCCACATAGGTATGAGTTCGTGACAAAATAAGTTCCTCTGTAATCTAGAGGAATAAATTAGATGCCTGTGTAGGATGATGTGTTCTGAACTTTCTTTGTCTCATTGGCACAGCATAAAAGTAATGAAGGCAATTTCATTGTCATGCTGTAAAGCAAGTGGAAGTGCGGCTGGAATCAAGCCCTGGCATTTCATCTGATGTTTATACAAAATAAGCAAATAATCAAGGTCAGCGTGCTACACCAGGCTTTGTTCAGTGGTGACAGAGTTAGAAGTACGTGAGCGTCCGTTCCATGATGATTAACGGCATGAAAAATAAGGAGAGAAGATTTAAGTCAAATGCACTTTCTAATGTCAAAATGCACCTTCATTTTGCAATCTTATCCTACAGCCCTATCAGAAGGTTTGAGTGTGACAGGAGAGTACATACGTCAGAGTGGTGGAGCTCTTTGTCATAGCGGCTTTGGCAAATTCTCTTATTTCCACCAGGAGAAAAAGGAGTGTGATAATTCTGAAGTGGCTGAGCAGGGGGCAGCTTCAGGAGAGCTGGGCAGTCTGTTTTTGTAGTTGTCTGGGCTGACTGCATTTTGGGCATGAATAGCTTCCCAAAAGGAGTGGTAAAAGCGTTGGAGATTTGTGGGCTGGCTGTTTATCAACTCTGCCTGCTGCAATCTCACATAGCAGCCATGAAAACATAATTTGACAAGTGGAATTCTCCATCCATTTATTGTATCTGAGAGATGCTAAATTTATGGAAAGAACTCCTTTGAATGTTTTGTTCCTCTGAAAGCTGCCCTTTTCAAAGAAACAAACAGCAGTTCTGATGAGTTTTCATTTTTTTAAGTGCATTGTGTATATTTCTTCTTAATCTGGTATAGAGAAAGGAGAGCAACTGGTGTTTGAAGATCCATAAAGTTGATTAAGTCTCATGGCTAATGTGCACTGTTCACGCCAGGTAAAGGGGTAGACTGGGAATAACTGGTTGCACTCCATGGTCCCCTTTAACCACCTTTGAGGTGATGCATACGCTACAGGGGTTATGTATTATTTATGTTAAAAATGTGTTAACATTATTTTCTGAAGCAACAAAAATTAGGGAATTGTCTTTTTTGGTTCCTGTTGTCTTTGAACTGCTGGAAGCACATGGATATTAGTTTCAATCAAGGGTTTCAGAAGATCATTCTGGTAATGGTTTGGGAGCAGGCAGTGTCACAGAGCGAACTGGAATGTGTCAGCCCTAGGTTGTGTTCCTTTTTCCCTGCTGTTGATTATTTGAGTCCTTTCTGGCAACTCATTTTCATTTCCTTTTCTCTTCTTTGAAGCACCATGCTGCTGCAGTGGCCTGATCCTTTTTGTGAGAGGGAGGCTGGAGAGCAGGGAAGGAGATACATGTCGTTCTGCAGTGGAATGCTCGGGAATTTGGTACAGGTCTTATTCATGGGTATTTCTGCAAGTATTTTATAGGGCTACTCATGGTTTTATCACATACATATTGCTGTACTGTAACTATCAATTATATTTTATAACACTGGGGGGTTTTACTCAAACTTTCCCTGATATTGACCACTCAAAACAAGTCCTCACAGGATGGGTTGTCCTGCATGGAGACTGGGTTATTAGCTCTTGGTCTGGAATTACCAAATTTCCCATGGATCTGCAAAGAGATTTGTGGATTCACTTGCACTTAGACAGCCCCTTCCCACAGACTAAAGGTAATTTCAGAGAAGTTCTCCTTTTGCTTTCGTGTTCTGTTGAGAATTTGGCCTTTTTTCTTTTTCTTTCTTTTTCTTTCTCTGTCTGTCTGTCTTTTTCTGTCTTTCTTTTTTTCTTTCTGTCTTTCTGTCTCCCTTCTTCCCTTCCCCTTCCCTTTCCCCTTCCCTTCTGAAAATACTCATAGGTTAATGACAAATTCTTCCTGAACTCTAAGGGGATAGTGGGAGAAAATATAGGCTGTGCAGAGGTGTGGAACTAACCAAATAATAATAAAAAAAGAGAGCGCTAATGATATTTTCCTGAGCTGATTATTAAGAGACCTGTTCAACATGTTTTGCAGAGGAATGAAACTAAAGGCCAGGTCTCTGGTGCATTTGAGCAAATATTTGTATTAGCAAAGGTATCTCTTGATTTGCAAAGTCAAACCTGTGCCTCATAGAGGAGTGGTAAGCTAAAGGATGAATTACAATCACTGTAATCAAATCCCTGTAAGACAAATCTTACCCTTAAAATTAGTACCATTTAAATCTGTAATACAGAGAAAGTTAAATACTGCCTAAAGATCTTAAGCAGCACTTTAAGAAATAATCTGTGTAAATTTAGGAGTTACATTCTTGCTTGTTAAGGTTCTGTTGACCATTTTATTCCAAGTACATTAATAGTTTTAAAATGTGAGGAAATTCTACCCTTTGGTATTAATACATTTATAAAGGTATTAAAAAATGATACCTTTAAGATGATACACTGTGAATCTGCTTCACATTAATTTAAAGATTTGTTACCAAAGTTTTACTATTCAGCATTTTTATTTATAAGTAATTCAGGATAATAAAAATAAGTTTGATGAAAGCAGCTTTGTGCAAATAAGAAGAATAAAAAATCAGTAGGAATAATGACGAGGGCTAGCTGAGAGATTTTCTTTTATCGGAGCCCAATAATGGATCATTCTGGTTTTTTAGTGAAACTGAGGTGCAGATAAAATTCCTTTAGCAGAAGTTTCAGGTAAAATACTGGGCACTCCTCTATCCTTCAACTCAATATCAATACAAGTGGTATGGGAACGCCTCTGTTCAGTGTCTGTGTCAGTGCCTGATAGATTAATTTCCCAGTTACAAGCTTCAAGCAATGATACTGAATCGTACTGCTCAGAAGCTGGAAACCATATATACTGTATTTCCTTCTAGAGGGAAGTTGTGCTATGTTCCCTTTTAAATTATTTTTTAATTTAATTGCTTTGTTTCTAGTCTGCTCATTTTCAAGCTCTGTTTTATTAGACAGTATAGCTACGGCTCCTTCAAACTCCGCATCCCTTTTCTGAACCATATGTTACCTGATGGATGTCCTCTATGGTCCCATTATTTATAAGACCTGGAGAAGAATACTCTCATGTTAACTTTCATTTTTGCAAATCCATTTGTGGCTACACTGGTTCTTTTCTACCTGACTTCTATTGTCTGATTTCTATTTGACCCAAATGGCTATTAAAGCAGATTTATTGTTCCACTTTTCAATTATCTCCCCAAATATGCTGAGCTGTTGTTTTTGGGTTTGGTTTGGGTTTTTTTGTTTTTTGGTTTTTTTTTTACTTTTCAGGGCTGTTGACAGTGATCAATGGCCTTCATTTTATTCAGATTAATTTTCACTATTTTTCTCTGTCATTCATAATTGAGTTCCACTATCAATATTCTCCATGTATACTGAGTGAGAGCAAGATTGCATTGCCTACGGTGCTTCTGTAACTGTCTCTATTATGGACCATGTTTCTTTCCAATTCAGTCTTTGAAAAGCTCCTTTGGGCAAACTTTTAAACAACTTTACAGAGATGCTCTTTTTTTTCTTTTTTGGGGTTTTGTTTTTTTTTTTTCCTTTGAGTTGGAGAAAAAATCTTCACTTAATGAGAAGTCTGATTTTCAAGTTGGACCTAGTACGGAGGCATTGCAGGTCAACACCAATCAGTTATATCAAGGGAGTTAGTTAGTTCCTTTTGCAAAATGCTTATTGGAAAACTTTTTTTATGACTTCAGACTCTGTATTGAAGTACAGCTTATCTAAGACTTATTCTGTATTATAGGTGGGGGTTGTAATATATTTGTTCTGATTCATTCTTTTTAATGATAGCTAAACAACAGATAACTTTGCCCTGTATTTGATGATGAGATTTTGGGGGTTTTTTTCTTTTTTTCCTAAAGAAGGTTTTGCGTGTTTCTGTACAGATTCAGAGTGATCATATGGCTTAATTTCTGCAACTAACACAGAAAGAAGGAAGTTTTTAAAGCACAACTGCAACATTTGCTCTCTCTGACATGGGCTCAGGCACTCCGTTCTCCGTTCTGTAGGCAGTAGGAAACTGCTGTTTCTGTCCCATTGCTCTGGTTGTGATTTGCAGCTCTATAGGCTGAGAGAAGGTGCAAGAGGTAGTCGCCCTGCATCCTTTTTTTCAGTCATCTCCTAGAACAGAACAGCAGCTGTGTATTGTGCTAGTGCGTCATCCTTCTGGCTGTTGGTTACTCAGCTCTGGGGCAACATGTAAACCATGAGCAAAACGTAATCAGTGAATAAGGATGGGATGAAAAGAAATGGTTGTTAGGTTTTGATTAAAAGGTCAAGTGCAAAGCAGATATGATGACAAATGGGAAATATTTTCTCTAAAAAAAACAACTAAAATTGATTCCATAGCCTTTATTATAACATTGAAATTGCTTAAGCTAATTATGATAAACGATGTTAAATATAGCATGCCTCCTGGCTGAAGATATTAATACAGTTCTGTTGTGCCAACACCAACACCAAGTTTACCAGAGCCATTAATCATCACAAAGATGTGGTATACCCTCTTGCAGATGGGTATAGGGTTTTTTTAATATGTGTGTGTGTGTATATATGTGTATCTCTATATAAATGCATATATAAAGTTGTGTATGTAAATACTTCTATATATACAACTTCAGTGTCACTGCAGTGCAATCTGTTTTAGACTAAATGTTTTCTACAGGGGTCAAATCTCCGTGTCTTCTTTAAGCTGGGTATGGGATATGGATGAAGCCTAGTGACAACCTAGAAAGCAAAGCAGTGGCCTGTCACAGAAGTACTCACGGTGACCACTCACTTATGAAGGCGCACATGCAGTCCTACAGTCTATAGGGGGGCTAGTGATCTAAGTTGGAGACATAAGTTGTTTTGGATATATGTCACAGTTAATTCATCAATTGCAACTCTGAGGAATTTTACTTTGTATTGTAAAGGAAGGCGTTTCAAACATAAACTCCGAAAAATCATTCTGTCATATGCTGGGGCCTTCGCAGCGTATCTCCAAAGTGCTTCATATGCCTAAGGAAGACAGGGAAAAAACTCTAAGGAAGGAAGTAAAAGCATTTGAGATTTGAATAATGAACACTGGAAGGGCTTTATTGATTTGATAGCCGGTTTAAATTTTAGGTAGTTGATAGAGTGAACACTGAAGGAAAAATCATTAATCAGAAATATAGAAGAGCGGTATTTAAGCTGAAAATGTGTCTACCTGACTGCTGTGGTTTGGAATGTGCTGAGAGAGGTAATTCCAAATGTGAGTTTCTGAAAACTGAGATGCACCACAGCGCAGTGCTATTGCTGTGAGTGTCAAGGTAGCACGATAATAGAGCCTCCCCTTGTAAAGGGATACAAGAGTAATATGTATCCGTGAACATACGTAACATGTTTATATTTGTGACAACTTAAATACTTCTCTATACAGCCACTTTTAAAAATTTTAATAAAGAATCACAATTAAATAATGTTTTCAGTCAAAGTAGATGTAACTTTATCTGTATAGAGTTTTTTACTGGATGTTTGTGGCTGTGTTGTCAAACGTAATTGCATTTCACAATATGGATAGATTTATTTAAAGTATCTGTTAGGTTATGTGACAAAAGTGCTTTTGGATACCCACAGAGGAGCTCAGAGAGATAACGGCTGGAGAGGGAGCCCAGATAATGCGCTGACAGCTGCTCCCAGGGCCACCATCGGGGTGTAGGGGGCGTTATGGGATGCAGGGGAAAAGCAGTTTGTGATTGCACAGGACTTATCACGGGATGTTTAAGGAAGGTGGGGGTTTAGGTTATTTGGGGAGGAACAGGTGTGGGAAAAGAAAGGGGTAAGTGGATAAAAGGTCTGATTGCATGCAGATAGTGGGCTGGTCACTACACTGGTCAGTCCGTTCCCATGTGAGTGTGCCAAGTGTCTGTGCTCTGTGTGGCTGCCCACTTATAGATGAACATATGTGGTATGTACGAGCCCTCTGTGGGCTTGTGCCTGCTGGGAACACACCTTCAGCCTCACCGCTGGCTGGACCTGGGGGCATGGAGCAGCAGCAGCTTCAGCCCTCTCAGGGTGTTGGATCTGGCACAATATTTCTTCCTTTAACAGTCTTAACCTTTAAAATGATTATCAACTGCTATTAAAAGTCAACGTTATGAAAAATGCATCACAAAATGATGAAAATGGAGACCCATACCTCATGTAGACCATGTGTATGTAGTCCTGTGATGGAATGAAGATGGAATTCCAAAAGTGAGAATATCCAAAAAAAGCATTTTTATAATTCCACTACCAACCTGCATAATTTTACAAAATGAAACATAATTGGATAAAATGCATCTTTTTTACTTCTTCTATATTACTTAGGTCCATTTGCTTTCCTGGTAGAAATTTCAGAACAACTGGTATTGCTTCAGGGTTCTGTTTATTTATGCAGAATCCTGCAACGGGAATATACTACTATTTAAACTCTGGTTTTAACCCTAGCGGCCTTTGTTTTGGTGCAGGAAGGATTACAATTGCTAATCCATGAACATGAGAAATTGCATTTCAATTTGAAAAGAGCCTAAGAAATGCTCGCCCACATTCTCCGAGGTACTTCCACACTTAGGACTGCAGCTGGGCTTTTGGTGAGACTTTGAAAACCATCTACATGGCACTTAGGCATTTCAAAGCGAGATACTCCTGAAGTGTTTTTATGTACTTATTCTGTCTATAGATACATTTGAAAACGTGGATCTGAGGCATGTTTCAGATTTTTACTCATATTGCCTAGTGAAATGTTTTATTTTTGTGCCTCCAAGACATGATGGTGTAGATGGGAGTGCAGGTGTTGTAAACATAGTGTTTGACCCCAAAGGACCAAACGTCCCTTTCATTCGAGTCCATTTTCTTCTTTTTCTTCTCATGGGTTTTGTTTGGCCTCCAATTCATGATATTTGCTCTTGGAGCTTCATGGAAAATGTATTTTCCAGGGTCAAGGCTCCTGTTGTAACCTCCAGGCACTGCCGCTGTAGCTTTTCTTTGGCTTCTGAAGCAGCTGCAGTGTGCCGTACTACGGTAACAGTGCGCACCTCTCACCGCCGCTGCATTTCCGCTCTCCCCTGGGGTTGCCTCAGGTTTCCCAGAGCAATATACATCAAACAGTGCCTTTGCTCTTTCAAACATTTGGGTGTTGGGTTTTTTTTTTTCTGGTTCAGAGATAAATCCGATATCATCAGAACACAAACACTTTTACATCATTAAAACGCCTTGGGAAATCTTGGATTTGGCTCGTGAAATGGCTTGAAGTGACCTGGTCCGCTTTGGGCAGTGTAATTTCTGTCGGCAGCCACGTTACTACAGTTTGAGGGGGTTAAAGGAAACATTTAATCTTTCTCTGTTGTTTAATTGCAAACATTTTGTTATGTTTTCTGCTGCTTCTGGGCTTATAAATCAGCTTGTGTCCCCTGGTTGTGCCTGTGGAGAGTCCCAGCCCATGTCCTCTTGTTGCAGCTGGGGTGTTTGTGGCCCTCGACCCAGCAACTCTTCAGAGGTGTCTCTTGAATGAGATTTTCTGCCCTGATGGTTTCAGTTTCCTCTTATTTTTGACCAGTTTTTCTTGTCTTTAAGACTCCCTCCTTCTCTGAAGTCCGAGGCAGCACAACCACTCCAGCAGGCTGAGCCAAGGCAAGGGATAAGGGATGCGCTCCCCAAGTCCCCTCCGTGTTCCCCCATTCCTGGAGGCGGGATGCAGGTACCTCTAACTCAAGGTTTAAACTCTTAGGTGGGTGAAGGGAGAAATGACCACAAGGCTGTTTAGCTCAGGGAGAAGAACTGTGGTGAGACATAGCTGGTGAGACAGCCCCAGTTTGTCCTCTGCTCCCCTTTGAGTCGTTACAGACGGAAGGTGAGCAAAAGGTGTCCGGGAAAGTGTCCGTGGATCCACAGAGACAAAAGCAGGGCAGGAGGTGCAAGGTCAGGGCTGGCACCAGCCAGAGCAGAGTTTACCTGGACTGATATAAATGATAAGAATATGTGATTAAAAGAAAAATGAGAAGAAATTTAGAAAAAAATGATGGGTAAACAGGGCAGCAAAGGGAAAAAAAATACCCCAGAGCATTCAAAACAGTGGGTTTTTGAGGATGTGATGGTGAGACTTGTACTGATCTGTCAGTAAGGAAGGAGAAAGGTCAAGGTACACAACAACGGAAATAGCTTGTCTTAAATAGAAGTGAATATGAACAGGAGAAGATAATCAGAGGTGTAACCTGGATGAGAAGAAAAAATTAGTCACCAATACTGGCAGTGAGGGGGCTGTCCCTACTCTGAGCCAAGAGACCTGGCACAGAGGGAGAGCAAGCTGGGAAGAGGGATCCCACTGTGTAGGAAAGTCAAGATGGAGAATCGGAGGGATTCAGGAATGTAAAATTATATTGAATGCATAAGACATGGAAATAGACAGACAAAAACTGAGGAAACATATTGTAATTAAAATATTTACTGTACGTGACAGTGTCTGGAAAGTACAGTGAGTGCCGAAATCAACAAACCATGTTAAAGCACCTTTTTCCCCCCTCTTGAACAAGAATATTTTAAATAGAAAGTCAACTGTGAAATGAAATACATATCCTATTCAGCTGAAATCCCTCTTTATCAGCCATTTCACCTACCATGCCATGTACCTCATATACAGGGTCAAAATTACTATCTGCTAAATCAAATGCAAAAACCAGTGAATCAAGTACATTGCCTAGAAAATCAATATTAAATCAAATACATTCAGAACCAGTGAATCATCTGATTTTAAGGGGTGTTTTTTTGTTCAAATATAGAACTCAATATGCAAGAATAAATGTATTTGTTTGCATATGTACATATGATAAATATTTAACATTTATCTTTCTTTTACCTCTAAAGATAACCTAAAGCAGCTAAGGATGGTTCTAAGACTGACTGATACATCTTTTTGAACACTTCAGAACTTGGAAAGGTAACTATATTTTGAGTACCTGTACCAAGGTATTTACTTAAACAGCTTTAGCCGGCACAGTACTGTAGTCTTAAAAAACCAGAGCATTGTGATTTTTCTTCCCTGTGATCTGTATTTGTATAGTACCATGCACTAGGAAGATTACTACTTTTTATTTGATTTCAGAGATAATATAATGCAGAGGTTTCATCTTCAGATCAAAATTTCAGTCAGCTCTAGAGGGCAGGTTTAAAGCGTGTGTAGCACCTCCACTTCAGGTTGCATTTTGTGAGAAGCTTTTCTTGAAAGGTAAAGCACCTAAGTGGTTAAATTTGAAAATATTTCTCACCCAGCTATCGGTAAAATATACAGCCCTGTCTTACAGGGCTCTGCCATCACTGGTTATCTCTGGTGGTGTATCGGATCTAGCCCTCCCTCGAGCTGTACAGGCTGCCATTTGTTGTACCCTACCCTAAATTCATACGCAGTTTTTCTTCAGCTGTTAATTTTCATCTTAAACTTGTCCAGGGAAAAGCAAAAAAGTACAAGGAACAATACTTCTGTTAACACAGAGAGAGAGAAAAAGGATTTCCAGCATTACAGAGGTTATTAAACTAAGAAGCGCATGTTGCAAAGGAATTTTATATTCCTTTACTACACGTATTCAGCACCTCAAAGACCTTTGCGAAACACAGTATACCTGCTATTTATCTAGCTTTTTATCCTGAGCTCTATGCTTTGCTGTCCTTGTTTGCGCACGGAGGAGTTGGGAATTTGACAGGTGGGTTCTTTTACGTCGTAGGTTCCTTTTGAAATAGTAAGTACGATACATTAATAAAATAAGACCACTGCAGAACAATTGTATGATGTATAGCAGAGCTTCTAAGTAACACTCACCTGATGATTTCATTTCTCATAGTCAATGTAAAAGGCACAGAAGAAATATTCCCAAATATTTGACAATAGAAATATGTCCATCATCTATTTGATACCTAACTTTGATAGCAACTTTCTCCTAAGAATAAGGAATGTAATTAATCCTTTCCTGTTTATTTGATTTGTAATTTCAGTACTTCACTGAAAGACCATTTTTAACTATGTGATTTCCTTACTTAAGCTGTCATTTAAGAGAAGCATACCTTCTCTTTCCTCTGAGCTTACTAAAATATCTAATAAATCTGTCAAAGAAATGTGTATGCATCCTTTTGCATAGACTGTATCCTTCCCACCACTGATGCAGGGGATCAGTGAACTATTTGGACAGTATACATGTAATATTGAAGGACAGCATGTATTTATCAAAACAGGTTGGACCATTCAGTACTGTAGGTTAAAATATTTTTTTAAAACTGAGTCCTTTAGGTAATTTACTGCTTTTAGAAACATTTCCTTCTTGATCCCTAATGAGCTTAGTACAAACAGAGGACAAACTCTCTTAACTTTGCCTATAATTAAAACTTTCATAGAAATCCTGGATGGAGATCTCTCTCTCCCTCTGAAACCAGCAGTGGGTCACGACTGTGGAATTTTGTTTCCCTGACGCTCCTATTTGCTTGGCTGTTTGCCTTGCTACCTGAGAGCCTAATTTAGGGTTGATGCTATTATTACTGGACCTAGTCCATGAAAGCTGCGTCCCGCTGTCCTTGCTGGTGAGAGGTGACTTTGACAGTCTCATTGAGCGGACATTGCAGCTTTGATATTTCCAACAGGGGATAGGGGTTTGGAAAGATACTGCAAGGCATCTGTTTGCCTACAGCTCTGGAGCAAACTCCTCTGCCTAGTCAATTTTTACATAATGCTCTGAAGGCGCATTAAAGGAATTGCTAGAAGAATGTGATACATCTTAGTCAATTTAAATGGCACAGTCAAAGTAACTTCTCCCCTAGTAAAGACCAAAATAGCAGAAAAGGTTACAGGTGAAAATTAGTGCCCCAAAACAATATCCAGTTGCTGTGATATCTTTGTTGCCTTCCTATAAGATCAAAAAGCTTCTTTGCAGGAAGCATTAGGAATTCCCAGATTGGGTATTGTTATCCAGCTGCCTGTGGGGCAGAATGACAGTGGTGTAGAGAGTTTAATTCTGCTTCTCCTGAGCCAGCCTTCCTGGTAAAGGGGTTCAGTCTGGACAAACAGTTACTCTGAATGTCTGTTTGTCGCTCTTTTTCCTGGCAGGCAAGACGTGTGGCCTTAGAGTACTGCAAAACTGGAGCCAGGACTGGTGGTGACAGTTTGAGTCCCTTTCCTTCAGCCTTCTTTCTCCCTGGGCTATTTCAGTGCACGCCTGCTGCTCTGGGAGCTGCCTTACCTGGGAAGTGCAACGCTAAACTTCCTCAAACACATCAGCAAGTGATCTGACAAAGAGATAAGTCTCAGCTTGATTCCAGAAGGCAGATCGCATCTCAAGGTCTTAAAGGTAAGATCACAAATAAAATTACGTGCCTAACATGCAACACGGGTACAGCCAAGACACCCAAGCTGAGAAATGCGATGGTAAGAACTCTTCCGATGTGTGTGTTTGCACATGAGATGCTACATAAATGCTGTAAAGGAGCCCCCATCCCAGCTGGCAATCCATCCTAAGCAGAAGACTCAGCAAACTGGCTCCTGACTGCCATGGGGTGACTTGCTGGGCAGTACTTAATCAAGGGTCTGGGTTTCAGTAAGAGTGAGGGGCTACAGATGCCTGGTGTGTAGCATTGCACGGGGTGTACGGGCAGCTTCCTGCTCAGCTCATGCGTCACAGACCCCTGACTCTCTCTCAGCTTTGCCTCTATTTACCTACATAGCAGACGTGGTCCTGGCTTATATGTTGCGCAGGAGTCTATAGGATGCCATAAGGCAGCTGGGTTTATTAGCTGTAGCTGTTAATGACCACAATCATTGCAACTGTGTCCTGTGTTCCTGTTCCTTGGCTCCCCTGGTCCCCCCCGCAAAAGGGGTAGTGATACTCCCTGCTCACACAGACTGGCTCGCCAGTACTGGTAAAGCTCTGGGGCAGCTGGGAACAAACACTGCAGGAACAGGAATGTGGGAAGCTCACAGTGAGCAGAGGTGGCACAGCAAACTGACCCCCCAGCTGGGAGAGGCTTGGGGAATGTGGCCACAGCTCCAGCGGGAAAGGGGGGTCTGTGTCCACGGTGAATTCATTTTTACGTTCATGGCATTCACAGCCTTGGGGGGGCTGGCTTAAGATGGCACTTTAACTTGCAATGATTAGCTTGGCAACCTCAGTGCCCTGCTTTTGACGGGTTTTATTTTTTACGTGCTAAAATGGTCGAAGGGTGCTGATTTTATTCTAGCAAAGTCCGCATCCTTCACACGAGCAGATGTAAGACGTATGCAGAACTTGGGGGCCCAGGTCAGTAAGGGGGAGTCAGAGGCCTTGGGAATGGAGCCTATTAAACCCTGTTCTACAGGCAGTAACGTACCATTTGAAAACTGAACGGCAAGTCAGGAAGATCCTTCCTTGCTGTGGCAGGCTGCTTGTGTAAGGCTTTTATTGTCTGCTGCAGGTGCTGGAGTAAATTAAGAAAACCAGTCTTCTGGGCGGGAGGGCTGAGGCAAGGCACTTTGTTCAGCCGCAGACCAAACCCTGGGGACAGGTGTGGCTCTCCACAAAACAGATATGATAGCGCTTTCCACTTTCCACCTCCAACGTTACCCTTCTTCTGAAACCAGGTGTAGTTTTTAAAGGAAGTCAAGTACATTTCCAGTAATAGGACGTATTCTCGTAGCTGGGAGAATATACTTGTTGTAAGAAATACTCAAATTAAAAAAGATCCCTACCTATAGACTGTAGGAAGCTCATTAGTAAAGGGAAAGAAATTCTACCGATACCCAGGATACTCAGGTTTTGATCAATTTTAACAGTATGGGAATTTTACTGCTTCTGCCATTCATTTCAGCCGTGTTTTGTGTGCCAGGCATTTGAAAGCAAGTGCCACATAATTAAAAGGTAAAAGAAAGATAATATTGAAAAAGTCTGGTCAATTCCACGTCTGCTCTTCTTTCTGAGCAGAAGACTGAATATGCCATAAATTAAAATAAACTTGACTGGATACCAATGCTGCTAGTTCTAAATTAACAGATGAGAAATTTGCTACAACAGCTTCCCTTCTGATACTGCCTAATTTAAATTAATTGCCTGTCTGTGAGTCCAAATCAAAAATTAAGGATCAGACTAAGCCTGCAGTATTAACATTGCACCTAACTGTTTAATCCTGGAAATTGTTCTTCCAGAGCTCGGTTTCCAAGGACAACTGCTATGAGGTTCTGTGTGGGTTGTGTTTCCAAAGCAAACATTGCCCTCCCTCCGCTTCAGCACCTTCCCTTATGGAGACAGTGAGCTGCAGCATCATGTTTCTCTCCCCCACTGAAAACTGCTTGCTCCCCCAGCAGAGCCATCCTTTTATTTTATCCCGATGGTCTCCGTGCTTTGATGGTAACGCTGTGGTTTTGCTCGCAGCTGTGCACAGCCCCAGCCCATGCAGCCCTGCTATCCAAAAGCCATCCAGAGCTTGTAGGAAGAAAAGTGCATTTTTTTAATATATAAACTTTATATATTAAATATATATATTTTATATTTATGTGTGTGTGTGTGTGTATATATATATATGTATGTATGTATATATATATATAAAATGTTCTGGAAATTAGTTTAATTGTAGGCTGTTTCCCAAGATACAGGGAAGAAGAACGAAGGGGGAGTCACCGACTTGCAGAAACACTTGGTGCTTTTAGGATACTGCTCCTCCTAAGAATTTCATGCAATATTCTCAAAAGACACATAGTGAGGTTACCCAGAGCATGAATCAGGCATTTCATTCTTTGGGAAAAAAATTTGGTCAAATCCCTCTTCTTGCATCACAAACCTGGCTGTACTATTTTTTTGCTCCAACACCTGCAAAATACTCAAATCTACCCACGCTCCTCCAGACAGTCCAGCTGGACAGTTCCTTTCTTTTCCGACTTCTCTTGCACCGCAATTTCCTTCCACCTCTGAGTACAGGTGCCAGCGGCTGGTGCAGTGCAGGTAACAGCCCTGCAAGGTCTCATGAAGACGTTAGCTGATGTTTTGCTTTTTCTTGTACATTACATGGCCAGAAATTCCATTATTTCTGACTTCTTTCTGCCATCTTTGTCCTCCCACCATTCCTTTTATTCCAAGATCTGTACCTACATTTTACGCATGTTCAGGTATTAATGTTCTGGGTGCTCACAAGGCTGATTCACCTGATTCACAAAACACTCCCTGAACTAACTTGGGAAAAAAACCTCAAACATTATTTCCATGAGTGTCATTGCTTGTATGTGCAAAAGGTACATAAACTCTTCTCTACCTCACCCAGCTGGTTTAAAATCTCTCTGCATCAAACTCAGCCACACGTGTGCTACACAGAAGAGAGCCTGATCTGTAGAAATGCATTTTACAGCTTTCTCCAACAGCTTGTGATGATTTATTCTGAAACTGGGTTTCAAAATGAGGATTTCCTGGGGTTCGTCATCCATATTCTCATGTTCTGAGCAGCCACTGATGGGACTTTTAGGTTATTTCCAGAGATTAGCCTAGGAATGGTGCGTCTTTATACCAAATGGTGCATATTTATAAAGCACGTTTGTAGGAAGAACATATTTACAACAAAGCAACTCATCTGCCCGTAAGGCATTGCGCTGTCATAGCCGCCCTGCATGACTTCAGGACAACAAAATCCAGGGCTGGGGTGACGATATCGATTAAAGACATCTCAGCGTGGTTGATCGGGGAATGCTTTTCACTAGTGATGTGGTTTGCTCAGGTACAGATTTGATTTAATAGGTAAGGGATCTGAATAAGGTGGTTGTGACTTTGATGCAGTGTACAGCATCTCTGATTTGATAGGTCATTAATCTGCAAGGTTTAACTAAGTAACAAATTGCAGCTTTCATCAGCTCCAGAAATAAAACGAGGTGGCATCCGGATGCTCTCTGCCTGCCGTGTCCTTCCTCCGTAATTACATTGTTCGGATGATCTAAGCTTCTGCCTTGTGACTCGTTCCTTGAAGTGCCACTGTCAAAAGCAGGCACTTAATGCGAGGCGGGACTACGTGAGATTTGCCAGTCAGCAATTCTGCCTGGAAAAGCCCCGTCTCCACAAGTGGTCCAGCACTTCTCAGAATATCAATAAACACGCCCTGCTGAAAAGGTACTCCTAAATCTAGATACACCTGCGGCTTTCACAGGTGCCTGGTCCTGCTCTCCTTACTAAGGCAGAATTTGGGTTTGATAGCAATGTGTTTTGATGTAGGCTCACTTGATGTGAAAAGTGGTTTATTTTCTTCAAAATATAATTTTAATAGCCTTTATTAGAAGAGTTAGGGGCATCCACGGCTGTTTGTTGGACAGAAGCTCTGATTTCTCTCAACACCAGCAGTTTATCTTTGCAGGCACAACTGGGCACAGATATTTCTAAATACCGGTCCATCATTTTAAAGCTTGTCCAAAGCCCAGTGCAGTGGAGATCTGTTCCGTTATTGCCACCCAGATTTTCACAGTACTGGCACACGGAAAGTCTAACACGTCTGAAAGATCTGGCAGGTGCCAGAGCTTTCCGCTAAAAGACCGTCCAACACTTAAAAAATATTCCAGCCAAAATGGTTCTAGCAGGGCTTTGACATTTGAAAGCATTTGCATTTTCTTGACAAGTAAAAGAAGTTGACAAATGAATATTCTGAATATTGATGAAAATTATAAGGGAGAGATGAGTCAAAAAGCATACTTATATGAAGTGTATTAACTCCTAGCAGGCAAATATGAGAATTTTTATCTGAAGGTCGTGCCTGATTTGTGACATTATGGAACCGAACAGATTTCCTTCATTTTTTATAAATTACCTAGCTTATATTTTCATTGTAACCTGATGTGGTATTTTCCATAAATGGGACTGGTATTGGAAGGATAATAGTCACACTAAATAGTGGCTAAGTCTCCCTGCATTTGAAGAGACCTAAATGTTCTACAGTTAAACAATGCACAGTGCATGCAGAAATTAAACAAAAGTAGCTGAAAGTGATAAGTATGGAGAAAGTCAAACACAGGATAAAATTCAGAGATGAACACCTAATGAAATCTGAGTGGAAGACATGTATTTTCTTTATACTTTTTTTTTCCTTTTTTTCTGGCCAAGTTGTTTCTAAACTGAATTTAAGACACAGTTTTAAGTATGTTTTAACTTAGTGAGGGAGCACAAATATGTTGCATTATTCTGGGAGAGACTTAATCAAAACAAACAAATACTGTACTGAGCTCCAAGTAGGAAGCTGGGGGTGGAGGCAGGGGCGGGGGGTGATTTGATTTCCAGATAAAATGGTCCAAGAAATTTATAAATGTAAATTCAGTTAGGGGAAACGCATCCCTGTGTTGACAGCTAGCGCAAGCCCTAGGCACCCTTCAGGCCTGCTTAAGCCCTCTGTGAAGGCTAATTAGCTGCATAGCATGAATGTTCAATTCCAGATAAATATGCATTTTACAAACAGTCTGCAGAACAAGAATTATTTATTGGACACGTTTGTGAATAATTTGAAGTGTAGGATGAACTCAGTCATTTTTAAAATCCATTTACCAACAGTTTACAAGTGGGTGGGGAATAAAGAATCAAGCATAAGAAATATTTGTTTTAAAACCCCACAATTTCTCTAGCTGTTATAAAAGGCTTGAACATGCTTCATGGTAGGGGAAACAAGGACCTGCATCACCTTGGGGGAGCACAATGTCTCTGAAACATGTTGAGTGTGCCATAATAAAATGTCTACTATTTTATTTTTTGGGTCAGAGTATGTTTTCCACCTGGAAAAAAGAAGTGCTCTCGGGTTTGGGGAAGCATGTGAACAGAGTGGGATTTTTATGGTCTGGGAGTCCAGGGGCAGGATCTTCATTCATCCTCTTCCACTGTGAGGAGGTTAGTGAGTCTTACCCCACAGCACCTAAAATTAGTTCTATAAAATCAGATGGCATAATTTATTAATTTTTAAAATATATGAATTATTCCCTCTCCCCACCCCCCATCCCGCCCCGCAGAATGAAGTAAACCTTTATAGCTCTCTAGTAAATGTTATGGGATGCATGCCAGGATGTATATGTGATGGGATACATGCCAGGACATATATGTTACAGGATACCTGTTGGATGTACACATGTTCGTGCAGTCCCACACATGCACTTTGGTAAGAGTCATAAGACCAGCGCACTCCTTTTCAGGCTGAATACAGAGCAACTGGGCAGCTCAGGTTTTTAATAGATCAGCCTGGAAGCACAGGTTCTTCTATTTTCAAGTATTTATCCTAATTTCTAACCATAATTAATTCATGGCTCGTTTATACTCATTTGTCCTTGTGCCAATATTTTACTGGTTGCTTAAGTAATTTTTCTCTCCCTTCATGTTTACATACCCTGATATATTTATAGGGAACAGCCATATCCCTTCTTAGCTATTGTTTTGAGAAGCTGAACAAGCCAAGCTCTTTTAATCTCTGCTTGTAAAATAAATTATCATTTATATTGCTCAAGCACACTTGTTTACTGTGAGGTTATTTTTGTTCTGGTCTGCACTTTAATTATTCTTTGACTTTCTTATTTGTTAGGAATAAACAAGAAAAAAAAAATAATTGGAAAAAAATCACAGGCAGTATTTTCTGTTCCAAAGCAGTCCTGGGACCCACAATATCGTATATATAAATGACAGCTGGATAAACGTGTGCAAATGCTGATACACTTATATTGCTAGAGTGCATTTGGGACGGGCTCTTTTAATACGTGATGGTGCGGTGGATGTTAGAAAGCAGCACTGGCAAATTCATAACAGGAAATGCCAACTCAGGAAAACAGTTCCTTTTAAAAGCTAAACTGAGTAAGTTAAATCTTTTGTGTAAATTCAGCAGGGAAAAATTCTGAATTCCATAGCTGGAGAGCCTACTTGCTGCAGATATAACATTATTTTCTCACTGTGTGTTAAGCGCACAGTGACTTGGCGCTGAATGAAAAGGAAGATTTCCCTTCTGGTGGATATTCCAAAACTTTCATGTTTTCTCCCAGATGGGGACTTGATTGTGATAAAAAGTCTAGTGTAGAAAACATTATGAAGAAAATATCAGGTTTGGTTTGTATTTGAAAATGCTTTATTTCTATAGGTCAGATGTAAAGAAAACATTTTCCAAAATGGTTTTGTTTTGGAATGATGCACACAACTGCTCACCCACTGGCTGTACGAACTTTTGCGCAAGCTGCAATGACCCTGTGTCCTCCGGCTGTTTTTGCCAGTGCTGCTGCGTCACCAGGGATGCAGGGCATCCTCTCGTGGAGGGGGCATTCTGCCTTAGGAGTGATGGATTTGACCGATCTGCAGCAATGCTCATGGGGGAGAACAAGCCACTCAGAATTACGGCTCTGTCAGACTCGGCGGGCGCGTGGTTAACCACAGAAGTTAATCCTCAGGTAGAACAGAGTCGGTTGTGTTTTGCGCTGTCCTAGGGTGCTGCAACATCATGTAGCTGTAGCAGCAATGGAAGAAATATGGTGACGGTGTGTGGGACATTCTCTGGAGTCAAACCTTCTGCCTGGCAGAAATGAGTAATGTCAGTGAAGCTTCAGGCAACAGCACCAAAGGGCGCTTTTTTTATTTTCTTGTTGGCTTATTCTTTCCAGTGCCCTCTTCCTCACCCGCTAGCTGTGCCTCTAAATCAGTATAAATTATACTATTTTTCTTTTCAAAATGAGATTTTGGGCACCGTAATGTAGGACACAGAAAATATCCCAGGACCAGAACCAGTGGGACCACTCTGCAGGTACCGGTGGTGTGTCTGTACCAGCCAGCCCAGCTCAGGGAGTGACATGGCCATGTTTCCCGGCAGCACGCTTGGTTCATTTGCCTTGGGGTTGATCAGAAGGTTTATAACCTTCACATAAACGCACCTCCACACGTGGATGGCTATGCTATTTTCAAATGCTTGCACAGCACCGTACTGTCATGTGGATTTACCAGCGCTCAGAGCTGCAAAGGAGAGATTTGCACTCTGCAACAAACTGACAAATAAATTCAAAGTATAAAGGAATTTTTCAAGTGACACAATAAAAGGATGCAGATAATTAGAAATAATCACACATCTTCTTCCCCTCCTCCCAATTTCTCAAATACTCAGAGTAGCTCAAACTTGAAATTCTAATATTTCGTAAGTATAGGCTATGTGTAATTGTAATTCCACATATTCATTGAAATGTCATCTATGAAATGTTTTAATAACAGGAGGGGATAATAATGCTTAGATGGCAATAATTAATGATTCAAGTACCTCTTCTTTACCTGCCAGTTTAGAGACTTTCCTTGACCTGCATTTAGTTCCATGCTTTGAGGTCGTTCCTTTAGGCTCTTCTTGGTTTGTGTGTCTTTAAATATTTAGGTTTAAGTACGGTGGGTGAATTTCAGGTCAAGGAATAGGTTAGGTGGGGATCACACATTAGGAAACTCAATGTTGCCGGCTCTCTTGGGACTTCCACAGTAACTGCAAGTCCCTAGGGATGCTGCTGGAGCCATTGCTTCTCCTTTCCTGGGACTTGGAATAAAGAGCGAATTGCAGATATATCCAAGGGGAAAAAAAAAAAAAAAAAAAAAAAGCATGATCCCTAGATGTTAGATCTTCACTTGGCAGCCATCATAATGATTTGGTGGAAAGGAAACTGGAGACAAAGCATAAACTCATTTTCTTGTTATGGGGCTGCCTGGTGCTGCTGAGGGCAGTGCTGGTGGACCTGAAGAGATGGGAATTAACACCACCTGCTTGCTAAATGACTGAACCCAGATCCTAGGAAATATTTGTCTATGGCTCACACTCTCAAGGTCAGTTATTTGGCTGACCCAAGAATATTTTGTAATCACGGTCATCTTTTGCCTTTGAATTTCAGATGTCAGGTTTTTGTTTTGGTTGTTTGGAAATGTTTTTTTGGCTAGTATGTTGCAATTTTTATTGCTTCCCCCCGCCACCCCCAATTTACAATGAAAGCTGCAATTCTTAGTTTTCCAGGGGCAAACAAGTACTGATGGAAGCTGGAGGAGTGATGGCTGTTACAAAAGTACACTAGCAACCTGAGTAATCTGGCTCTTTATCAAACATTTCATTGGAAGACTGTTGAAGAATTGGAAGAACTGGAATACACCCTTTTTTTTTTTTTCTCCTATTTTTTTTTGTTTTGTTTTGTTTTGTTTTTGTTTGACAGCACCTAGGCTGACTTTTTGATAGATGGCACTAGTTCATAATGCTGTACTTTACATCATACTGCACTCATTGTACCAAAATACCATATAACATACTTAGCAAAGTTACTATACAAAGGTTTTGCAAACAGGCAGCGTACAATCACAGCAAGCAACTCCCAAACATCAATACATTGTATGTTGCATTAGGCTTCAGAATGGCCATCAGTCAACGAGAAGGAGTGAAAGCCCTGCAGGTCTCCACCTCTTGGCTTGGCATTAGCAACCAGCCTGATGGACTTGGCCTCTAGCACAGGCCTGACCACGGTGAAACAGGCAGTTCAACGGGTGCCTCTGTGGAGGGAGGCACTTGATAGGCAGCAGAACTGCAACTGCCTAAAAATGTTTTCTTGAGCAGCCTTTTGCATGGGATGCTGGATTTGTTTAGCCTGAGCCATCGCTTTCGTTCAGAAATACCGCTGGCCTGATTCCCTTCTCACAGTCCTGTAACCCCAGTGACTTTGGCAGGGCTGCTCTGAACACCAGTGCCAATGAATTAAAGAGCAGATACTGCATTTCTAAATAAATGTGTGAGTCACCGCCAAAACCATTTCGATATAGGATGGGCACTTGGCTGGCGCGCTCAGAGCGTGCTGGGTCGGGGTGCATCAGCAAGCTCCTGCCGATGCCTTCTCCCAGCGTTTTGGCTGACAGAGCAATTCATCCGACAGAAACAAGCTTGTCTGACCCTGCTCTTACTCTGCAAATAGTCTCATTGATTTCACAGAGTAAGGTGCTAAGAATTTCTCTTGGAGTCTGGTCTGCAGTACTTCATTTGGATAACTGTCAATTAGCCTGCGACTTGGGTTATCTGCCCACTTTGGGGCGGATGGGACAATCAGACACCTCTCTGCAAATTACTTTGCTTCTGGGCGTGCAAAAGCCACCACAAACCAAAGGCCCTGCTATAGGAAGAAATAAAAGGTGACTGAGGCCGTGCTCCTCAGAGTGCTACCCAGAAAGCCGCGGGAAACGACACTGCTGAATGTCTTCCTAACTCTTAAAATTAATGCATCTTCACTACCCAGCCTGTGCGCCAACACAACAGCCTAATTAGCAACATTGGGTTTAACATACAATGATTCTTAATGTGGGCTTTCCTGGATTTTCCTTTGGAAGGCAAAATATTTTTTTGCTAAGAAGAAGTATAAATAGAACTTGGAAATAGTTGAAACATCTTGTTTTGTTTTGATTTTTGCTGATCTTCATTTCAAAAATAGACAAGCTGATTTAAACGTTTTTCCTTTTAACTGACAAGAAGTGCGATGTTTTTTAAGAAATGAGTGTTTTATAAAAGAAGCACTGACAAGCGCTGCCTCACTGCTCAGCACTGCGTGAATATCAAAACAGTTATTTTAAATGCCTGATCTACAAAGGAGTTTTGTTTCACAATCCAAAACAATAAATAATTCTTTTTAGTGTGTGGTTTTATTTTCCAGGGTATTTAGCAACCTGGCATGTCAGTGATGGCTGCACAGAAAAAGACGACTGTATGTCACAGCAGGCCTGTAGCTGTCTCTCCATCTTGCTTTTCCCTTTTTTCCCTTTTATCCCCGTATATCTCGGATGACCTGATACACCATTATTTTTGTAACATGACATAGAACATATATCACACTTCTGACCTTAGCAGTAAAATGCGCTCTTATTAAAAGTGAAAACAACTACCCAAGTGCCTTTTTTTTTTAACCTACCGAAATGAGAAGCCCCAATTAATTGCCGCTTGCAACAACTTAACGTGAACCCAAACTCTGAGCGCAGAAATAATTGAGTTTCTTTTTATATTAAATAACATGGGCTGAGCAGGAGGTGATGTCAATTCTTGATTATCATTAATAACATCGTCCTAATTGCCCTGAATATCATACTGTAGCTGTCAGCGAGGTGATGCTTGTATGCATGACTAAATTTGGCACGCTCTGCAAACTCACTGCCACCGGGACTGCCAGTCTGGTCAGCAGACTGGTGGGCGCTGCCTGGCGCTTGCAGGGGAGGGTGCTGCGGTGCTGTGCAAGGTGCTGCGGTGCCGTACAGCGTGTAACCTAGGGCATGTGGTACAAAATCACATGGTGAGTGGGGACAGTGATACGGTTATTCATGTTTTAGGTAGATAGAAGGGCCAGATGTAGCCGCACAACCAGAGTATTTCATTAGCTAATTAGCATCATTAATAATAGAGGGATCAATGTTCAACAAATATTTGCTGTTTAAAAGAGTTTTTTTGAAAAGCCAAAAATTTCACAGATTTTAGTGTAATATCATTCTTCCCAAGTTCACCTGCGCAGTTAGGCTGAAATGGATAAAGTTGATCTTTTTCAATTATTTGCTTTTTCCCTTTTCTTGACAGAAGCATCACATGAATGAGGAAGTGTCACTCTGGGTGAACTTTCATTATATCAGAAAGCCTGATTAGAAAGTAAAGAACAGCTGGGCTACATATTTTATGAGTTCCCTTCAAAAGAACGCTTTTTGGGCATACTGCTGTCAGTCAGCACTTCTCTGTCTCCTTCCTTTTCTTTCAACCAGTATGTCTTTCTAATAGGGCAAAAAGAACTTAGCGGAAAAAAAGAATGTGTTGAAAAACAGGAACCAATTTAATACATACTCCTCTATTTTTCTCTAAAGGTGATGTCTGAGTTTCTGTCTCAACCCTGGTATGAATCTGAAGTACCTGAAGGGATGGATCCTTCTGCAGCTCCAGAGTTTCAGATCTGGTGGTTGATGCATTTCCATCAGAGGACTGCTGAGGATGTGTTTATGCTCAGCCAGTAAAGACTTTGCTGGCATCACAGGAGTGATCTTGGAATATTGTTCTGAGCCTGGAAAATTTTACTAAAATAGAGTAATAGTGCAATACTGTCTTGAGGGCTTGCTGCTAGACTGGACTCAGGAAATGGAGGTGGATGACTTCCCATGGAAGAAGGCTCTTCCATCTTCGTGAAAGTGGCAGATCATTCGGTCTCCTCCACCTCAGTTCTCCCAAAAGAATAACACTAAGGGCACTTGTGACTCCCTCTGTTTGCTTGGCTCAACTATGTCAGCCTGCATGAGAGCAGCTCTTCTGCTTCCCCCAACTCAGGCAGGTTCTTTCTCCGTTATATTTTCATTCTCATTCTCAGCTACCTTCTGGAGGATGCTGCCTCTAAAATATATATATATATGTATATATATATATATAAATCTGTATATATGTTTGGATGAAATAATGCCTGTGAAGAAAGAGGGAGATAGTGTGATTTGCTAAGTCTTCTTTTATCCTGCTTGTGGCAGAGATGGTAGGAATGTCTCTGCTTCTCTTAGGAGCCAAGGGAACCTCATGGCGCATACCGGGACATGGTTAAACAGGGTATTTTCAAACAGAATGTCATTGAAATGTAGTCAAGAGTCAGCTCTGCCAGAGCAGCAGAGATATCATCACAGAGCACAGGCAAGGGTGTCAAATCTGTGCACTGCTATATTCCCTATTTAATTTTCACATGCTAATTGCATTTCTTCCATTCACAACTACAACATCAAGGAGTTGGCTCTAGTTATAAATACAAATTCTGAGTCTTTTAGTATCTTTCAGTTCATTGGCAAATTGGGTTTTTTTTCAGGCAATCTGGAAATCTTTCAGGAAGAAAGTAAGGTTGCAACTTAAAATCTCACCCCTTAAAACGTTAGGTGATGCTGCACATCAGAGAGGAATTAAATCTTATGCTGCAGAGTTTTCTATTAAGCAGCCCCTTTTCAATACAGAAAACATGCCAGATATTTTTAGCACACTTTCTCCTGCCCTTCCCCCCCATCTTTTTAGACACGAGCATTTTGGCTTGGAAGCTTAGCTGCAAAAAATACCTTCAATGTCAGGTTTGCCCCTAATGAGCTCTTATTTTACAGGAGCTTTATGTAGTTTGCCATGCTAAAATTAAACAGCAAAAGTTCTGCATTACTTGACTTCTTATCCAACCTCCCTGGTGCACAGGAAGAATGCCTGTTTTCTTTTGGTTTTAATAGAAATACAGCTGGAGATCTCAGTTTTGGAAAATCACAGCTTTGTGGCAACTGTAGTGGTTTGTCGCTGGCACCTTATCGACGGTGCAGCCCCAAACCAGTGAGCACCACAGTCTTCGTACATACTGCATTGGTATTATTGTGTTCTCATTGATTGCCTGCCACTGCAATAGACTCGTCGTGATGTGCAGTCTTCTGCCGCTTTTGCAGAGATGGACTTCTTGACCTGAAGGACCGGTCATGCCCGGGGGATGGATTTTGCAGCCTTGTACACAACCTGATTCGTGAGCATTACCCCATCGAACTCATCGTCGGGTAAAAAGAGCAGGAAGAGAAAGAAGTGCAAGGAGGGACAGAGATATAAAAAGGAAGGGTAAAGAGGATGTGAGTCATTTTCTGAGATTCCCAGAGGCGGGAGATTAGCTCATGGGACTGCTTGTGTTGAGTGCGTCTGGAGGAGGCATCTTGTTGTTTCACATGTCTAGGGTGATAGAGTCGGAGCCTTCTTGAAGAAAGGTGTGAAATGACTGACGGAGTCTCGTTCATGAGAGGCCAAGGCACTGAGGAGATGGGAAGGAGGCAGTAGGAGGGGATTTGTGGATGAAAGAGAGCTCTCGAGCTGCGGTGAAGCATACAGGCTTATATTTGCTCTGAAGCGCCCACTCAGAAGCCTAACTTCAGATAGCACAAAACAAATAGAAGACAAAAACATTTAAGATGTAAAACAGAGCATTAGTCACAATCTGATGATGTTTGGCACCACGCTGTTGATGTGCTCCCTTAAGACTATGCCAGTTTCTTCCAGACTTTCTTGTGATGCAGAAGAAAACATAACATTAAACTACTGACTCACAAGAAAGTGAGTATGTGCATATGTACACATAGCATTTTATGTAAACAGTAAGTCAGCAAGGAAGGTGTTGGCTTTATGAGTATACATAACCGTTCAAAGCATATTTTAGTTATACAAAGCATACTTTTATATAAAGCATTTGCTTTCAGGAACATAAAGGCAAATAAATCGCATGGTCTTGAATCCTTTATTTTAGTTGATCCTGTCATAGCAAAAAGCATTCACGTTCATCCGTAATGTGCCGATACAGAATGCACTTCATAAACTCAGATTTGCAGAAAACTTCTAGTTTTGAAATTTAACTGTGACTAAATCTGTTATTTAATATTATTTTCAAGCTGTACGTTCTTACAGCCACAACCTAAAATGGGAGGAGAGGGCAGAGGCTGCCCGGTGAATGCAGCGAACACGCTGCAAAGCAGGAATTTGGTAATGTAATAGGTGTCAGTAATATCATTAACTCTTTGATCTTCTTCCATTCAGAGCAGGGGGTGAGAATAGTTTGCAGTAGCAGCTGAATAGAGATGAATCAAAAATGCCAGGCTAAAACTAGCTGCTGCATTATTGATTATCTGGAAATTCTGACTTTGGATTTGTATAACTGAATTTTCCCACAGCTGTTTGCAAAGGTTTGCCATGATAAACTATTTCTCATTACTGAATTTTGAGAAATGCCTCTTAACAAGGAATGTGGATACCTTAATTCCAATTTAAAAGCTTCTCCTTTCAAATTGATCCTATCCATTTTGAAAATGGATTAATTAAATAAAAAAAACTGGGCAATTTCTTTTTTCCTCCCTCCCTCCCCTCCCCTCCTTCCTTCCTTCCTTCCTTCCTTCCTTCCTTTTTCCCAGCTCCTAGATGGATGTCCCAACAGCAATAGTCAGTGTGTTTTCATCTCGGGCTCCAGTGCCGCTCAAGAATTTGGTGACACCAGAGTTGCCGTGGATGAAAGGAAGTCAGGACGAGAGCGGTAACTTTTACACTGTAAAATGCACACCACCTCACTTTGTTTTACAGCAATCAGAGTGGGACATCAAGTGTTAAGGATTTAAAAAACACAGTGCATTGGCAGAAAGATGGACTAACACTTTTGTGTGGTTCTGTTAACCTATTTTTTCCATAATTTAATACAGCAATCAGACAAGAGCCTTTCAAAACAGTGACTATATACAAAGTAATATATTAAGTTTTCTTTTGACTCACAAGGTTAGAGAGCATTAGAAAGCTTGTTCACCATTAGCTTTGTTCCATTTTCTTTCAGCAATGTTAAAACTAACAAAACCCTAAAGCCCCAAGCCCGTTCCTGTTTAAAAATATCGCTGGTGGTCATCCACTAGTACTTCAGGAGGTTTATTCATTAAAATATTTTAATAGACCCCCAAATCATAATTTTCAGGAATGTCTGAAGGCCACTAGAGATCAGCAGCAAACAATAAATTAACTGGGGAAAAAAATTAACTGAATGTCACACAGTGCAAATAATGGTATGAGTTACACTGATGGTAATTACCATTTAAAAAAGGAAAACTGGGATTTGCGTAGTGTTCTGGTCGCCAAAGTTCTCCTCTTGGAAACAGATCAAGCCTGAGAAAGGTTCTTCCACCCTTTCACAAGACTCCCTCTTGCAACAAGCTGGTTTGCTCAGAAGTGTGCTGTCAGGGTGCCCCGTGTCTCTGCGCCGCCCGGCCCGTGGAGCAGCGGCATGGCCCCATGGCAGGCTCCATGCCCTGTGGACACCTTGCTCTCACTCTGAAGAAGACCCAGACGTGTCCCCCCTCCCTTGCTGCTGGCCCCTTCTCAGCTGAACTGGAGGAGAGGCTTCAGTTGTGGGGAGAAAGGGAGCAGCGAGGAGTTTGGTGTCTGCCTTCAGCATTAGCATAAAAATTACACTGAAATAAAAGTATCTCTACAGCATTACAAATGCATACTAATTATACAAGAATAGATCGCAGATGTTTGCTCATGATGAATGGCAGCTCACGCTGCAAGGGTACTAATTGGTTTTAGTGGTGGCACTTTGGAGGGTCGCAAAGTGCTCCCTGCACAGAAATACTGATGAGACTCACATTAAAATATGTAGCCAAGTTTATTTTTGGAACTTCTTAGGATGATAAATAAATGTATTGTTCATTGTTTCTTAAAAGTATTGTGTTATTATGGAAATGTGACCCCATGAGCCTGAACCAAGCAATTATGTCGCTGCTACTAGTGAAACAAGTTTTATGGTAAGGTCCAAGGCTATAAACTGGCCTGATAACTAGTAGGAGACTTAGTTTGTAAAGGCATGGTGGCTCTGCTTGCACCTGTGACTACTAGCCAACCATGGGGGTGATTTTTGGCCAATTGCCTCAGTTTATCAAATTACCTATAAATGTTTCCAAGGGTATGTTAGAAGAAAGACCAAGCTCACACCTTCAGCAGGCAGTCCTCTAGGCATAGAAATTGGGATTTTGCTCAAAAATTTGTATGGGAAGCATCTGATTAATTTTTTTTTCCTTCTTTTTTTTTTTTTTTTAAAATAATGCATATCTAACCTTCTTGAGAGCAAAAGTATTTTTTTCTGACATGAGTGATACTGCACACTGTGATATATCCCCATCATAACGCAGTTGTTACAGGAACAGCGGTCAGCTTGGTAAGGAAATGCTTTTGCCACGTGTGAAGGGAAAGCTTCAGCATTAGTTTATATAGGATATAAAAGAAAGACACGAAAGGTGTATGTCATTTAATTCTCAAAAATGACCTGACCAGATGTCAAAATTACTAAGAAGCAGCATGACAACCCTTGGATGCCAATCCTTGAAAACAAGACAAGCAAGACAAGGAGATACTGAAATATGTGGACTAAAACTAAACTCTGTTTAGTTTCTTTAAGAAAATACATTTTCTTGAAGAAAATTCTTAAAAAGGAAACAAAAGCCTATTTAAATATTGGCTTAAGCATTTGCTTCCAGTAGTCAAAAAAATCAGTTGAAGTTTGTCAAATTATGGGGAGCTGGAAAAGTTCAACCTGTAACTTCGATGGTCTGTTGGTCTGGTTTTGTCTCAGGAATGCTATCTTGGAGATATCCCCCCGAAATGATTTCTAAAATGAATACACTTTTAAAAAGGGTTTTAATAGAGGAGAGCTTTGCTTGCCCGTCCCTTGCTGTGTCCCTTCCTGTCCCCTAACAGAGCCCATCAGTTGTGCAGGGTCGAACGGAGGTGGGCAAGGGTGTGCACAGGTTTCATTGACTGTCATGTTGCTGACACTCAAGGTCTGAATGGCCCCAAAAAAGAGCTCTTGTACTTTCTTATCCCACGTATAGATCCTGTACAGTCACTGGCAGTCTCACCCATAATGCGGGCAGGGGAATTAAATAATTTAATGATAATACTGTTCTTTTTAGAAACTATTGGAGTTGTTGGGTTTTTTTATATGAAAGACGTTTTATAACCATTTTTCAAACTCTACCTTTCACAAACAGGGTGCTGCAAGCAGATGTTCATCCAGCATTGAGGAACAAACAGGAATAAGCAGGTAAGTACTCACATCCTCTGTTTGGAGTTGGATCTCTATGACAGAAGAGCAGACACCAGTAAAACACTGAGTTGTTCTGCAGTGCCGCTGTTCATTTTGTTTCTATTCTAGCAAAACTTATAAAAAATTCTGGTTTATATCTGCTGTCCTATTTTTAATTCTTTCTTTGGTGTAATCACATCTTCACTGATTGATAAAAACATGAATCTTGCATTTTTCTGCAAAGATAATTGATTTTCACCATTTATTTCTGAAGGAAAAGGTTACAAATCCATTTTTGTTAAAACTTTTTACAAACTTTTTTACTCTTTGCTACTGAAAGTTAATTATGAGCAACATTTTTTTTTTTAAGCATCTGCTAGCTCTAGCATTCCATTTATGAATTATAATTACAGTATTTAACATCTTTCATCACTGATGTCAGTCATCAGCTTCCAGGAACCTACAAGTTCAACATAGTCTAATGTTTGAAAGCTATACCTAGAAATTGAATATCAAAGTTTCTTTATAAAGAAGGAGGAAATAATATATGGTAATAACATATTGGGTGTGAGAAATCTGTGAAAGGAACAGGATTTTTTAGGTAATTTTATCACTCTCTTGGAGGTACCTACCAGTGCCTCTGGGCTTTCCTTTGGGCCTGGTTCTGCCAATAGCACTTGATGCCGATTTTGCTGGGACTAATATAAATCTCCATTAACTTAGTCAGGATGAGCTGCCCACACTGATGCAGACAGAGAGGAGGGCAGACCCCGTGCAGGAGCCTCTGTCGCTTTTGGGAGAGGAGGGAGGCTGGTTACAACGAGGTGACACCTTGCTCATACGGGTTTTGAGCTCAGGTCCAGGCAGCTGGAGGCACGGAGAGGGGACCCTGCGTGTGTCCATCTGCATCCCTGTGACCTTGCCCTCGGCAGTTACTTCACGCACCGATGAAAGAAGGAGCGGGCTCCCACCTTCCAGTACAGAGTTTCTTGAAGTGGTGATGTTTAATGGACTGGAGAGGCAAAGAATTCTGAAACAGGGCAGGATTAGACAGACTTTTAAAGCGTGACACTTGACCCATGGAGCTTTTTCATGCTGTTTTCTCTCCCTGTTCTGCTGTGGTGGGGGAGTGAGAGCGGCTGGGTGGGCATCTGGCTGCTGGGCAAGGCTCACCCATCGCACACGGCGAAGCAGAACCCCAGGCAAACTGCAGATGTTCCTCATACCTTTGTGTGATGAGGGTACACGCTGATCCTTAGGTGTGTGGGGTCCCTCTGCAGAACCAGAGCCAGCACAGCAGTTCCCATTCTCTGTAGCTGGGACCCGTGGTGTCTGCCCTCCCTCCCTCCCCCACTGCTGAGTGGCCATCCCTGCCTCCCCTCCTCTTATCCCAGCCTTCCCAGGCCACTGTTCTCCCAGCCCTTATGGTCTGTCAGCTGCTTGCCCTCCTCTGTCCAGACCCTGCTGCTCAGATCTGCACCTCCATCCTCCCTCAGATGCCTGGTGCTCTTGGCTGTTGGCTGGAAGGGAGGACAAAGCACCCACAGAGCCTCTCCTGTTCCTCACCGCCTCTCCGATGCTCTCCTTCTGGCTCTTACAGCACAGCTGCTGCTCTGTCACACCTTTGCGCTGTGGTAGAGCCAGCCCAGAGAGATGGCACCCATGGGCACGCCGCCTGCCCCCTCTCTCCCACCCTCTTGCAGCGCGGTGTGTGCCCTGGCTCAGCAGGGCTGCCTGGCACGGGGGGTGTGCTGGGATGGGCTCCACCAGCCACAGCGCTGGAAGTTCCCCTAAAAACAGACACACCTTGCTACTGGGAACTGGGGATCTGGATTGACCTCCAAAATCATGCAGGGATTTTGTTCAGGCCTCCTACTGAGCCCCAGGAACACAGGCTTCACGGTGGCAGGTCTCCCAGGAAAACAACAGTCTTGAGGAAACCCAGAGCTAGAAACCCTGCCACTTGCTATTATAATGGTAATTAATCTTACTGGTAAAAGGTGTGCCTTTCATTTTAATATGCCTGGCTTTAACTTGGACTTCCTTGTCTTTATTATTTTTTTTTTCATATCTCACTATCTTTCATTTTCATCAGTAGACTGATAACCTCCTTTAGCAGAAGTTATCATTATCGGTGGTTAAATATTTTTTTTCTTTTCCATAAGAAAAATAATAATAATAAAGCAGCCATTTCTGTAATGTTAATACACCACTTAGATCAAGATCCTCAAAAGTGCTGGAGACGATTAAATGTCATCATAAAAAAAATTCTGTAACTCCAATAAAAATACATGGGGTTTTGTCCAAGAGAAAAAAAAAAAAGAAGAAAAAAAAAAACCAAAGCCCTGTACCACATAACTAATATCAGCTTGGAAGAGGTTCATTATGTTGGAAATATGGCACAAAAATTAATTTCAGGACAAAATCTGCAAACCTTCATTCTTTTCCTAATTCTTTTGAAAAAGAACATGTTACAAGAAAGCTGAGATCTTGCTTCAGCTGAGTATAGACGAAGGATGAGATACGTGACCTGGGCAGGAAGGCACCATTCAATGTTCAGCAGTGATTATCGCTAGGAAGAAGAGCTCATGGCATTTGGATGGAAGGGTGTACATGTAGGTGAAGGGGACAAGTTGTAGAAAGAAGACTGGTGAGGCTGGAAGAATCTGGGCACCAGCCAGAGGGTGTGCATGTGTATGCACAGAACAGACAAAACAGGAGCTAAAGCCTCAGTCAAAACTGCCTCAAGTCAATTCCTGTCAAACCAGCTTCTCAGGTGGAAGGGAAGCGTTCAGACAGCTTTAGCCTCCCCAAGCACCAACAGGACCCACCAAATAAAGCAACAAAGATGCTTTAATTGTCAGTGGATTGTCACAGTTTTTGGTTTCAGTTTGCCCTCCATGTGTACATCAAACTATTTCAACTCCTTGTCATTTGCATGTCAGGACAGATACTTCATAACTCCAGAATCAAAATGCTAATTTGGACAGAAATCCTGACCTCACCATGAAGAGACCAGAGGGAAAACAAGAGGCTTTATGGCTGTACAAACAGGCCTGACTTAAATCTGGGACACGGTGGTGAAGTTGTCCCATCTCCAGCAGGTACCCAAGAGACCCAATTCTCTTCTCACATTTGTCATGTCTGATGCTGCATGGGGGACGGGACAAATAATTTCACTCTCTGTGCTTTAGTTCCCTACCTATTAATCTGTATTTGACAAAATTAAGGGGGGGGGGGGGGGGGGGCAGGGGGGTTGTGAAAAAGGCTATTTGATCATCTTTCAAAACTGTTTGGACAACCCTAATGACCTAGGTAGGATGGTGGTGATCATGATGAATGCAATGCAATCCCCAATATTATCTCAGTGTGTGGAAGAGACTCCTCTAATTTCAGATCCCCATTTCCAATATTTCTAAGAACAAATAACCACCAGACGACTAAACTTGCCCTGGTAACGGGGCATTGTGAAGTAATGGCCACTATGCTTGGCTGTGTCTTTGAAACACAGTCTACAAAAATTGACATGTGGCTTCCATTGGGAGTTTGCAGAACGGACAGCATGGGAATTCTGTTGCTCTCTCCTAAATAGATCAAACTTTACAAGGTCCAAACAGTAAGAACTCAGGAAAATTCTTCCTCATGAAAGAAGCAAACAGAGCTTCGTGCTTGTTACTCTCAGCCCTGCTGATTGCTGGGATGCTGGGTTCCAAACCCGGTGTTTGGCAGCATCCTGATGGGCAGCTGGGCTGGCGCAGCACCGTGTGACAGGTGGGTAAAGCTCAGGAAATCTGGTTTTAATTGGCATTGCAAAAAAATAAAGTATTGCTTGTCTTCAGACAATCTCAAGGATGTTGTGTCAGAAGCAAGTTGGGTTCAAAAAGCTGTCGGTGACCCAAATTCCAAATCCCAACACTGGGTCAATTCCAGATAACTGAATTCAGAATTTTATAGTTGTGGTTCTGTGCTGGACACGTACTCAAAACCATTGATGGCATAGGGAAATAGGAACCTAACGATTACATTTGTAAAAGTGAACGGAAGAAGACAGGTATAGAAAACAATACTGAAATGAGGTGGATCACCTGAATGATTTGTCTGATGAATGATGAGCCTGTGAACACGGTGCCAGTCAGAACTGTCCTTGCAGAATAGCATAACCTTTTTTTTTGTCCTCACCCTGCCTCTGGGTTCTTGAGTACATCCTGCCTGTAACATTTTGATGGGCCTGATACTGCATGTCTATGGCCACGTCTGAACTGAGCAACAGAGCTCTTGTAGGGATCCCCAGACCGCTCTGAGTGTCCTCGAGAGCAATCGAGCTGTGTCAGCCCAAAGCGGTGTCTGTGTTAGCTAGTGCTGGCAAGTGACAGGTCTTATCAGCATGCATGGAGCACAGCCTTAACCTGCCTGTGCTGCTTTTGTCTCTGGGAGAGCATCTCCTCGTGGCAGTGCTCTTGGCGATGTGGATGCAACCTCTCCTATGGGTGCTGCTGTAAGAATGTTTCTGCGTGGGGTAAACACACCCAGAATATAGAGGTACGGGGAGAGTGTTTTATTTCTTCTTTCTATAGTCTTAAAAATATTCTGGACAGGTTACTGTGGAGTTATTTTAAATTGAATAAGAAGGTGATGAACTTACAGATAGAGACGTGGGGCTATGTATGTCAATGTGATGAACCAGAACTCCAGAATCCTGATGTTAAGATGCTTTGCCCAAATTTTTGTGCACATGTTCCTTAAATTACCCTTGGCTGTAAAGCGATGTTTTTGTCATAGGCATACAGGCGGAGAGGAGAAGGCATAAAGAGCTCCTGCCTCCTCTAGCCCCCCGTAAGAACGGTTGTGATTTGGCCCAATAACCTGCACATAAGAAGCCTACGTCCGGGTAAACGTGAGGCTGACCCTTTCCAAACCTTCGCATGTTGCCTCCTGAATTCAGGGAGTTTGTGTGCTTCTCCTGGTCAGAGGCAGCTGGGGCTGGTAGCGTAGCTGACAGCCTCTGTGCCCATAACACTTTTGGGATTCAGGCTCCAAAAATATAAGGTAAAGCCTCCACCCTTTGAAGGGAAACAGTGTTTTGTACTCCCTGTTGTGCTGCAAAAGGGATGCACCCTCTTGGCGCTTCTCTTTTTGCACAGCTCCTAAAGTAGGGCTAAACTGAATGCCACAGCATAGCCCTTGATAATTCACCAAATAAAAAGGAAAAGTAAATATTATGGTGGTGTGAAAGCTAAGTAGTAATGCACCTAATAAAATGTTTGCTGGTGGAGCTCTCTCGCTCGCTGGCAAATGCCGAGACCCACATTATTCAGTGTATATTAAACAAGCTGTCACCTAAGCGTATTTGTGAAAAATAATACTGGGTGAAAAATGGACTTGGGGTATTTTGAATGTCTGCAGGATTTAATGTCTGCTTGCTGTATTTGCCAGAGCCAGCATAAAGTAAGTATAGTGGACTACAAGGACAGCATCCTCCTGTCAGTTAAGGTATCCATATATTGTCAGCTCACAGTGCATCATGAATGCAGATTGTCCCATAATTTAAAAATGTGGGAGATATTTTTAATGTAGGACAGCATTGCAAGCTCACAATTGCTGACCTATTAAGTACATCATAAAACCCATGCTGATAATTGTCCATACAACAGTCAACAACTTTAAAGTATGAATTTCTGGGGTGAAAACTAACAATTTGTGGGGAGGAAGACATGGAAACTTTCCATCCTCTCCCTTCCCTAGCCCCAACAATGTAGGGAAAAAAGGTGTGGGACTTGGAATAGACTATAAAATCTTTTATCTGTGTACTCCTAGTTCAAATTCAATTTAGGCTACCAGTCAGGGAAGGTAATTAGCTGACAGCTGTTCTGTGACCTGCGTAGGAGAAATTAGCTAATGAGTGCAGTCCATTTTCTTTTTAGCAGACAAGCACCTGCATCTCATCTAGAACAAGTCAGTGCCCTTCCAGGTGGTCCCACAGCAGCCAAGGACATCCTGGCCATGGAAAGAGAACTCACCCCAAGGTGCTCACACACACACATGCATACAAGGTCATTGGAAGAATGGAGGAGAACCTCTGAACCTCTTCCAGGGGTGCAGGTCCTTCCCCGGGTGTGACACTTGCTTTGAAAAATGTGACAGTGGGAGTTAGGGGTGGCTGATGGCACCGGTGAAGAAAGCTGTTGCCCAGGAGTAGGGTGTTCTTGCGTGTCACTCACCGCCACCCTGACCTGTCCTGTCGCTGGAGCAATGCTTAAGGGAGCTGAGGTCCATCTTCCCAGCTGCGAAGTACTGAACCAGGAGGAGGGTCTTCACCTCAAACTAATACTGAGCCGGGAAAGCTGTAAGTAAGGTAATCCCTTGTGTGTGGGATATAAAATCAGATTGTGGTTCTGTAATATTCGCCCTGCAAGACCTTTCACTTACTAGCCTTTAGACTCACTTTTCTGTCTTTGCATTTCAGTAGTGCTGTTTTCCTTTCCCCATCCTCTGTCATCTGACTGCAGATCTTTTAAAAGAAGTCCCTGGCCCCCTCTGCATTTTTATTACAAACAGGTGGAGGCAACGTTGGCTCAGCAATGTTAAGGAAGACATTTCTGCCTCCAACTTTGTGGCCTTTGAACTTTTCTCTTATTTTTGAGCTACAGTGCTTCACAAAAGCAATTTCTTTGATTTTTCTTTGCTTTAATTCATACTGTGTGCATGTACAGATGTAATGTGGTCATGTTGACTTCATGTCAGACAGGTAGAAAATCCCTAATTTTATTCCCCACTATTTCTCCCCATCAAATCTATCACAGTTTCTATTCCACATCTTCCCAGAGCCACTCAAAGGCATCATTACTGGAGAACTGTCTTTGATCACTCGAAATAGACTTAAATACTTTTTCAGTGAATAGGCAGACATTACTTCATATTTCAATACAGTAAGTGCTGGTCTGACATTTAAATGTCATTTTGACACACTCCCGACCTATATGTCTTTGTTCCTATGAAAAGCTTCAAGGCTGATGTCATATTTAAAGGCATTTAAATCAGTCTTAAAGGGAAAAAAAAGAACAATTGTATGACATGTTCTAGGGACAACTATTTTTTTAAAAGCACAGAGAAGTGGTGATTCTTGTTCAGCATTAATATTTAATACAGATTTCAGAATACATCTTAGCAGATATGAAATTCACTTGAACTTTGTAAGCCCCAAAATTTGCTTAAAGAAAAATTTTTTTAAAAAAAAAAGTAATTTCCTGAACCCAGAAGTGAATTTCTTCAGTGTTATACATATTCTTTGAATAGAGAAAAAAATTCTTTTCTTTCTTAGTATCAGAAACTAGCGGAAGCATCATCACAAATATCCCTCATCCTAAGAAATCACTTAAAGAAAAACTTCTGAATTCAGTAGAACTTGGCTCATCTTCAGACAAACCAGTGACTCCAACTGGGAGATGAGCAAGTCTGCAAGTGTTACCTAAGACCTGATCTAATCCCTAGATCAATGGGTCCAGAGATACAACATGGGATGTTTTCAGGATTTTTTTCAGCACATTTTTACAAAGGGAAGAAGGACAACCAAAATGGCAGCAACAGGAAAGGTTCCAGAGATGAAGCCTGATTAGTGCCTGGAAGCAAAAAGAAAAGAGCAGTTAAAGACTATTTTTTGTTCACTTCAGTAGGTTAGCATGAAAAAAGCATTTATTTGTGTTTGCCTTTAATCCCTTAAAATAACAGGAAAGAAAAGCTTAAATACATAAACAGCTGTATAAGTAATACTGTCATTATTCCAGTTATTTCCAGATTACACAGGAGTAAATATACATGGTAGTAATCTTTATACATTTACATTCTGCTAGGCTGTGTATTTTATCTCCTATCTTTGCAACATCATTTGCAATCTTCTTCCTGCTCGTCATCCAATCGGCAAGTTTTACATTCTGTGTGTGTTGGCAGGGAAGATTTGTGTTTTGAGGCAAAAGCCAATTTAAGGGCAATACAACTTTCTAAAAGACGGCTCATTTTCCTAACCCATGAGGGCATGAAATGACATAAAAATAGCTGGGTTTGCCTGCTTCTTTAAAAATGCCCTTGACCAGTAAGACATGCCCAGTAGTTCTTAGCAGTTCTGGTTTTTGTTCTGAACTCAGGAAAACAGGCTGTTGTGGACATGTTTAAAAAAAAAAATGTTCTCTTGAAACATCTTTCTTTCCCATAAAAGTTGGAAAACATCATGACACACCTAAGGGCAGTGGAATGCTTGGAAGGTTTATATCACTGAGTGTTAGTTTCCTCTACTCTAAGATGCCAGGTCTGGAGAGGAGATATTTGTAGCCAACCTTCTCAGTAAGGTCCAGACAAGCATTAAAGGCTCATACATCTGCTCTGGCTCCAGTGTTGTTCCCCGAGATGCTGTGAAACAGCCCTTGAGACTTCTGCTGCATGTGAGTCAAGTTAACTGATAGAGGAGCGAACGTGATGCTGTGTCCGTAAGCCACACTTTGCAGAGAACTATGTGCAGTTTGCACGGGAGCGATCATAAGGCATCTCTGTGTCCTAGAAACCTTGTGTAACCAAGCCAGGCTGTCACAAGCCTGGGCTGTAAGCACACAGCAGCTGGGAGTTCATACAACGTAAGCTACTGTGATCTGGGACTTACCTACAGGTCCCACTGTGTGAGAAGGGAGGTGTGATCTCCTGCACTTCTCTTTCATTTTCAAAGCTGTGGAGCTGCATCAACATTTTTGCAAGCCAACGTATCACAGCACCCAGCTCAGGACACAGGTGACACCGCTGAGTATTTGCTTGCACCCACCTGCAGCAAAGCAACAGCAAAATCTAGCAAACATATTTGCAATAGCACACATGTATCTACACAAGTTCAGGTGCTGTTGGACATTTTAGGTGGATTATTCTATGTTAATTCAAACCCACGTACCAAAGGAATATTTTCATCACAGGGAACATGTGGAGAGTAGTTTTAGGCTGCTGCTGTTTATGACAAAGAAAACCGTGGCATGGGGTGTTAGCAAATAGGAACTGCTGAGCATGGTCACAAAGCACAAGAGAAAGTCTTACATATGAAACAAATCAGCGTGTAGTACGTGTACGAAGAAGTAGTTTACATGTTTATGAGAGCCTATAAACTTTTTTATTGTATAAAAATAGGTTTTCAGCTTGTCTGCCTCTGAATAAGTCTTAAATATTTTGGGGGGGGGATGACTGATTATAGGACTCCAACCCAGGTGGTTTAAATAACATCTCCTGTCCACTTCAAGAAACAAAATTATTTTCTAGCTTTGACATCATAGATCATGTGAAGTCTGAGCCATAATGTAGCACGGGCCCAATCCTGCCAGCCTAGTGCGTAGCCATGAGGTCTGTATTTTTAGTGTCATTAAAACAGCCCCAAGTACAGCAAGATAAAGCTGTTCATCCAGGAACAGCAAGTTACTTTTGGTCACCTGGTAAACATTTTTGGCTATGTCTTGCAAGCAGAATGGCAGATGAGGGCATTGCCACTGTACGTGCAGGAAGATCCCTTCTATTTACTACCAGGAATGTTTGCAGGAAATTCCTCTTCTCCTTGTAAGGAGCTGTGTTTCTCAAACACTCCATAGTTTAACTGGCAGGCTGCAACCCAGCGGCAGTCTTTTCAGGGATACAGGTAACAAGAATGGCTGTGCAGGCATACCCACTTAATTGTAAAGGTAGATTACATTTTGTCATTACCTCTAGGTCTTGTCAGATTATTTGGTAAGCCTGTTTTTACAAATGCATTTGTAACGAATGGTGAAAGGCAGGTGGAGTTTGTATAAATCTTCCTTCCTGGTGCAATGTTGCAAATTAAGATGTGCTTAAACTATTATGCACTGCAAATGCAGTATTTTAAATTCTAAGAACATCACAACATTTTTTTGGTATTCTTTTTTCGGTTTGAAACAACTAAATTGAGCTGTGATAGCTTTTTATTTTCCCATTTAGGGGGAAATGCAAGCACCAGTACATCTCCCCAATGTACTGGTGAAAAAAACCAAACTGCTGATTACTGAGCAGTCCTTCTCTCTCAGTGCTGGACACGTTTCCATGCTGCAGAGTCCCTCAAACTGCCATCTCTCTTCATTCTCATCAGCCTTGGACTGGAACTAAGGGTGGGTGGGGGGGTGGCGGTGGTGGTGGGTGATTCCTCTCCCTGAGAACACTGACATTAGTAACAAGCAGTCGGTCACAACGGATGCAACCAGAAAGGCTGAGGGGGAAAACGAAAGTGGCACTTCCTAAACATTAAAGAAGCTGTCCTAAGACAGAAGCAGAAGTATGTGCTGACAATGTTAGAAGATGAATGGCTAGATACAGTCAATTGCTTTTAGGGAAAAGATTATTTTTCACACTTACTAATGAAGTATTTTTTTATTTTCTTTTTTCCTCCTTCCTTTTCCCTCCTTTTACTATGATACTTGAGGTTGGCTACACGGGTTCTTCTGCTTATCCATTGGTTGTCCAAACTTCTTATAGCTCCCTAGGAGAAAAAAGCATTACCTAGGCATTGCTAGCTTTTATGCTTGCTTTATACTGCTTGCTTCTTCTGAGTGTCCATTTAATACAGGCACTTCTTGGGTAAATGACAGTTACTAGTTTCATTATCTATCAAGTTTGAATATATTTGAGACACATGATGCCTGAAGTTAACTATCTGCCGTCTGATTCCATTCAGTGAAGGAAGCAGCCTATGTATTAACTCAGCTTAGAGCCAGTCACATCCACTTGCTGCTTCATGTAGCCATGTATTGGACTTGATTGTATATTATTATTTTGCGTCTATTTTGGTTTATGTCAGGATTACACAGTGAATGAGTTACTTTATTTCTTACATTTCCAGGTTAACTGCTACAAGTAAACTGCCATGGTTCTCTCTGTATGCAGTTAGCACATCAGCTGCAGTTCTTTGTACTGGGGATACTAATTTTTCAAAGAATTTATTACCATCACAAAATGCCATGAGTATAAAATTGAGATACGACTGCAGTAAGAGTAATCTTAATGTTTTCTTTGCTAATATAAAGACAAGTCTTAAAGGAGGGAAAATTTGCTTTTGCTTTACGTTTGCCATCCTCAGGCAGTTCAGTCATTTTAAAATTATCCTGGGTTGTTTAAACAAGGTAGTAGCTTGTGTTCTTCAGAAATAGCTTTTGACACATTATCTTATGGGTGAAGCCCGTGTACTTAATGAGTCAAAGGGAACCATTTTCCAAAAACCTCAGATATTTTGCATGGATATTCATCATTATCATTATCACCAGTCATCCTAGTGAACAGGAGGAAAGCTGCGTATTAGTCACTGTGAAAGGTGTTAGCTTGAACTATATATCACTGCTACTTTCTAATAGACTTTGAAACAGGATAGCGTGATTTACATTTCTTTTTCATTTTTAAAAAGCAGATGAAAGCTCTTTTTCAAGTCCACAAGCATTCACCCTGCCAAATTAGCACTGATTCTTTGCCAGTTCATTACGGTGGATATGAGGAAACCTTTAGGTAGGGAACATGTTGTCCCTGCTTGTACGCGGGAGTCAGCAGTTGGGGTTTGTGACTGCTACCCGCTGAAGCATTTAGCAGTCCCACCTGGAGGACCTGATAAAACGATTTAGCAGCATTGCAAGGGAGTGAAGGAGCTCAGTGGCAGCTCCCCTTCCTGCCCATGTTTCAACACGCTTCTCTCTAAACCCCCGAGATGCTGTAGACCTAGTGCCTGGAACCTTTCTAGGTGCAACAGCTCTGCCAACCCGTGCAGCGCTGAGACTGTAATTTGTCTTTGCTGTTTCTGCTGCTGCAGTAGTTGATAATTGGTATGGTACAAGAGTCAGCGCAAACAGCAAAACAGAAGATAATAAAGGTCTTTGAAAGGCTGGCCAGACAGGACCTCCCCTCAGTAAGGCGCTCCCTCCAGGTGAAGCTATCTGTTCATTACCACACGTTGATCCAAATCAGTGGAGACATTCTCAGTTATTTTGGGGGAAATAGGAGTAATCAGGAAGTCCCTGAATCAGCAGGACTCTGAATGTTTATGAGCAGGCCCAGAAACCCAGTTCCTGGGGTTCCTCTTGTTCTTAAATGAACAGATTTAAATCTACCATCATCTCCAGCACATCAACTAGAAGAACTTTTCTCCATTCACATAAAGCACTTACTTAAAGGTTTTTCTCTATCAGGTCCTAGCAGTGGAGTGGGTCTCAATTCAAACTGTATCTCTCCTTGAGTCTTGATGCCATTATATCGAGATATTATTTGAGAGGGATTTTGTAGTGGTCATGGACAAGTAATTTTGAATTAAATTTGGAGGAGTTTGATGCTCAGAAAACAATTATTCAAATAATCTATCATCCTTTGCTAATATGATTGAATTTTCTTGGCTATAATTCAGGTAGGTAGCCACAAAAGTGGCACACAAATGGTAGGCTCAATGGAGATAAAATAGTTTTAAAATATGCTGACAGGCATATGAAAAACCGTAACTGATGATGTCAAACAACAGCAGATATTCTGTATTCTTGACCAATTTGGGGCTTATAAAAGATTTATAAGAAAATTTTCTAACCATCATACACTACTACAACACCACAACAGATACTTGTGATTTTCATTTTCACAAGCTCCAATACCATTACAACTGATTTTATAATCTGGATAAACAACACTAAAGTCTTGCTCACCTACTGGAGAAATAAAAATGGCAGTACTGTATTGCTCTAATACAATAGGACTCTTGAATGTTGTGGATGGAGCTCAGTGAATGACCAGCCCCTGGTTATTCGAGCCTCTTGCTAGCCACCTTCTCTGCACAGGGGCTAACAGGACTAAGGGCACTCTACCTGGTTCACCCCTTCTGCAGCTGAAGGTCAAGTCACAAAAAAAAAGGAACTATTTTTTAAAAAGTTCCATGCTTTGGTTTAACCAGGTAAGTGGCAAACACCCATTCTGAGAACTAATCCCTCTGAGACTATAATCACATTGTTGGCTTATTAGTAAAACAGATAGGATTGGAAAATGAGTATTTATAAAAATCTGACCCAGAAATCTGACCAGAATGCTGACTGCTCTTGCAAAACAAGTCCCCTCCCTTTACTACTTACTGCTCTGGCTTCCTCCCTAACACTCAGAATGTTTCTTCCATCTGTTTTACTTCACGACTTCTTGCTATATTAACCATAGTTCTCTGCTATGCAGTGAAAAGTGAGAACTTTCCTTGGCATCTTGTCTTCATGGCACTGCCATTCTTGCTGAATTCAATCTCAGTGATTCGCACTGGCTAGATTCACATGTAACATCTAGTTGTCAGTACTCATCTAATAAACAATTTATACGTGCCTCAGTGAAATCAATATATCAGCATCAGCTTTACTCCACCTTTACTACCACAAATTTTAAAAGTTAGTTCGTAAGCAAACAGATTCAGAAATGATAGTGAAACCTTCCTCTTTTATGCTACAATAAGTAGCTTCTGCAGTCTGCTATCAGAGTGGAAGAAATATGTAAATGAAGAAGAGAAAGTTGTCAGAAGACAACAGCAATGATGGTATTAGTTGGCTGCAACTCCTTATCAGGAAATTTTGTGGTTTGATATTCTATTAACCATTGCAATGTACCGTCAGTGAGACTGACATACTGTAACTGCTTAAGTCCTCTGCTCTAACCACCTGATTGCACTTTTTGCCTACATTAGAGCTTCTACATATGAAAGCAGAAAGCAATCAAGCCTTAACAATGTTTTTAATGAACCCTTCTTATATAGATAATAAGTGTAAGGTGGCAGCATGATGATTCAGCTTGGGAGGGGTCACATCCTTTTAGTACTGGGGCAATTAAGCAAAGCTCAGGGAAAGAAACAAAAAAGGAAGTGTGGATTGCCTAGGAAATACGTACATTTGTAAACTAATAAAATATTAATTATTTTAGAATGTATAAACACCAGTATTTTAACATGCTTGCAAGGTTAAGGATAGTGATGTATTAGGTGGCTTTATTGATGTACTATTTAATCAGCAGAATAACTGTCCTAACCATACGATAGGACACAGCCCCATATATAATGACAAATGGATGTGTAAATTCAATGGTTTCAGGAATAATAGGCCATTTGAGGATTTTGCTTTGGCACTGTTTTCTTGAAATTAGCTCAGTGCTGTCTGTCATTCATCTTGTACTTGCTGAACCAAAGGGGTTTGTGAGTTGGATAAAAAACTGCTGAAGGTTTTGCTTTGTTAGAAGATCTATTGATTTTTTCTGTAAAGAATGTTGAACTTGCATTGTGTTTTATGCTCGCAGTGCAAGGGTGCAGTACTCCCTATTGTAACTTTAATAACTGCCACATGACTGCTTAGAAGGACAGTTCCAGGAGACAAATAGAGAAGGACCCATTAAACACTTAACTGTTGACAACCGAGTGTGTAAGCAAATGTGATGGAGAAAGACAATCTCTATTCCCAGTTTTGAATCATGTTGGATTAATGATACAATTAATGTGAGGGGATGCCTGTGTAAAGAACAATGTTTTATTCTGCAAAATTGGTGGCATATCAAAGAATGCCCATGATTAGAACCTTGTAGGACCAGTACCATTCTTGTAGGACAAGCACACTGAATGAAAAGCACAGGAAAAACTCTTCTGCATTTTACTTGTCTTTTCCTATTCACTCCTAGCAGCTTTCAGATACGTAAATGGGTGGTACCTGAACGGCAGATATCAAAGGTGGAGAAGGAAAACTGACCATAGCTCAAACAAAGACACATCATCTCTGTGGCTGATCAGCACCAGAAATTTAACTATGTAACTTATTAAAGGAATAAGTGGATACTTCTGGTTCTTCATATACTTGCTCCCCTCAACCCCCCAACCCCGTTCAATCTTATTTGTTCCTAGACGTTTATACTCTTCTTACTGCAAACATCCATGTCCTTTTTGGGATCTGGCCCTCACATCGAAAGTCAATGCGCGCTTTAGACCACTACAATGGCATATTACCACTGACTGAATTTGATGCCCCCCTTGCCCTTGCCGTGTACAATATATTTTAAATTGCATCTCAATATCCTTGATTAGAAAACAGGATTTGAGGACTACCTTGGGGATAAAGGTAAATTAGGCAGCAATGCCCCTAAAAGTTATGCTCGGGGTTACAGCAGTGCAGTCCTTTTCTGGAGGCAAGTGTTGTCAGTCTAGTTTCAGCATAAAGCTGTTCATATTGGTGAAGGACATGGCCTTAGCAGTACAGGACATGTTTCATCACCTCCTTAGCTATTTCCATGGCATTTTCCCTTTCACAGAGAGCTTTCTCATAGATTATGCTCCATTAAAAAAAAAAAAACCTTTTTCTTGATGCTTTACGGGATTTATTATCCTGAAACCATTAGCTAAACAGACGTTTCCACAGTCTTTTAGTGAAGTCTCTGCATGGTTATGGCTACTTATGCCATATTAGTTAGCTACATCAAATCAAAACACTGATATTAAAGCAATTAAAAGGGACTAGCCTGCACATGTACCATTCAAGGTTAGTGCTTCTGGGAGCAGAAGGTCTGCAGCCATGCTGCCTGGAGCAGCGAGCTGTGTAGCTAGGGTCTGTGCTTCGCCCCACTGCCAGCCAGCTGATCCACTCCCAATGGGAGCAGGGACTGAAATGGCAAGTGAGAAACACAGGCAGAGGACCAGAGGAATGGACCAAAATGACAGTGCGGGCACAGACTAAATTATTTGTTGAATTCAATTTTATGTTGATTCATAACATTTGGTCTAAACTATCATATCAACGAATTTTCTTCCTTAGTACGGGACATACAGTGTCAAGAATTAATTTTCCTATTGCTGCAGAATTTGTTGGGTTTTTTTTTAAAATCTGGGAATTGCAACAGCAAATTTGTTTCTAACTAGTACTCCTTCCTCAATATTTATAAGCTGCAGTAACAACTAAGTGTTGCTGAAGGTGATGAAAAAGAAATAATGGAGCAGTTTATTCCATTACCATACACTTGCACATCCAAAGTCTGTAGCTGTTTAATAACCATGACTTACGTAATTGGATCTGTATGGGTAACTTATTCTCACATAGAAGTGAATCTTGCATTGGTACACTGACCAACCAGTTCATTGTTCAGCTCACATGAACACCCTTCTGTTAAACTTTTAATAAGTACAAGCTCAGCCTTTGGAAAAAATCCTAAGAGACGAAAGGAACTAAAACCCCCAATGATCCCAAACCTTTGCACAAGCCTGAGTAGGTCGTTGGAAGAGACGCTGAACTGTGACTCTGGAGAACTGAAGCCTGCGCCAGCTCTGAGATTTGCAGTGATTCACTTCATACCTCAGTACCCTGTTGAAGCAAGTTTTCAGAACAGGAACTCCGTATTATATTACAGTGCTTAGCACAATGGGACTTTAGTTAGGGGTGAGATCTCTACTGGAAATGTAATCTAAATAATCTTTTTGTATTAACCTACCTGAAACCAAGAGCAAGGCTTCTTGCTGCATCAGTGCGAAAATCTGTGGCATCTAAACCAGTATAGAATGAATCTTGGCTGTCCTCAAATCTTTATCTCTCCCTGTTACAGTGCAATTTTCTAAGTTAGCTGCTACTCACTCACTGATGTTCTTCAGGATTCACCTGCTGAAAAAGAAAAAAACAACTTCATTTTACATTCATGTTGCACAATCCTAATCCAAACAGAACTTTAAATATTTGCATGGCCTTCCTTAGCAACAAATATGTTTGTTCTCTTTTCAAAGGCACATCAGAGAAGGACTTGAATAAATGAGAAATGTGAATTGCTCTTTGTGCCAAGTTTAAGTGCTGAATCTCCCAAAGACCTTGTTCTAGAATTGAGTGGAATAAACACAGAAAGTTCTATTTCTTCCATTCTTGATAGGCTGTCAAGTGGATTTCTGTGTCTGTGCTAGAAAAATACATGTGTTGCCATTAAAAATTCTGAGATCATTAGATTTTTTTTTTCTTTTTTTGTTTGGACTTACTTTGTTTCAAGGAAGTCCAAAAAAAGAAAAAAAAAACAAAACAGGAAAAGCAGGATAGCAAATTGATTGGCTTAGTCAAGGAGCTTAAAATGATTTTTCTTCACACATCTTCTGTCATGCAAGGTCAGACCATTTGTTTGATTAGTGCTTTTATATCAGAAATGCTTTTCTTAGGTTTAAATTCCTGTTGTTCAAAATTCCTGTTGGAGTGCAGTAGAAATTTCCTTTTTTATATCAGTGTTTTGCTTTCGTAAAGTGGTTCTGGTTCATGATGAACTGTAATTTGTTTAGAAAGCAGTGCAAAATATTTGTATATTTACAGAAATATATGAGCTCCAGGAGGGGATTTAGCAGGTTTTTTTCTTTCCAAACCACAGACTCATACTGCAATACTTTGCTTTTCTCTGTATGCTTTTTTTCCCCTTTTAGACTTAATAGACAAGGTGGCTAATTAGGCAGGGGCAGACAGTAAGTTCCTCCACATTCTGAGTTGTGGCAATTCATTCTGAAGCTTTTGTTGCATGATTTTTGCTTGTTATTTGAAATTCTTTATGGCTTTCTCATGTTCTTTTTGTAGTGGCAAGGGATCTATGTGGTAGTGTGTGACTGCGTTCTGCAGGTTTATTTGTACAGGAGCCAAAGACATAAGTAGGGGACATTTGAAATCTCGCACCTGTGGACATGGATGGATGGATGGATGGATGGATGATAAGACTTAACTGTCACAATATAGTGCAAACTGATGACAACCAATTAGGATGACAGCCTAGAGGTGAATTTTTATGTGAAGCTAAGTCCTAGTACCATCCTCTGCAGGGACTTTTATTCTATCTTAAGCTCCTAGTGTGTTTGCCCATGTGCATGCGTGTCTGTGTGTACATGTCTGTGTTGGGAGTGAGTTCTGCATATGAATAATCCAGCAAATGTGCCTGTTGATTAAAATCAACATGCAAATGTTAACATCCTGTTTGCTGGATAATTTAGCTCTATCCTTACACCTTTGGAATTCTACCCCAAAAAGCAGCATATTTCTTTGCCTTCATTTGTTCATTTTATTAAATAAATAATAATAAAAAAGAAGTATAAAGATGTCAGTTAACTCCAAAAGCATTGAGAAAAAAAAAGAAATTAAAACAGCCACAGTGTTTCCCTTAACTTTTCATCCTTCTCTGTCAAAACAATCCTCAGCTTTCATGATAAGACGAGGGGGTCTCCTCCTGCTGCCATAGCTGCTGGTGGTGTGTTTCTGACATTTAGTAAAATAGCTAAGTTTTGCTAACATGGCACCCTTGATACACTCCTAACAGAATTACACTAAAAGGAAAGAGCATCTGCTAAAAATATAAATTTAAAAGCACTTGAGAAGAATGTGATTCCACTAGTACAAATAGATAGAGAAGAAACGGTATGCTGCTTTTTCTCGCTTATGTTGGTCACACAGCGTAGAGCAGGGGTGGATATGGTAAAGAAGAATGAAGACTTTTGTTTTTGAGATCAAATGCCAGTCAGCTTGTGCTTCTCCAGTGCTTTCCTGTCAATAAATTAATCTGGAAATCTGAAGAGTTTTTGATTAATTTATTAGTTCTTAGACTTTATCCAGCCAGCCTAGTTGCAAACTCTCATAATACTTATTTGTATTGATTCTGGTCCCAGAAGTATACAGCTATAACAGAATGAAGCAAAATATAAACTATTTCTATAGCCTGTAAATGTGAAGCCTTTGAACACAACCTAGCCCACTAATTCTGGCTGTTAGGAAAAAAGAGTCCCTCTGAACAAGTAATTTACTTTACACTTCCTCTGAAGCATCATGTATTGCCTACTATAAACCAGTGCTGATGTGCAGAGCTAAACAAGCACAGGATTTCCTGTATTCTTTGGATTATAAGGTTAAAGCAAGCTTTTCTGGTCTTTCAAAAACTGGTGTTTTTTTGGTTTGTTTTTTTTGTTTTAGTTTTAGTTGTTTTGGTTTGTTGGGTTTTTTTTCCTAGAGGAAGATTTAAGGGAAAATCATCTCTAACTTTGTGACTCTTCTGCTATGGTTCAAAACGTAAGATGTTTAGCTCTGTTGGGGCTCCTGGGTATTCCTCATTTGTTTCCTATTTTCTCTAAAAAATTATTTTTCATACTTATATTTTTGAAGCAAGCAATTACATTTTCTTTAGCTAGTTTATACTTTGATGCAACACTGATGTCTGAGAGCACTCATTGTTTCCTCCAAGGATTCAGTTCCAGGCTACCTCAGTTTATACTCAGGCTGAACATTTTACAGAAGTTATTCTACTGGGCACCTAACTTAGTTATGTATTTTACCAACCTGAACATCATAGGTTTTTTGTTTATTTAGTGTCTAACGTGCACCTTCTGCAGGAAGTGATTCACAGCATGATCCAACTTGGGTGCTCTGAATTGATCTCATCAGTACTCCATCCATTAAGCATAAAGACCAGCACCTTAATTTAGGTGTCAAAGAACAGCTGCTAAAAAAGCCCTGTCCTTTCCTGGAAGTGATACAGAGCCACACGCACTTGTGGCCTGGAATCTTTGTTCTTACAAACAGATTGCATTTCTGATAATCTTAAATCACAAGGCAGGATCTTTGATTTATAATGGAGACTTACATGCACTTTTAAAACCTGAGTGACCAGAAATGGCAAGTGGAATAAAGGACAAAACCCATCTTTTTCTGATGCTCCATACCCGTAACTCTTCCCTTTGTTGGATCATTTACCTCTTGCTTACTTTCCTTTCCCAATTATTGAAAGAAAAAAATGAAAACAGAATAAAAACCCATGTCTTTTAAACTGTAAACTTCCAGTTTGACAACCACATATAAATCACATGTGATATCACTGTAGGATAACATAACATTCATATATATATTTCACACTAAAATGAGCTTATCTTTGTTTTAATTACAATACATTGAAGTAGGCCTATTAAATGAAAAAAAACCTGCACCTGCTGAGGTTGAAGTTGGAACAACCAAATGGAAGACACACAGTTCAGAAGTATTCTCTTCTCCCACACATGGCAGTCTGTTAGAAAGAACAATAATTTTTTAAAAAAGCTCTTTCTTTTATTTTCTTCAGTTTAGGACACACTCAGCCTCATCATGATCACAGAATGTCCCAGTAAGCAACACTGCAGACTACAGTGCCCAAAATTTTTCAGACATAACTGGAAATAAAAAAGCAAGCAAAGTCACTCAGGTAAAGTAAGAATGACCTCAAACTTGACCTGAAGACTTGGGGGGGGGGGAAGTCCAAGAATCTAAACTTTGCATTAGCATTTATTATTTGCATTTCAGGTACCAGCTAGAGGCTCTGGTTAAGATCAAGACCTGCATTTTCCTCGGGCCATACAGCCTGAGATGCATCCTAAGAATTAACACTCTTAACAAGGCTGTGAGTGACAAAAGGTAGTTGAAGGAAGCATTGTGCTCCTCTTCTACAGGAGGGAAAGCTGTAGTAAGAAGACTCAAGTGATTTGTCTGGAGTAAACCCAGTAGCTGCTCAGAAAAGAGTCCACCTGTCTATCCAGACCGCTCCCCTGCACATCACAAGTCACAGACCATGAGCGCGACACAATTCCTCTCTCAAACACTACCTTTTGGCATGTCAGTTTTCTGTCTTGTTTCCATTCCTGACTCAAGGGGAAGCAGCACAGACTCAAGGAGGAGGTCTGCTTATGAGAGATTTGGTTGAACTCCCAGCATTCTTGTGAGGAAGCAACAATCAGTATATATAAAACACCAGTCAACCTGTTGGAAGGAAAGGAATGATGATATAAAACCATAAGAAGTTATTCACATGTAATGTTGTAGTCTAGAAGTTCTTCAATTTTTAAAGGAAAATAAAGGTGCCAACAATGTTCCTGTAAATCCTAGAAATTGTTCTTCCTTGAAATAGAGGGAGAAATCTTCTGTAGGTTGTGGGCTCCTAATAAAACATATCAATATAATTTTAAATAATTATGCAGTATCATAAACAACTATGAACAGTTTCTGAGAGTTCATTCAATGTTAATAAAGATTAGACATTAATTTATTATCACAGTAATATTTTAGAAATATGAAGCCCTATCTATAATTCTTTGTCAGAATAAAAAGAACGGCTAACAGAAAAGACCATGTCTCTAAACCTAGACTTAACTATAATAAATATAGCTGTTGGGTCAAAGTTATACTTTATTTTACTCTACTGACTTCAGGTGGATTTACTACATCAAAAATGAATATGGTCTAATAGTTTATTTTTCATAGCTTAATCTGATTGTATGAATTTATGAGATTGTATGAATTTATGAGATATAAGAAGTCCTAGCCAAACCATCAGGAGCACATTAAAAATCAAAACTTCATTTCCATTTAACAGTCAACACTAAAACATCAGCATCATTACAATGCCTTCAAGCTTGATAGCTGATTCTCACCCTGGATGCGAACAGCCAGCCAGCCATTTCCACAGTATCAGCTGCTTCCATTTATCAGAAATTAGAGTGACACGTTAATTTTATGCAAAGTTACCTAAATGTGATGGATATTACATATGCCAGCCACCATAACAGGGTTCAACTCCAGGTTTCCACTGAATCAATGAGACAAAAAGAGATTGTTCTATAAAGCCCTTTTTATTAATAATGCTACAGCTCAAGCTGGGTGCCTCCGAAGAGGGACACCAAACAAAGGAATGTGTGGGGAATTATACCCTTACAGTCTAAATTCCCCACCCTTCGTGTGCCAGTTTGGACCAGGAGTGATATTAGGGTCTGGGGTCTTCCCATACTTCATTGGGTCCTTTCATTGCCTCTGGGCCAGCCTCTTCTTATCTCTAAGGTTGCAGCTTCTGTTAATGAACGCAGCTTCCTTACCTTCTGGATTGAATCAGCTCTGGGGCCTTCTTTAACTTGACTCGGTAAAAATTCAACGTATCTAGGTGAAAGTTCACAGTTTGCAGCCTAAGGCTTCAGCAAATTTAGCTACTTATGCTAAGCAAGTTAGCAAGTTACGCTAAACAAGTTCTATACAAGTAGTATACCAAATCACACAACACAAAGAAGAAAACTGTTTGCTCTGATCTCTTTGAAATTTTAATCACTGTACCAACTTCTTCAGGGCAAAAACTGGATTAGCAGTACTTGACAATTCCAAGTATGTGATACAAAAAGTGTATGGCAGGCTTTTCAAGATGAAAGGGAAGCTGCTCTGTCCGTGAGTCTTCTCAACAGAGAACAAGAATTAAGATATTTTTCAATGCGATGTGTATCATGCCTTCTTAATAGTATTACAAGGTTTGATGTTATTTTCAGTTCTCAGTTGCCGACAATACTGAGCCTGCTAACTCCAGATTCACAAGATAAATGGCTTTATATATAAAAATGCAAGATACTATCCTTCTAATCAACACCAACCAAGTGTCAGCTGAGGCAAATACTGTTCTTCAAGGGTAGGTTAGTTGTCCTCTTGAAACAAACTATCTCAACTGCTGTTCTTGTTTGGTAAAAAATACCACTGCTCAGTTGATTAAATCTGAGTTTGATTTCAATACACCTGGGTTTTAAAAATATAATGAATTTAGAGTTAAACTTATTCATATTCTGATTTTGATAACATGTTAAAACTTCCCTCTGCAGCTGCAGGGGTTTGGAATATACTTAAAAAAGTAACAAAATATGAGATTTTTTAAAATGCTGGGGCTGTACTGTGAGAAAAAAGATGAGAGTAATCCATGAGATCCCTCAGCCTGATCTCTCTAGCACACAGGAGGTGGACATAGTGGTATTTTTCTTAGCATTTTTTCTTTTTGGTGTTAAGGACCTCTTTAAGGTGATGGGATTTGTGTCTTCACTGGGAATGTGAATTGTAGGAGGTAAGGACACCAACCACCAAAGCAGAGTTTTTTCTGCAAGTGCAAATTGGCAGTTTTTATTAAAAAATGTTCTTTGAAGCAGTCACATCATATAATCTGAGCAAATGAGGCTAATGTAATGACTTGAAGCATATTTTTTTTCTCACCATCACAGAAAAAGGAAGCAGTTGTTTTTACAATGTGCAGCAGCTATTATATTAAATTAATAGATCTAATATGTCTGGATTTGTAGAAAGCTATTTGACAAAGTTTCCCTTGATAGATTATTGTAAAAGTTCTCTAAATACGGGTGAGGTAATACATTATTAAGATGTATAAGGAATTGGTTAGAAACCAGAGAGATGAATTGAAGGTATCTGTTATTCATAGGAGTTGGTAAAGAGTGAAAACCCACTGGGCTCTAATTGTGTCAATACTGTTTAATACTTGTTTTAACATTTTCAACAGAGCTGTAGCATGATCGTTCTTCCTATTTGTGGGTGTTACCCCAGAGAGAAGCATAGCTCAGTGAATTGTAGCATTTATGGGCTTGAACCAAAGGTTTCAGGGCAGTGGGTCAAACCACAGGATTATTCGCATCAGTGAAGTGAATGGCTGCACAGACAGAATTTAAGCATTAACCAACCAGAGCATCGTCAACCACTAACACACACTGAAACAGCAAAGACGATGGTTAAAGGATCAATACCAAAATGTCCCAAACTATAACAAGACAATACTGGAAAGGTTTTACAAATATAAGTAGGGCCAGTATTTTCACATTTGGGCAGATCTGTGAGTCATGGGAAAGGGAGTTTTTAGAGCTGCTGCACCGGTGACAGGCCGACAACCCAAAAACTTCTTGTCGTGGCAGTACCGAGTATTGCATGTGCTGTCCTGTTGGTGATGGTAGCCCTGCTTACCATGTCTGAGTGCTCAGATCAAGCTGTGGTTTCTAAAAGGGAAGCTGACATCTGCATGTGATTTAGATGAAGACCACTAGTGCTCAGGCCCCCACAGGCACCCTCCCAGTCAGGTGCAGTCTAACCCACTGGTCCACCACAGACCCGATTGAAATCCCTGTGAGGTCTGGAGATGACAGATGCTGGATTTGGTGGAGCTGGATCACGTTGCTCATGACTGCCATATCAGTTCCAGGCACTATGTATGTTTCCATACTGAGCTATATATGTAAAATAGATTTGAAAGGAGTGATTTTTGCAGAAGGAAGACTGTGCACCAACTTCCCCATGAGTACGATGATTACCTGACAGCTCTCAAGAAAGCTTTCTAGACATTTAAATTTTCTATTGTTCCCTTAATAAAAAAAGGCCCCTTTTATGCAACAAGATCAGCCATACCAGCTTTTCAGACATTCATAAGTTACACTGTGACAGTGCTTAGAAATCAAAACTGGCAGTTGTGTTTGATCCACAGCGGTGGCTGAAAACAGTGTATACCATCTAAACTGGTATATACAACCCCCAGGGGTGAGGCAATGTCTGAACTTTAAGGACACAATTACTTTTGAGAGATTGTGACATGAATATTTTATGTGTGAATCAAGATTTTTTTTCATTCAAAAGAAAGTGAAATATAATTTGAATGCATGCTGTCAGATGAGTGACACCTACGGGGAAATTATAGCACAATAATCAAAGTCTGAGACAGAGGAACACTCTATTCGACCAAAGAAGAGATCACACAGTCATTAATACAACAATAGACAGGAGTTTTGGTACTTAGCACCAGTAGTCTATTTGCACCTAAACGGGAGCAAGACAGCCACTGAGAGAAGAATGAACCTCTCTCTCTCTCTCATTGATTTTTCAAACATTTCTAGCATTAAAAGTGACAGGTCACTTCTAATTCAAGCATAACATGGATGTACAGAACAAAACAATGGGAGAAAAAAATGAGCCAATTGAGAATTTGATTGCATTTTCCTTTACTATGTCTACCTTTGAAAAATCCATATTTGAAAAAAACTCAACCCTTTATGAGCTGAAAAAGGTCACGTGATAGCCAGGGGCAGGATTACCTGGGGAAGTAGTTTGAATGGCCTGGCCCTGGTACAGACAGCAATGGAGCCACAGTAGCCCAAAGCATGATTTTTCTGTGCTGGAAAAGGTTATTGGTTGTCTGCAGTGTCATGCCCAAAGTTTTTGCATTGACCGTATTCATGAAATGTATCTGTGCTGCTATGTCACAATTTTTTCCCCCTTTCTCCGAGGTCAGTGATATAATTCTGACTGGAAGAAAGCTAATCAACTCCATAACAGATGAAAAATAGCAGCAGTTGGTTTTGCTCTCTCTTAGCCACAATGTGTACACGTGGACTCTCCTCTGACTCATGGTTTGCTATATCTAATGTCAGTAAGAGAAAAACAGTGTCAGAATTGGATTTGATACTGGGGGAGGGTCTTCTATATTGAGAATAAATACAGGGTGAAGGTTTAGGGGGGCAGGTTTTCATTGAATTAGCACAGGAGGAAAGCAAAGCAGCCTGCCCAGAAATAAGACCGCTATTTAATGAAAAAGGGAGGGTCCTGAGAATTGAGTATGGGTGTCTCCAGGAATTTCAAGAATCTTCAGTGTGAGATTTAAAGAGGGTTTTTGGGTAGTAGCATAAAAAGAAAGTTAAATGCCTCAATACCTCCTTTGTATAAGCGTGACCTCCCTGACCTCTCTGCTAAACTGCACAAAGTGCTAGGGTTCCCTGTGCAACTCTGGAAAGAGTACCTGAAAACTAGCAAAACAATTAGGAAACCATCTAATTTGCCAATAGAAAAACAGGAAAAATCGTTTTGAATTTTAAATTCTCAGTATATTTCAAGCAGGAGCCTAAATATTTTGCCGAATGGTATCTAGAAATAGCTCAACACACTGGACTCTCCTACAGGTAGATACCTGCATACTCTTACATACTCTTTGCTTTCAAAACATGGACACGTAGTGCACAGTTACTGCTTCCTCCTGGGAGTAAGAATCCTTGGTCCAAGTCCTAGATCTAATGACTGTTAGTACATTTTACAATGTATAAGCAAAATACAGACCTTGCCCTTGGAAATGAAACAGGCACCCAGGACTTCCCTCTCCAGGTACACCTATTTAGTATTAGGCTAGAAAGCCATGCCCACACTGTCCCAATTAGCTTTGTATTCCATGCTAATGAGAATAGCTTCCATGGAAACACCGAAAATACATGTTCCTTACTGCACATAATATTTTGGCTGATTATTGAAATCAGAGGAGGTGGACTTGACCCCATCAGACTGGAAGAACTGAACAAAAAGCTTTAAAAACCGAGCTGCTATTTAAACTGGTAGGATGGGTGACAACACCATCTTCCTTCCCTTGGCTTTGTCTTGAAGACTATTTAAGGCAGCATGAGCTGGTTCATTTGCTGTTACTTGCTTGCCAGATTAGTATGAGGAAAAAAAGTGTGACACTTTGTGGATGTGGCTGGAACTTACGTGGCGAAATACTGAGTTACCTGATAGTGCTAAGAAGGAGAAATTCCTGTGTGTGCCTGGAGGTCTCCTTGGAGCTCTACTGTTAAAAAATGATCTCAGCAGGGACTTGAGGCACTTCCAGGCGTGGACAGCAGTTGAATAGTTTCTGTGGATGGCAGTTTGGGTCATCTAAATCTACATCCCAGCTGAGCACCAACCACAAGATGCAGGGTTCAGCTCCCGTGAGGTATTTAGGTGCTTAATGCCCACTGGTTGCAGTAGGAGTCAGATGTCGAGGTACATTCGTAGATGTCACCTTCAAAGTTCATTATACGTGTTTCACTCAACCAAATACAACAAGCTTTCTCACTATACATGAAACAGTATTCTAGGCTAGTTTTTATATCTGTACTTAAAGCCCACATGCTGTGCATAGTCCTGCCATAAGAAATGTTTAACCCACACACTGTTCTTTTAAAGGAAAAATAATGTTTTCTTTACATAGCAGCAGGAATTTCACAGTTGAAGGCTGAATAATGTATCTTTTAAAAATAGCAGTTTATGCTTTCATCTCCAAAGCCTTTTGCTAACACTGGGCTCAGCCATGCATCCCTCCAGGTACTGAACTCCTCCGACTATATAGCAAGATACAGATATAGGAACTGACAGGATCAGTCCCATCCTTACACCCCTCCTGTGAAGTAAATTATTATCCTCTTGTTACAGGCAAGGAGACAAATACAGACTGAATTTGATTTTGTAAGATTACAATGCTGGGTCGCTGCTCACAAAATCAAGGCCATATATCAAAACAGATTCTATTAGCTCATTGAGCACACAATTTTGCCCATGCAGGACACTGTGAAACAGGAATTAAGTAGAAGTCTGGCAGTGATCTGTACTTTACTGGGATTAATAAAAAATAATTCTGTATTTATAGGGAGGTACTAAAATTATTAAACTAATTAAGGATGCAACGTTACAAAGATCCTAAAGGATATTAATGATTTTCAAGTGCAAAACTTTACAATAAATTTGTTTCAGTTTAAGAAAGCATGTTCTCTCTCTGTTGTTATGTTTTGCATATTATTTTTGTAAAAGGAAAACCAAGACGTTTAAGAGATTAAAGCATATTGCCAGCAAAAACACACTTAGAAGTTGTCTCCTAACAATTTTGTTTCTGCAAAGTTAGAACTGTCTGACCTTTCTGGATAGTGTTAAACTTCAGTTATGTTGATGATGTTGAAATTTATATGACTTTGCTAAAAGCACAGTTCTTAATTCTCAAGATTTTTTGGAAAATTTCAGGGTTTGAATTCTTCAGAATACAAACTTGCTTATTTCTAGAAGTAAAAAACTAAAGCATAGTCCTGGCACATTTCTGTGCTTTTCACTCGTATGAAGTTGTAGCTGTTCTACACACAATACTCTTGAATTTACTGGGACTAAGACCCACAAAGCTGGGCTTGTGACCCCATATATCAATATCCATTACAGAGAGGAGCCTAAATAAATGCAATCTTCAAAATGCCTATCATCTAAAAATCTCTGCTTTAATTGTTGCTATGGGAAAGCTGGCTCTTAGAAATTAAAGGTCTGGATCATTGTATGCTAGCTGACTCTCAATGAAGAACTGTATGATCACTTTTAATACACTAGCCTGTGAATTTACACTTATATCTCAAATAGTTACACTTGTATCTTAAAGACACAGACCTGACTTCAACTGGAAGTGCCTCTGAAGGAAGTTCATGATGCTGGCAATTCTCTGAGCTGTTTTTCACCAATCACATTAGGGCAGGGTCTCAGCCTGAAGTTGTGCCCAGCCTCTAGGCTAGAAAGCAAATCCACTTTGTCAGGACTTGCACATCCAGCCTAAAACTTTGTGTGTGTTTCCCCTGTGGTGTCTGCACACAAGTCTGGATGTTGAGAAAAGCCGTAAGTTTCTTGGAAAGCTTTCAACGAGCAGGAGTGTGCTATGGCTGTACTAAGGTTTCCAACCATCAATGACCTTACGTGTTTAAAACCTGTGTCTCAGCCTGAACTTTCCTGGCTTCAATATACAGCTGCTGGGTCTTTTTGTATCTTTGCTGACTAGGATATCATCAGTTAGGCACAACATCCGCTGTCACTTAAGAACAGAAGCTGTTCCAAGTGTCCTGAAGGGAGCAGACCATAAGAAATGCCTGCACGGTGTCTAATCCTGTGTCCTGTTGCCAGTCGTGGCCACCAGCAGGTACCTGGGGATGCAAAGCCTCCAGTGACACCTCCAGGTATGCACTCTTGCCAAGAATTTGCAGCTTATGAACTTCTCCAGAGTGATTTAGATAAATCTTTGCATTTAATAGCTCAAGAGGATTTCTTGTCCATGCTCTTACACAGTGTCTTCTTGAGATCATCTAAATGGTTATCATTCATAGCATCCTATAGCAAGGGTTTCCACCAGTTTAACTACATATTGTATAAAGATTCACCCTGTTCTGTTAAGTGTGAACTTGCCTCCTGCGAGCTTCACTGGGTGAACCCCAATTGCTCCACAGGGAAAGAATATAAACAATAAACTTCCTGGGCTATTTACAGTTTTATATACTTTTGTCACATATTTGATCTTTTCTGGGCTGAAGAGTCCTGGTCTGTACAGTCTTTCCTCACATGGAAGATACTCCATACCTGTGATCTTTGCTGTTTTCTTATAAGCTTTTTCCCACTCTGTCTTTATGAGATGAGGCAAATAAAGCTACATATGTAATAACTGGGTGCAAAATACATTTAAACAGTTGCTCAGTTTTGTAAGCAGCTTCTGCAACCCTTAACAGTTGCTCCATCCTGAAAAACTTAGTATTTGTAAAGACTGATACCTCACCTGTCATTGATACCTACTCCTAAATTGCTTATGGAAGATGATGAACAGCCTTCTGACCACTTACTGAACATTTACTCTTATCTTCTGTTCCCTTCTTTTACCCAGTTATTTAACCATGCAACTGCCCTCCTCCTTATAATGTCTGAACTTCCTTAAGAGCATTTGGTGAAGGACCTTGTTAAAAGCCTTCTGGAAAAACAGTAGTCAAGCCCCTATCGATATACTTGTCAGCTCCTAGAACCTGCAGGTTTGTGAGACAGGACTGCTCATCACAGAAACCACATGACTCTGGCTCAGTATCTGATATAAATCTGCATTAGATACAAATTAAACTTCTAGTATAAAACCAAAAAAACCCCAGACATTTGATGTGTGGAAGGAAGAAGACAGAAACAGGACAGTCAGTAATACTATTAGAGAAGAGTGCTTCAGCAGAAATGGTGAAAATTATAGAGGATTGAGAAATATTTCAGAGGGAAATAGAAGCAGCAGTGATGAAATTTAACTTGAAGTAATTAAACACACATTAGCCTAAAATAATCCTATATGTTACTGTATTTCCAATGAAGATACAGGGACCAGGTAAAATGGTAGCAGGAAAAATAAGCTTTAGAGTTCCTTTTACTGTAATATTTAGTAGTGTGAATCTAGAGAAAGAAAAGGAAAGAAGCGGTGTGTTTTACAATTATTGGGAAATATATTTAACATGTATAAGTAAACTGTGGGATTCACTGCTGCAAGAGGCAAAACATCGATGCTGACCTTGAATGATTAAATTATACATCCCAAAATATCACAAAGGAAATCATACAGGCAAGGCCACAAAAAGGAGTCAGAAAAATATATTCCATATTAATCTGTAATAGTATAGAACCGATTAGCAACAACAGGAATCATTGGTCCTTGAGGAACTGTTCACTGGATGGATCGGAACATGGTGGGGTTTGTGATTTTCCTTTTGGAGATTGCAAAGTAATAAATATGAAATGTAAAAAAGTTTATATTTTTCAAATCCTAACTTAAAACCCCTTAAATTATAGAAGCAGCTAAGCTAAGCAATGTTTGATCAGCCAGCTAGTTGTCTGCAATATTTATGGTTTTCATGGGAATAACAGTAAATGTCAGAACCAAATGTATGCTGTCATGGCCACTAACGCAAAGTCACAGCTACTTAATTTTTCAGGTCTTTTTAGTGAAACAAGGCCTAAAATGTTTTTAAATGCATTTAGAAAGTTCTTTGTTAAAAACCTTATGAATGTCCAAAAGCTGGTATTTTAAAACAGATTTTGGAATAATGTATTATGCTAAACTGTCTGAGAATGGCTATGCATCATTGTAAGCATCAGTCTGGCCTATTCATCTTCTAGACACTGTGAATTTGCACAATGAAGTCAAATCCAGAATTCTGATGTTGTTGCACCTGCTCTGACTTCAGTGGAGGACCTTCCTGAGCATGATCACAGGATTAACTGAATACAGGAACTTAAGAACACATTCTGTGTGATGGTGAATGCCTTAACTTGGATTGATTTCAGAGGAAATTAACTTTAGGAAGAGCTAAGAATCCTCTAGGGATGACTTCTTTAAACAAAAACAAAAACAAAGCCAAAACCAAACAACAACAAAACAAAAACAAATAAACCACAAAAAAAAAAAAACCAACCCAAAACAAAAATAAAATCAGAAAAAAATCACTGTTAATATGTGTGTATAAGTCCTGATTTGGTATTTGGTCATTCTTCAACATTGCTAATTGTGAGCTACCAACTCTTCCTTGAAGATTATCATGCTGTGATCTTACATTCATTGATATATGAGAGTTTGAAAGATGTGTAAAGAGAACAATTAATTTCACTGCAACAATGATGAAAACAGGAGATAGCTTTTAAGGACCAGATAATATGAGTATGTAACAAAGCCACTGATTTCCCCATTGTCATATTACAATAATGGTAATTTTTCATTTCTGTGCTTAGTTTGTGAGGAACAAAACTTTGGGTTTATCTTATCTGAGGTAGTTCAGATATTTACCTGCCTGGATCTGAAATATCTGTGCTCTTACGATCCAGCCACTTGTCCTACATCTTGGGAACACTTCAAAATTTTACCAAAGTATGTCAAAAAAGATGATCTGTGTGAATGAATAGTTACAAGAGACAGTCATGTAAGGCTCGTCTTATCCTTAAAACATTTTTTTTTTTTTAATCCAGAGGATGCTTATCTAGCCAAATTGCTTTGCAACTCAGGGTGATCAGAACACACCCATTGCTACCGTAGCTCAGCTGACAGATAATATCTTATTCAGCTGCATTAGCTTGGTGGCTTAGGACCACCAACTAAACTCCTGCACTCTGCACCCAGGAAATCATTCAAGTAGTACTTTTTGGGTACATGAACTTACAAAGCACTCATCTTGATAAACATCAAAGTCATCAAAACTCTTTCCTCCACAGACAATGGAGTAGAGCCCTATGCTGGGAGCCCTCACCAGCATCTTCTGGTTCTCAAATGCTGACATAGGGGGGCTGCCTGTCCTTTGAGGGAGTGTGCCCTGAGCTTGGGTGGTGTCACCTCGGTACCCTTCCTGCCCCCCGCCCAGGACTGCTCACCCATCAGACCTCAATTCACAGCACAAAAGGGTGCTGTCTGCATCCTCCTAACCCCACACCAGGGAACAGCAGGGAGTCAAATGAAACCAGTTTTATAGAGAGTGCAATTAAAGGAAGCAAGGGACAGAAGTTAATTATCCCCCTTTATTAGGTGGTGAGTTTAGATAAGCTGCTCTGATGACAGGACTGCTGTGCAATAGCCACAGATTTCTGAACTTTGTGGAAGATAGGTCTTTGGTTTACATTTTGGTCACAAAGGATTTTTCTTCCCACTGAAAAAACACCCCAGTAACTCATAATATTATTTAAATGCAGTAATTTTAATACTGGTGAACACTTTGCAACAGACTGACAGCATTGATAGTCTTAACAGGTCTATCTTGTAGAAATCTTTCTAATTTCTCAGAATATATTTTACAGTATTTCTTAGTGTAATAATATCATCTTAAACCTCAGCTTTTAAAAAGGTTTTGGGAAAAAATAATTCTTTAACAAAAATAGAAAATTCTAACATGTTTTATGGCAACAGTTTTAAATGAATGTTTCAGCATTAAAAATCCATTAAAAGTGAAACGAAACCTTCCAGCATAAAGAAAAATATCTAGGGATTCAATTACTGAAGCTGCTTGCAATCAACTTATTTAAGTGGAATATCCTTTTTTCAAGCTTACAAGAAAAAAAGAATTCTTGAAATAAAATAGAGAAGCCAATGCCAAAGTTTCTCTATATCACAAAGCAATAAAGTAATTCAATATGGTATTAACATATGAAACAGAAGTTAACTATGCTTTTCAAAGATCTCTTTAAACAGAACTGAGAAAAATGGGCTGATGATATGTTCTTAGGCTTCCATTTTAAAATTGTGATTTTCCATAGTTTTAGATGAGTGCATTGAGTAGGAAAGTTGGTTGTCTTGTACTATGCTTGTGCTTCTGGACCTAATCCCATTCGTAATTAGAAATAGAGAATATTTGCCAAAATTTGTCAAATCTGAAAACCGTTTTGAATTTAGTCTTATCTGACTTATTAGCAAAGTGTCCAGGTCCTTCTTTCCTTCCTAATTAAGATGAAATGGATAGAAATATTCAGCGTTTACTTATATTGATCCAGAACAAATTAAAATACAGTACTGTGAGAATCTGTCTTAGCTCTGTTACAAGAGGTCTGGAGGTCAAAGATTTGTACTGCTATACATTTACTAAGAAAATAATGTCCATCCTTCCGTACTAGCTGATGATTTCTTTAGCTAGAATATAAAAAATAAGAAAATCACTTTTCTTCCAAAATGTTAATTCTCTAGGAAAAGTTTTTCAACTGTTATTTGTTATCTTCCTAACAAAACTGAAAATAATTACAGCAACACTTTTTACGACTCAAAAATCTAACACACATAGAATCATGGTAAGAACAGTTATTTTCCAGCTTTACATTATATATATACATTCCTCTTGCTCATTTAGAGGCGGACATTTTCAGCCCAGGAAGGGTGACTGTAAGTAGTATGTCTGGCCTTCTGCAAATTACAGGCTTGATAATGTAAACTGGTCACTTCCTCAACTAACTAGTGGCTGAACAAAAGCACACACTGATTTACATTTTCCAAGTGATGAAAAATCCTCCACTTAACCTGGTAAGACCTTCCAGTGATTAAGTGCTGCCTTTACTAACAGTATTATGTCCTTGGATGGTAGTCAGGGTCAGCACACTGCATGGAAATGCAGCTGTCCTTGCCCTGACATACAGTAGACAAGCTAACAATAACGTTTTTGTTCAGCTCTGCAGAATCAGTTTGCAAAATGTGTAATTTACATAGTTAAGTTGGTAGGGGTTTTTTTGTACTATATATATATGTATAAGCAAGGGTAACGTAGAAAACTGGGAGGTTATTAGAAAAGGTTGAAATGGAGGTTAACCACTGGCAGCAGAAGAGGATTATGAATTTCTGGCAAAGACCCACCTTCTCGTCTGTAAAATAGACACATCTCTGGTGTCACACAGCAGAGAAGGAGGAAGAAAGATAGCTGCAAAGGAAGGCACAGCAGTGAGAGAGGCAGACAAAAGAGAGTAATTGCCATGTTAAATGGCAAATAGGGGCATGCCTGCTAAAAGCAATTTGAGTTCACATGGGTGAAAAAGAAGGAGAGCACTGAGTTCACATATAAATGACACAAATTAGTAATAAGCTATTTATTCTTGTCGTTCCCATCACCTTTGACTAACAACAACCTTTCACAGTAAAGTAATGATTAAAGTCATCATGACCAAATTTAACCCACTGACCAATAAGTCAGCAAATGAATCCACTCTTGTGACTAAAGTCAAGAATGGGCAGTGGTACGAAATTAACCCAATCTTAATGATATTTGAGAAATGTAATTTCATGCTCCACCTCGGTTGGTTTGTCTTGCCTTGTTATATTTCTTTAGAATCACTAATACTATTTTTGAACAAGTGAGGTCTTTAGAAATTGAAAATGTCATCACTGAACTGAAGAAGAAAGTTTGGTTTCATCCTCAACTCCTAAATATGCTAGTCCTATGTAAGAGATGTCTAAATTACTGGGATGTCACAGTTAAATGACAGGATAATCAGTTTCATCTTTTATAACAGCTCATTTGTCAATTAACACCACACTCCCTTTTCAAATTTTACCTGTGGATTCAGACAGCCGAGGAACTGGAAGACAAACTCCAGCCCTCTCCACCTACAGCAGAACCTGCACCAGCTGCTGGGGGTGGGCCTCTTACAGGAAAGCCCAACGACCATTAATTGACAAAACTCTCTCCCATAAAGCTCGACAGGGCCAGGATTTTGTACTGTATTTTGACAAATTCTGTGCAGATATGGACTACCCAAGGAAATTGTGCCACATTGCACAGGACTATCCCGTGGCATGTCAGTTCTTAAAATTCTCGAAGCGCAGCGTGTGTCAGCGCTGCTAGACGAGGCCTCAGCCCCGCGCCGTGCTGGGGGGGTGACGGCCATGGGCACCACAGCCCCTCTGGAGAAGCACAGGCCTGGTGGAGTTTAAAGCTCAACACAAGCACATCACAGCAGTGACAGCTCAAGGAGGAGGGCCAGCGTTAAATCATAATTTCTAGTTCGTGTTCACAGCCTGTGCCAGGCCGTCTGCCTGCTGCCACCCATGCGGTTTGTACTCATTGCTGCACCTCCACACGGATTCCTTCCCTGCGCACTGCTCCAACGCGCTCCACCACACTGTGGCAGCTTCACATTCGTCACTCAGCAGTTACTCATAGTGCTTCACTGCTCACAGCCCCACTCCGGACACCCGCGGTACGTAGCGTGTCCCTCCTGTAACGGGGCGCTGCCCCATCTCACGGCAGGGGCGCTGCCGGCGGCACCGGGCTGGCCGCACAGCGCTGCGGGTGAAAGGCACGCCGGCCCATCCGCACGGAGAACGAAGCCGGCGGCGTTAATTGCTGGCGCACAGCGGCCGACCCGCGCGCAGAACGCAGCCGGCAGCGCTCGGTGCTGGGGCCGCTCCGCGCCCGGCCCCTCCTCAGGCGCGGCGGGGCAGCGCTGCCCGCCTTGGCGCCTGCGCGCAGCCGCACTGGGCGCTCTGAGGCGGCGGCGGCGGCCGCGTGTGTGTGCGGTGCTCTCGCTGTGTTTTCGGTCTCCTTACAGCTCTCCTGGGGCCGGCTGCCCCCGGCGGCTGCTGCTGGGGCCGGGGGGCTCTGGCTAGGGGCGGTCAGGCTCCCGCAGTGCAGCAGGCGGGCAGTTACCACAGCGGGGGCCTGCCGTGCCCCAGAGCGTGCTCCAGTGCTGGTGCCCGTGGCACAGGGGAGGCCTTGATCAGCCAGCGCCTTGGGGGGACGGGGTTGACGTGCGGAATTAGACTCTATAACTCGAAAGTTATAAAGTAGGTATGTTTATTGCGCGCAGATGCACGGGGGATCGCTCCTCCACAAGCGTGCATGCCCGAAGTGACTAACCATCTCATATTTATACAATGAAACAAATGAATATTCAATTAACGCCTATACATATTTGTTACCTAAACCCCGCTTCGTATGTTAATTAGCTTATCAGTCCGTTTCCTGGAATGTGGTGGTCTTGCAGGTGTGTAGGTGATTCATGTCCTTGTGACCATCTGATCTTCTTCAGCAAGGAAAGGTGATTCATGTCCTTGTGACCATCCGATCTTCTCCAGCAAGGAGACTTAGCACTCCCTCCCTCTAGGTAGCATTTGAATGTCTCTCATCCTTTTCTCATTCTCTTTTAAATAGCCCCTTTGTTAGAGGAAGAAGGGCAGGCATCTCCCCGTCTCCCCTTTGTTAGAGGAAGAGGGGCAGGCGTCTCCTCAGAACTGTAGTTGTCTCCTCAGAGCTGTGTGCCTGTGTGACCAGACACCGCACCCATGGCCAGTCACCATACCCACATTCCTGAGTAGACATATACAATCACAGTCGGTGTCCATTGTCCCCATTTCACACTATTTCTCCATATCAGGGTGACACCCCCCCACCCCTGCCCCCCGCCGTCTTGGGGCTTGAGAGAGTGCCGGGGTCTCTCCGTGGGGCTGGAGCAGCAGGGGCAGCTCCCTGGGGGAGACCAGCCCCAGCACCGTGCCCAGAGCAGGCGGGGGGGCTGCAGGGGGGTGCGCACCCTCAGCGGGATGGGGACTGGTGGGGCCTGTGTGGAAGATGTGCAGCTGCGATAGCCTGGGCAAGAGTGGTGGCTGTGGCCAGCCGTATGGCAAAGGGCAGCTGTTAAGGGTCTGGCTTCCAGCAGCTGGAGGAAGGTTCCTGCTGCATCTGCTGGGCTGTAGCTGCAGAATGGATACAGGGCCTGGGGAAGATTGAGCAAGACCCGTCAGGGGATATGTCAGAGCTAGCTGTGCCCCATCTGAGTGTTCCCGTGTTGCTGGGGGAAAGGCAGGTGGTAGCTATAAGGGACACACTGCTCTGCAGGACAGAGGCACCAATGATGATCTGATGTCTTGGAACATTTGGCTCTTGCCAGGGACTGGGGTTTGGGGTTTTGCAAAGATGCTGCCAAGGCTAATCCAGCACTTGGGCTGTTAGCACTTTGTGCTCTTCTGTGTGAGCACCAGTGGTACTGCTAGAGGTAACCTGGAATATAACGAGTTACTCTAGGCAGTAGAAGACAGACCAAGTGTGGCCTCCATCCTTCCAGCAAGAAGGAGAGGCTTGAACAGGGTATGAACACAGAGGCATTGTTGGCTGCAGTCACAGGCAGGGCTTTGGCTTCTATGACTGCGGGATCCTCTGAGGTCGGTGAGCCTCACCTCGGTCCCTGGAGGGATGTTCTAAACACATGGAAGGCAAGATTGTTACTAGGAGCAGCCAGCGTGGGTTTAGTTTAACCAATGTGAATCTGGTAAATCTTGTCCGACCAACCTTTTGCTTTCTGTGATGAGGTGGTTCATACTGTGAGAAGGGGAGGCCAGTGGGTGTTCTATGCTAACATTGTAGTAAGGTGCTTGACACAGTCTCCCATAAGCTTGTCACCAAGTTGGTGAGATTGCAGGCTGAATAAATTGGCAGCAAGGCTGGAAAGGTGACTAGGCTGTGGTGCTTCAAAGAATTATGGTCAGTGGTGTAAAGTCCAGCCAGTGGCCAGTAACTAGTAGTATGTCCCTGTGATCAGTTCTGGAACCAGTTCCAGTTAATCTCTTCATTGACCTGAGTGATGGGATAGGAGTACCCTCTCTGCAGGTAGCGGATGACACCAAATTGGGGGAGCAGGGGCATGGTCAGCAGGCTAGAGAACAGGGCAGGCTAGAGTACACAGCAGGCAGGAACCTATGAAGTTTGATATAAGTCCGTGTGAAGTCTGGCATCTGGGATGAAACAATCCCATGCAGCAGTACAGGCTGGGGTCCACGGGGCTAAGACATGGAAGTGGATCTGGAGGTCCTAGTGGACAACAAGCGGACCATGGGCGCACAGCATACCCTTGCAGCAAAGGCCAGTTACGTCCTGGGCTGTATTACTAAGAAGGGTAGATATTTTTCTGTGTCCCTGAGTGAATTGCAAATGCAGTTGCCAGTGCAGATTGTTTTGAAGACAACTAAAATTCAGTCATTAGCCAGGTCCAGGAAAGTCATCTGCCCCCTGTATTTGGCACTTGTGAGACTGCATATGGAATACTGTGTCTGGTTTTGGGCTGCCCTGTACAAGAAGGATGTTGACATACTGGAGGGAGTCCAGCAGGTCAACAGGATAGTCAGGAACCTGAAAAATGATGAATAAGAAGCAAGCTGGGCTTCCTCAACCTTAAGAAGAAAGTGTTTCAGTGGGACCTTACTAGTTGTCTGGAACTTCCGTTACCCAGGGAGGTTGTGGGATCTCCATCACTGGAGATGTTCAAGACTTGTTTGGCCGTGACCCTGAGTAATCTCGTCTGATTAGATGTGCTTTGGGGAGGGATTTGGACTACATGACTTCTAGAGGTCCCTTCCAACCTAATTTTTTTCTATGCTTTGAAGTTCTCAAGGCTGCTTTGAGGAGAATGAACAAATCTTGACTAACTGCTTATTCAAAAGCTACCACATACCTTGTGCAGGGAATAAAAGCAGGGAACATAAGAAGTGAAAAGCTTGTAACAGACTAGATCACAGCCCGTATGAATAAGGGTTAGATGAATTAAGACTTCAGTTTTGACTTTGTAGGCTAGATATGCTTTTAATGTGAGTATGTGTGTGTGAACTGAAGCAACTGAAGAGCGGTTAATTTCTTAAAGTTGATTTTAGTTTCATATTAATTCTCTTGCATTTACTCTTATAAGTGAATGTAGGTAATTTTTTTTTTTACTTTTACAAGTGAATATAGGTAATTCTTACTACTTTTAGATTAGTCTGATTTTACTTGGTTTGCTTATTCACCTTCATATATGCGGAGAGAAGAAATTTAAGAAATATTTCATAATCTGAAATGTACATGAGTTACTTGTAATTATCCAGCAGGTACTGTGAATTAACCCACCTTTATCATGCTCTCTTTTGCCTTCATTGGTTACCAAATAATTTTCAAGCCAGTTAAATTGCTTGACCCTCTTAAATTTTCCCAGACCATTTTTTTTCCCCTTTTCCTTTGCTTCAGAACTTCCCACCTTCTGTTGAACTGGCAATTAATCATAACAACTCTGTTGGCAGGCAATTGCTTGCTCTTTATAGAACACACCGTATGTCTCTTGCTCACAGTTCTCTATAGTTTTTGGATATGTTAAAAATAAAGCTGGTTGCAAATAGCCGAGATACGTAGCTAGAAGCTGCTTTTGGAGTTCTCTGTGATAGAGGCAGAGTATTTTTGTGTGTCAAAAAAGATTGTGCTGTTAGAAGGAAAAGCATGAACAATTACCTTTATAATTTATCGGTAAGACTAGACCCCATAAAATCATACATTTTTCGCTCAGATTTCCCTCAGATATTTCAGCAATGTCTCCTATCTGAAATAGGACTAACAGGCTGGATTCAGAGCTGAGGTGCTACTCAAAATGGAGTTCAGCATGTGTTTTGATCATGTATGCAAGCCCAGTGGGAGGCAGTAGGGCTTCAGCCTCTCCTTAATCCCATAAACAATTCAGAGTGTTTATATGCTCTTCAAATGGAAGACGGAATAGTTTTCTGAACTGCAGATTAAGTACTTAGAACTCTAGATTCTGGTTGTCATGCTTAATATAACGTTGTGCCAGAAGTGGGATTTGTTTCTTTTGGGTGTTCTGGTTTTGGTGGTTTTGAAGGGGGTGTTTGCCCAAATGTATCTCAAATGATAGTTTGAGAGTTAGGGCATTACTCAGTTTAAGCAATAGTATCACAAACTCTGCGTTTAATTCTTTTAATGAATCTAAGTCTTCTCCTGAGTCAGGCATCACCAGTGTCATGGTTTCACCCCAGTGGGCAGGTGAGCACCACACAGCCACTCCCTCACTTTCCCCAGTGGGATGGAGGAGGCAGTCAAAAGGGTTAAAGTGAGAAAACTCATGAGCTGAGATAAACACAATTTAATCGGTAAAGCAAAAGCTTCACACATAAGCAAAGCAAATGAAGGAATTCATGCAGTGTTTCCCATCGGCAGGCAGGTAGGCACTCAGCCATCTCCAGGAATGGAGATTTGCTGTGGGATATGCCTCTGCTCAGTGGGGGTCAGCTGTCCTGGCTGTATCAGAACCAAAGCTAGTACAATCAGATGCTGTCATACCTACGGTATTTTTTTCCCCCGTTTTTATACAATTAAATTCCAGATGTAATTTTCTGAGTAGATTACTTTGAGGACAGCTGGCCATTTGTGTTGAATCATTAGTACTTACTCTTTTTTCCTTTGCCAACATAGGGTTATTTTTAAAGGAGTATTAATAATTAGCTAAAAAATATATTAATATTTTTAGTCAAACATTTAAGTAGAACACCTCTTTCTAGGTATAGAGGATAATTCTAAGTTTCTAGAATTTTTTTTTAACTGAACTCTGTTTGAGTGTTTTAATGAATATTTGTAGGAAAAAAGCAGGATTTTTTTTTTTTTTTTACAGTGAAAAAGGCTGCTCTATTTTGGACTGTGGGAAGGGATACACAGAAGAATAAAATGCACACTAATGCAGCATTAATAGGAAACCATCCAGAACAGTTTGTGAGGAACTGATTTGGCCAACATGATGCTGCTGGTTGTTTTTATTTAAAACAAAACAACCCAAACCCCAAACAAACCGTGAAGTATTCATATGTGCTAAATTTCATCACACTAGCATGTTTCCACAGCAAAGACTCCAAAGTTACCCTAAGAAGCAAGGAAAAGAGCAACTGGTAGCAGTGATGGCAAACACAATAGAGTTCTTGGGAGCATGAGAAAGTAGATATCTGCTGTAGGAAGTTCTGCTGACTACCCAGATAGAAACAAATCTCTGAACCATTTACAGCAGCTACTGCATAATTTTTATGTCTGTCTGACTATCTATTGATCAATCTTGCAGAAGACCAAGTTGCAAGATCTTGAGAAATATACCTCTGTTAATGGTAAGGAAAGAATAAGTAAGAAACTAAAAGGTGTCCATCTATTTGAGCATTTTGAAAAGTTTGAAGGAACAGGACTAGGAATTGGTTTTGCTGTCCTATTACTGCATTCTGTATTCTGTCTTTGATATCTTTAGTGTGAAGAGATGATACGTCCTTGTAAATAAAAAATAGTCAAAATACGCCACTGTATTTCCGTTTGAATCACAAGATAGGTGTTTCAGTAGTGTGTTTGGCTCAGGCTTACATGCTCCAGTCCTTTGTCTCCCGAGGGTGCTGAGATACTGTCAGCAGAAAAAAAAACCAAACCCAAACAAAAAAACAATTTACTTTGAGATGTTAAAGTCCTCATCAGTGATCTTCCTTTATAGCCTACTGGTATATATATTGGAAATATACATATATATATATTGGAAAGATGCAGGAATGTTAGTGAATGTACCAGGGGGGAAATATATTGAATTTCTCAGTTTTCTTACTAATAGAAATAAGCTTACAACCCTGGAAAATACAGTGTCTTGTATTTATTAACATCAAATAGTGAAACAGTAGCATGTTCCCTACCATTATTGTCTTACGTGTAATATCCCTTATGAAATTGTAAATATGTTGAGTAAAAAAAATCTGAAACACCAGTGTTGCTCAGTTGTGAAGGGTTTGATTTTGCAAGTTTGTTCTTAATAATATAAGAATACAGAGAATATTTTGTACCCGAGTCATCTGCTGTCTAACTTTCTGATTTGGTGCTGACAGTTTCCTTTAGTTAGCGATAATTTCCAGACAATTTAGAAGCCTGTTTTGAATAATTAGATATTTTGATGATTTAAAGGGTCAAAGTCCTGGAGCGTATATGAGGCCAAGAAAGCTGTTTAGTATTAAAGAATCACCTTCCAAGGGTCACTAAGATGATAAAGAGACTGGACCATCACTCATATCAAGAAAGGCTGAGAGAACTGGGACTGATTACCTTGGAAAAAGCTCAGGGAGGAGCTTATTAATCTGTGTAAATACCTGAAGGCCAGCCACAGCACTGGCTTTCAAGCCTGAGCTTGTCATGTCATGGCTGTTCTGGAATGTGGTACAGTGAAAGGAGAGATTGAAATGGCAAATTTTTGCCCTTGGGGGGGTCAAATGCTGGCAGAGGTTGTCCAAGGAGGTTGTGCAGTCTCTGTCCTTGGAGATCTTCAAAGGCCAAGGGCACACAGTTCTCTGCGACCTGCTCTAGGTGAGCGTGCTGGAGCAGAGGGCTTGGCCCAGAGGACCTCCACGGGTCCCTTCCAACCCCCCCTCCTGTGTGGCTCTGTGCTTTGCTTTTCCTCTTAAAGCCCCTCAGCTCAGCCCCGATGCCCGCTGGAAAGGGTGCTGGGGCAAGGGACAATGCCAAACTCCTCCCCGAGGGTCCAATCTGGAGTGTCCAAGATAAGAAGTGACTGTGCCTGGTCCCACGGTTAGAGGAAATCTCCCAGCTGTAAAAAACAGCTGCTACTGACTATTTATCAGACAAAAACATGATTTCCTGATGTTGGGTTGATTTCCACATTTCTTTTTGCTAATGTCAACAGATGTTGCTGTTGATATATACAGGATCAGGAACAACAGAAGGAGTCACTGTGGCAGCTGTATTTTTTCCTGTGCAGCCAAGGGCATTCCTGCCTTTTATTTGGACTTTGCCTTCAGAAGCAGAAGCAATGTAATAGAGTGTACGGGGTAACTTAGCACTTCTCATCAGTCCTGTATGTTCCAACAACAGCATGAGAAATGTGGGATGTGAGCTAAATATGATATACTGACTACATTTTTTTTTTGCAAAGTACTTACAAATCATGAAAGAAAAGTAAACAATGGAAACACCATGTTTTGGCATAGGATTGGTATTTGCCAGCAGGAAAAATCAACTGTGTGCAGCAGACTTCCTGCTAGTGTAGCAATAGTGCACACTGCAGTTGTTCTTTGGACAGTTCATGCTAGCTCAACCTACAGGTTGGCTGTCTTTGCCAGGATGATGTTGAATTAGAAATTTTATTCCCTGCATACTCTGGGAAGTTAGCTCATAGTTTTTTGTATGGTTTGTTGTTCTTTTTTTCCTTGACATCTGCTTGCAGTTTTGTTGCTTACAAGTTACAGGAGCCTTACATTAAAGGGAAAGAAAAACAATGTTAAAGCATGACGCCCTTTGTTAGTCTAGTGAACACTTATTTGTGTGACTAATCCTGTAAAGTTCCTTACAAAATCATTATGCAGCCAAGTTAGAAGTTACCCACGTGAGTCGACTCACAAAGGTACATCAGTTGTAGCATTGCTAAAGATAATGTTGTTCCAAACAAGACAATACATTTTGCTTTTTCTCTCAGCAGCTGCTCCTCAATCAATAGAAAGTGGCTGAACTGGAGCGAGGTTTGCTATACAAACACCCAACTACCTGGAGTTTTGTTCTGCAGAACTGATGTTAAAATTAGGACTCCTTCCAACTGGTGCCAGTCAAACAAATCCAAATGTAAGCCTTGCTTTTTTAAGACAAACATGAAAGAACTTGATTATCAGCCCTGATTTCCAGTATATAGTTCACTGCGTCCCAGGTTACATACATCTTCTCGATTAAAATTTTAGAGGTGAAGTAGGTGCTTTGTGTGCTTTTTTGTTTATTTTTAATTCTGTACAAAACAATTCCATGCAAAACCGTGCAGATGGCATTACAATAGATTGTAGCTATTAAGTACCCCCTCACTGTAGTCTCACTTGTAGATTTTAAATAAGTTGTTCTTTTCTATTAGGAAAAACTTCAAATACCATCTGCAATTGCCAAGAAACTGGCAGGCAGACCGTTGCTTTCTTTTGAGAAAAAAAAATACAAAACCCAAATGCAGCTAATTCTTGTGTTCACAGGCAAAAACATTCATAGCTTTTTAGTAGGTTTTTAAACTAGAAAGACCTTAGAATGAGGTGAACAAATCTTTGGTTTAATGTACCTCAGTCAATATTTTGTATTGTTATGTGTGAAGGGCACATGTTTCATGGTCAAAATACATTGCAGATATGTTGCATGTAAGTATAGCATTATTTATAGAAGCTGAGAAACACAGAATGCTTCAAGTTTCATACAGAGATGTGATGGTCATCTACCTTAATCGTAATTTTAAGATATGTATCCTTACATATCATTCCTGAAGCAAGTGAAGTGAGGTAATAGTAGAATAACTCAGACAATTAGACACGAACCATACATTGCGGAGTTTTCAGGTAGCTGCTTTTGCTTCATAAGTTAAAATGTCAGAAATCTGTATGTCCAGTTAACAATAGTTGAAATAATAGACATATTTCTAAAAGGGAAATGGTGTTCATATGGAATATGCACTTTAAGTGAATTCAAGGCAAAACAAGTTAAAAAAAAATGAGCAGAGGAGCTATAGTATGTTACTGGTGGACAAACAGAAAGAACATATATAGAGCTTTTTCATTCCTTTCTGAAGGAAGGAAACAACTATAGTGAAAAGCAAGATGCATCGAACTAACTTATGACCAAGGGAATGCAGAATTAAAGCAGCAGAAGAAACCAGCTTTGTGAGACAGGGTTAGCAATCATCTTAAATGCATAATGATGTGTATGTTTTCCCTACATTTTCTGAGTAATCTCTCGTAGTGTAATAGTGTGTGTTCAAAATTCTATTCCTCTTGCATTTGCATTTCATATTTTAAAAATTTATAAGCAAGAAGTTTCTTATTGTTCTCCTGCAGTAAAGATGAAATCCAGAGGCTTGCGAAAGTCAGGAGTCTCAGTAGGAAAGAAGAAAAAGACCACTTGGTTGTAATCTTTAGAACTAGTTATTCACTAAAGCCTTTTTCTAAGACAAGCATCTAGAACACACTTGTTCCATGGGAAAATAATAAAATTGGTGGAAGAATGGAAGTCTTTCAAGAAAAAAAGAGGATGTTAATGATGCCTAGCAAAAATTGTGATTTTTTTATCTTGGATCTTGTGGGTTTTGGTAGGGTGTTTTAGTCCTGGGTTTGTATAGCTTAAAGCCTGCGAAAAAGCTAACATCTCATCCTGAGATACAGGCTGGAAATATATTGGTTATTGTAAAATCTCTCTTTACTTCATTATATGTAGGACTGGGGGCATGGATCTGATTTGCATTTCATGAATATTTGGGTTTCTTATTGATGGAAAAAAATCTCACAAGGTCTTTCATGCTGAGTGCAGAAGGGAACCTGACTGCACTCCAGTTGAAGGACAAATCGGCTGGTTTATTTTATGCCTTGTACGCAGATAACAAATTCGGTCCTGTGAGAAGCTAAGAACGGTTACCAAAATATGAAGGCTGGAATGTGTTTGTGTGAGGAAGTCCTAGACAGGAATGTCCACACGACTTCACTGTGTGGAGTGAATTTCTGTGAGAGTTGGCTGCTGGTACAGATTGGGGTTGGGAGAGTAGAATTTGACTCTGAGTTGGGTGTTCCTATGATGTGTATTTTCCTCAGTGTCATAGGTATCTGAGTCTGGAAGCTTACTTCTTATCGAATATCTGCATTTTCATATGTGATCTGGAAAGTATTAGTAAAATAAAAAATATTTTAAAATTTAAATATTGAATTTAAAATATTAAAATAAAACTTATTTTTAAGTGTACTTTTCTTCTGTATTGATGTTGAATCAGTCAGAGAACAGAAGCCTGAAGAAGTGACTTGTTTTGACAAGCCTAATTCAGATAAAAGTAAAACAGAGCACAGATTGTTGTTATTAAGTGACCTGGGTTAGTCAATTCTGTTCTACAACACAAGTGTAGTTACTCTTGGTAATTATTGGTGTTCTGACTGGTCAAGCAGCAATTTACATTTAATCATGAGGAAAGATTATTTTTTTACAGTGGCACATGTAATGTAGTACATACTTAACAGGTTGGAATAAGCTTCAATCCCATTTATTTTCTTCCTAGGAAATGCCTTAAATGCCTGTTTAAAACCAAGTTCATGTTTAGTATTTTTCATGAGTAGGCATGCTTTACGTAACCTGAACATGAATTCTTTTATTTTGTCTTTTTTGTTAGAAATATAGGGCTATCTGTGTGCTGTCAGCATTACCAGGATCTGATCCAAAGACCATGAAAATCAGTGGCAATGATCCCACTAACTGAAAGCAGCTGTGTAGGAGCCAAGCCACTCTCCATTATCTTTGAAAGGTCATGGAGAGCAGGAGCAGTGCCTGAGGGCTGTGGAACACCAGTGTCACTCCAGTCTTCCAGAAGGGCAAGCAGGACCCAGGAGACCACAGGCTGGTCAGCCTGACCTCCCTCCCTGGAAAGGCGATGGAACAGCTCACCCTGGAACTCACCTCCACGCACGTGGAGGAAAAGGTCATCGGGAGCCGTCAGCATGGATTGACCCAGGGCAGCCACTGCCCAACCTGATGGCCTTCTGCGGTGGGACGCCTGGCCGGGTAGGTGAGGGGGCAGCGGTGGGTGTTGTCTACCTTGACCTCAGCACGGCTTCTGGCACTGCCTGCCACAGCCCCCTCAGCGGTGAGCTCGGGGCGGGTGGGCTGGGTGAGGGACAGCGCGGTGGGCTGGGAAGGGGCTGAGCGGCGGAGCTCAGGGGGTGTGCTCGGTGGCACAGAGGCCAGCTGGAGGCCTGGGGCAGCCGTGCTCCCCAGGGCCAGTGCTGGGTCCCGTCCTGCTCCACTCACCCACCGGTGACCGGGAGGAGGGGGCTGGGTGTGCCCTCAGCAGCTTTGCTGATGGTGCGGAGCTGGGACCGGTGGCTGGTACCCCCGGGGCTGCGCTGCCCTGCAGCGAGACCTGGGCAGGGGCAGCGCTGGGCGCAGAGGGACCCCATGAAGGGCCATAAGGGCAAGTGCAGGGTCCTGCCCCGGGGGAGGGACACCCCCCCGCACCAGCACAGGCTGGGGCTGACCTGCTGGGGGGCGGCTCTGCGGGGAAGGGCCTGGGAGCTCTGGTGGGCAGCCAGTTGCCCATGGGCCAGCGGCGTGCCCTGGTGGCCGAGGGGCCAGCGGTACCCTGGGGTGCGCTGGGAGGAGGGTGGGGGTTATCTCCCCCTCTGCTCTGCCCTGGGGAGGCCGCATCTGCACATGAGGCTCAGGCTGCAGCACGGGAACCTCCGCCTGAAGACGGGGAAGAACTTCTCTGCCGTGAGGGTGTCGGAGCCGTGGGACAGGCTGCCCCGCGGGGCTGTGGGGTCTCCTTCTCTGGAGCCATCCCAACCCGCCTGGAGGCGGCTCTGTGCAGCCCGCTCTGGGAGAGCTGCTGCAGCAGGGCTGGGCTGGGGGCTCCGGGGGACACTGCCCACCCCCACCCTGCTGGGACTCTGTGAGGCTTCATTATACTCTCTGTAAGAGCAGGGTCACAGGCTCATAAGAGATAAGATAAATAGAAATGCCCAAATTAGAGTAGTCATAATGATAACTCATGCTTATTCTGTATAGACTGAAAAGTTGTAACTTCTTTGTCTGCAGCAAGGACTGGTTAAACACTAGAAAGGATTAATTACTTGATAAACATTGCCATTATTGTCTGAATCATTTATATGACTACTGCAAAAATATTTATTTAATTATATTCAGTGGAAAATAGCAACATTTATGGAATAATTGCAGCACAAACACTGGAGTCTTGTTCTACTTGAGAAGAATGTCTTGAGAGAGATGAAAGAATCTAATCACTGTTTTTTCTCTATAGTGCCCAAACTAACCAGCTTTAAGATAGGTTTTCAGACATATACCTGGTTTAGGTAATCCAATTTTTATAAAACTTCACAATACATGTTTTTTGGGGGAGGAAGAATAACTGAGAAATACTTGTAACTATCTATCCAGAAAATAATGATCTTCTGTCAGTATGTTCAGTTTTAGTATTATTAATAATAATGTTAAGTTTTTATATGCTATTTCTCACCCAGGAATAAAAAATGCCTTAGGAAAAGATATCTCATCTCTGTGTCACAATAAGACTCACAAAGTGATTAAAGCAATGACATCAGTACGGAGAGAGAACCCTTATGTTCCAGGCTGATGCTCTAACCAAACAATCAATATTCATTTTGGGTGCACTAGGCCTGCACAGTTCATCCAGGAATACGGAGCAGATCACCAATAGTGATAAAGCAGTATATTTCCTGGTAAGCGTCATGCAGAAACAAAACAAATAACTCCTCAAGTCTAATTTCTGAGTATTTCTAGGGAGGCCAAAAGAGCACACTGGCAATATCCACAGGCTCTCCAAAGATTTAATGTCTGTTACACAGTAAATGCTGCATAAGAAAAGTACTCAAGGCATTATAAAGAAATGTTATAATACCGTAGTATATCTATATTTCAATTAAAATAAGGAATGTAAATCTGGTTTATGTGTTTCAAAATAGGTTCATTTTGCAGTATAGTAGATATTACTGCTTACTAGTTGGGTGAGTTCATGCATGACTAGAAGACACTCTTAATACACAGAATATTTGTAGTACGGTGTCCTGGTTTCAGCTGGGACAGAGTTAATTTTCTTCTTAGAGGCTGGTGCAGCGCTGTGTTTTGGATTTGGTGGGGGAACAATGTCGATAGCGCACTGGTGGTGCTGGTTGTTGCTGGGTGGTGTTTGTACTAAGCCAAGGACTTTTCAGCTTCTCAGGCCCTGCCAGAGAGAGGGCTGGGGGAGGGGGCACAAGAATTTTGGAGGGGACACAGCCAGAAGAGCTAACCTGCACTAGCCAAAGAGATATTCTATACCATAAAACATCATGCTGTATATATATAAACTGAGGGAAGAAGAAGGAAGGGAGGATAATTCAGCATTATGATGTTAGTCTTCCCAAGTCCTCATCACATGTGATGGAGCCCGGCTGCCCTGGGGGTGGCTGAGCACCTGCCTGCCCATGGGAAACAGTGAATGAATCCCTTGTTTTGCTTTGCTTGCGTGTGTGGCTTTTGCTTTACCTATTAAACTGTCTTTATCCCAAGTCACAAGTTTTCTCACTTTTACTTTGCTGATCCTCTCCCCGTCCCACTGTGGGGGGAGTGAGTGAGCAGCTGTGTGGGGCTGAGTTGCCAGATGGGGTTAAACCCCAACCAGTGAGAGAGACAGTTACATTCGATAACATTGCAATTACTAACCTCAAGTGTTTCGATCAAAAGTTAGGCATAACAGTTCAATGGAACAATTTGTAGAAATGTATATTCTGTAGAGTGGTAGCGATGTGGGAGCTACCCATCTGGGAGAACAGAAGAAATAACCAGTGTATTTTGATGCTGCCTTGGTTTGAACTTAAATGGCCATACAGGTCCTTGTTTTATTATTATTTGGCTGGATATCTGTATTACATGTAGTGATGGTGGTTTAAGTTTTTTATATGCTGTGTTCATTGAATTATGAATGGTCACAAACAGAAAGCTAATGTGTTCTGCAAGTTCATTTAAGAAAAAAAAAGGAAAAAGAGGGTGATCATTTGTGAGTTAAATAGAATGGGGTTTACAGAATCTCTTTCTATATTCCTACTATCAGGTATTTCCTCAACACAACTTACCTGAGCATACTTTTTAATTGGAGGCAAAAGACTACATATTGCAGCCATAGCCTTTAAAAGAGTGATCTACACACTAAACTTATTGCATGTAACTAACCCTACTGAAGTCCAATTTTGCCTTAGTTTTTAGTGAAGATGGTGACATAGAGGTAGTGCAGCTTACGGAAAATAGTGTATGGATTGGCGTATTGCTGCATCTAGAGCTAAGGCAAAAGATAAAAAATGTTCTCTGTCTAAATTAGAACCATATGAATAGCTATTTTAATAGTTCTTTTACCAGAGTTGACTCTAAGAATGGCAAATGTAGCAAATACACCTTTTGGAGAAGGGTGGAAGGGGATAGAGATTGCAGTCAGCTGTAGTCCTGTTAGTCTGACCTTAATAGCATTCAAGACTTCAGAAGAAATTTTGAAGATGTAGCAGATTTGACTACAATAATTAACACAGCGAACACACAGTATTCTTTTTTCAAAGGGAGAAAACAGCAAATGTACTAAAAGAAGACATGCTAAACTAATTTATGACCAAGGAATGCAGATAAAAGCAGACAGAAACCATTAAAATCAAAACAACTTGTCTTTTTTTTTTTTTTTTTTCAAGGTTAGGGATCGTATACCTTCTTTGTGGGTTTTACACTTCTAAAGTAATTGTTCCAGTTCTATATTCTTCCCACATATGTAGGACACTTATTTCCAGTGATCAGTGATCTTATTGTTTTTTTATTTCCATATACTTTTTAGCTTGGGTTGTGGATGCAAGTAAAATGACCCCTTGTAGCTGAACTGGAAGCCTTTGTAGATTTTTTTTTAATACATGTATGTGCTTATCTCTTTGCAAGGTCGACTTACATCCTGACAAATAATCATCAGGCTGAAAAATTCTTAGGGACTTCTACTTGTCTATAACTGATTCAAATTTTCAGATTTTTGTTGTTACTGGGAAGTTGACTGAGTTACCTATACTTTCCTGGTATAATGTGGGTGTAGTGATGAACTTCTGACCTTCACAGAGGGCTTGTATCAGCAGTTGAGAGTCTATATTAGGTGATAGCTTGTAGCCATCAGCCATTGCGAGTTTTCCATGCCACATCACTTAAGTTAGGACTTCTGCTTTTAGAGACAAATTGTTCCCACTGATTCAACATTTAAAAAAACAAAACAAAAAAACCAATCTGCCTGGATGCATAGGAAGTTTGAAACAAAGTAAGGCAAAAGTTACCTCTTGTGAATTCTCGCTTTCTTTAAAGAGAGTTCAAATTGTAAAGAAGTCATCAGCAAAACAGATGAAAAGCCAATTATTCGCATTCTTTTCCCAAGCTTTATTGTCTATTGGGCTGTAAGCATAGCTTGTTTTTCTGACTGCCTAAGTATATTGTTGGATGTGACGTACAACTGCCTTTCATAGCCTTTTAGAATGTATTTCACATCATTTTACTCTTACAAAGCATCAGAGAATCATTCCACTGCAATTTCTGGTATGTGTTTTTGAATGTTCAGCATTTTGCTGAAGCCCTATTTTCCCAGCTCACTGCCACAGGTCTGGAACAAAGCTCTCGATTCTAATGAAAGGTGAAATCACAGAAGAGGCAGTTTATGGCCGTAGCCTTGTTCTTTCAGACTGACAGGTTATTTTAATCATCAGTCAAAGCATAGAAGCCCCTGCTTGTTACTGCAACCTTCTGCACCTTTGGGAGCAATGTTCAGTGACATTAAGGAACTTTATGACAAAATGATACCACCTAACGAGGTACAAGATAGTAGGCATTTAAGATGAAAGCTAATATTGAAAGAGACTGGAGCTGTTTGTCTCCTCTTCCTCTTCAGTTTGCTAAGTTAGTGCTAGATTGTGCTTATCTGTCCATCTCCCCCGAATGAGCAACCTGCAGCTATGCTGTAGCAGTTGTAACTCAATGCCTGTTACCCAATTTCTTCAAGGAGAAGTAATTTGCTTGATCCTTTTACCAGATGTAGCATACCTTCTCCTCTGTTAGGGTAAGTCAGTTGTTCCACCCTTCCCTGGTTCATGTGCTTGCTTGTTTGTGAGAATGCGTGTGCATGTATGTGTATAGCCAAACTAGCCCTAACGCCTCATCACACATCTCATTCTTATCTCTTTGGGAATGCTGCAGTTCTAATATTTCATTATTTTTACTTTAAAGTTTAGACCTAGCCAGAATCTGGATTTTAATACGCAAGTAATTAATTTCATAAAGAGATGATGCATTTAATAAATACACGACCCACTTATGAGATGAGAGGGAGCAGCAGTGACATTTTGTAGGTAAGGAGAACATAAGCTAGAGTTTGGCCTTTCAAACTGTGTGCAAAAATGTTAATGTATTTTCTTTTTGTATCAGTGCAGTCTCCTTGACTTAGACGTGCCACTTATTTTTATGGCCAAATGAGTTTAGACTCGTGGTACAAGTCTCAAATGTACATATGCATACTAATGAATGATTTACAAACGTAGCTTGAAATGAAATCATTTACAAGTTCAACCCAGCACTTTCAAAACTCAGCACTTTGTCTATGCTCCATTAAATAATTTCCCCTGAAGTCCTTACACACAGTTTGTAGCCATGTAGCTTTGATTGCACATCCTAAGAGGGGAGTGTCTGGCTCATACCAATTTGACTACCTTAGGCTGAGCTGAAGTTTTAGGATTTTTCTGTCATTTCTTCTTTGGGTGGTCTTAAAGCGACAGAAGTTTCAGTAAAAGCAAGGACCCAGTTCTTTGATTCATTTACATCTGACTGGCTGCCCTGATTTCAGTAAGACCAGCGAAAACTGGCCATCCTGCTCCAAGATTCAAGACAGCAGAAAGAGAAGTGTAAAATTCAGTGTTCTAAATATTACTATACTTGGCCTCCAACACTGAAAAAAACATAGTTTACGTAGGCTCCTGACATAAGCTAGAACATCACAAATACAAGCCTTTACCTGTTCTTTCTCTCATGAGTGGCCTGTCCACGCTGTGCTTAAAACTAGTTTATTAGTTCTCCATTTCTCCAGGCCTCTCAATTTCAAAGTTATACAACACTCTCCCTACATCCAAGGTCACTTTTTTCTTAGTGATCAATTTCATTTCACCTTTAGTGATTGTTATGCCTGGGAGAAATGGGTTCAAGTTATAGCCAGACATTGAATTTTAATTCAGTTGTCTTCTGTATGTAACTATTCTGTTCTTCATAGTCAACACTTATTTCTGTTAACAATTAGTAGGTTGAAACATTGCCTCTTTCCTAAGATTGGATATTTGCAAAAGGCTCCATTCAGTTTTTCCATGGTTTAGTTTGGATTTTAATGATTCAAAAGGCAATTTAATGTCTCTTGTGCTTAGTGAGTGAAAGTCAAGGTGTTTGAGTGTTCATGTGCATGCCCATTGGTCTCAGCTCTGCATGTTCAATCGCAGCCGTCTGATTTATCTATACCTTTCTCTGTTACTGTTTCTTGAGGTATGTTTGCAGCATGGAAAAAAAAATAATCTTTACTGAGATGGCTAACATGAAGTGTCTATGCTGTGCATATATATCAGTTTGGGTCCCTAGGAAACATCTAAAAAGACTTCCTGAGGTGCTAGCCCTGGCAAGAACATGAATAAGTTTAAAATCTCGGACATGTCCAGGCACCTTGGCCCTCAGCCATCCCACCAAGCTCCTGTATTTTTCTTGGGTTGGCAAAGGCAGCGCTAGCTTGGGTGAGTCTGCAGAGAACTACTTCATAACTAAACACCTTTCTCTGTGTCCCTTTCCTATGTTGTCAGGACTGTACTCTTATAAACTGTAGTTTAATGAATACAAAAACCTTTTATATGTGTTTTATTAGTGCCAGGTGCATAATAAGTTCCCAAAATTAGATCAATTCCCTTGATCAACATTCAGCTAATTTAGACAAAAAGTATTCTTTCCATTCTGTCACATTTTTGAAGCATGAGGGAAGGATCTAAACAAGTAGTTCTTTGTCTTTTTAAATGGGAAATAATTAAGATACCAGGTAATTTTTAGCAAGATAAGTCTATTCTCTAGGAGTCTTTTAAAGTGAACCTCCATCACCCTTCCCCGAGTGGGAACAAAAAAAATATCCTTTTAGTGATTGCTGCATTCAGAAAATAACTTGGTAGAATACATGGTTCTTATTTATAGAATGAGTTTCATAATGCATTTTAAAAAGTAAAGGAAGAAAATTATACTAAAGAGAAGTAATGCATTTTTCAACCTGAGTGAGAAGTGTAGGGATGAGCTTTTGTGAGCAGAAAGCTACATAGTGAGTAGGAAGTGTAAGTACATAAACAAAAATCCCACTATTAAGCAATGAGTGTGACTGCAGACGGTACCAGCTTGGCTTGCTGGAATCAGGTTGGTGAGTGGTCCAGTTGCTGCTGCCTCTGTACATCAGCTTCTTACGCAGGCTCAGATTTCTTCCTGTCCACTTCACGTGTTCTCTTGCTTAGGTGCTGCACCGGGAATTGGCATGATAGCCTGTAAAAATACATGCCATTCATGGCAACATATTGGGCAGTAGTTTGCATCTCCCTTGCTGAACCTGAGTGAGCCCTGGTGGCACCTCACAGAACTGTGTTTTGTCTGTCCATGTGCAGATGTGGTTTATGTATGGCCAGGACCACAGGGAAGTGGCTTCTGTGTCAGCGATTCCCATCTTTCACTGTTGTTTCCTCTGGGTTTAAGTTAGCGGAACTGTGAACTGACTTGATGTTTTACTTTTTGCAAGGAGCTTGACTTAGGCTCCAGAGTACATGAACAAATAGAAAGGTGAAGTACGGTAGGGTGATGGTGTATAATCCCTTGTATAAACTCTGAAGATTGTGTTAATTGTACATCACAGTACACATCCACTGTACTGACTCATCTGGAGTTCCCATCATCTGTACTTCTGCTCCGTTACTGCAACTGCAGCAAGATTACCTGCTGGTTGCTTTAGCTGGAGTGGCTTTGAATGTTGGATTCAGTGCCTCTCCAAGCACAGTCAAGAGGTACTTGATTTTCCTTTTGTTACTGCATGTTTCTTTTCATCTTCCCTTCCATTTAATTTTTTTCACAAACATTCATTCCAGGTGAAAGGAGATCACTAGGAGATACAGGGCAAGTAAATATATTTAAAATAATCCTCACAATTGAGGAATATTTCTAGATAGTCTAGTAAAAGAAAAACCGCAAGAATCCAGTGTTTGTTACTGTGAATGAGGTTTTACCTTGTTTCTTTTTTCCAAGGAATCTAGAACATGTACTCTTATTTTCATAAGGTGAGAATAAATAAACTTTATTTGTCTTTATGTGTTACCTCTATCCATAGTGGACAGCACAGGGGACCAAATAATAGAATGTAGTTGGCTTCCTCTCCCAAAAGAAGTAAAAAGCTTACATTATGTCTTCCCCCATTTGTACTTTACTGGTGAATCATGACATTTATATACAGGATATTAATTCAAAATATAAGCTGATGGCAAGAAAAGGTTTTTGAAGATAGGTTTCTTTTACCACGTTTTGAATTACTTATCATAAAGATTAGCTGGCAGATTGAGTATTAAAGCAACTCTTGGCATTACTGGATGATATTTCTATTTAGGTCTGCCAATAAAAAAACCCAAAACCTAGATTTAGGCTGTTCATTGCTTTGACATTTCTGTGCTGTCTGAAAGCTAACTGTAATGCAAATATAAAAAGAATACTCATTAAGTTTTATTAATTATACCATAGGTAAATCTGTTTGGCGTGCAATTAACTTACTATCACACAAGCAACAAATGCAGTTTTATTTTTCTAACACATCAAATTAATAATGAAAGTGTTATAACATGCATTTAAAGGGTATTTTAAAATAAAACTGGATTAAATTTCAAGTAACGGTGAAAAATGATTAACTGGTTAAATGACATCAACATGAAACTGAAAGTGTTGGACAAGTCAAACTGCTGCAGAAATAAGCAATTTTCATGGCTATTTTCCTGTTGTGTAAGAATTCACAATTTAATGCTGATTTTGGTTATAAATTTTCTCTTTTTCTGTCCTAATAAAGGGTAGTTTTCTTTGGTCAGAATAACCATGTGGATATTCTTTATTTATGAAAGCTGAATTATAGATGTAATGCTCTGCCTTTGCTTAGCATGGTACAGCGTGTTGGATGCAGATGCAGTTTAATATGTATTCTGCTTCATTTCCTGTCTTATTTATTATTGTGGGAGGCTGTTAAGTAGCTACTGTGGGCTCCTCTAAGGCAATATTTATCTTAGCAACAAATGATACAACTTAGAATAATTTTTTTTCCAAAAGCTCTTGGCATGTTATATCAGTTGGCTGGTTCTGTCTAGAACGTGGTATCATTGCTGCTTTTTAAATATGCCAGTGTAAGAAAGCAAAAGCAATTAGCTTTGATTTAGAAGCAGGTAAGTGTTATTGGAGAGGAATAGGAAGATACATTTTCCTGACGTGATCATTTCCTTTGATTTTCAAAGCACCTTGGCATTGGAGAAGATCAGGCTGAGAGGAATGGTGTACATGCCCCTGGGAATAGGATTCTTCCTCATTGATTCTGATTTGAGCATCAGAATAAAAAACTGCCTTTTTGGAATATATATGTATTTCTGTTGTGATACCTAGATTCCTGCGATGTCCAGGCCCCTGGGCAATGCGTGTACAGAACGGAAAGGCAGTGTCTGCTTGTGTAGTTTGGTGGGAGTGTTGCAGGTCACACAGTGAAAAACACACTGTAAGCCCTCTTGTTTCTGTGGGTATAACAAGAGGTTCAGTGAGTGTGGATATAAACAGGCAGAATTTATTTGTGTGTATGGATCCATACATTCATACACAGACATAACTGTGATTAAAATATACAGCTAGCAGAAAAGGGCATATAATTTCTTGGTATATAAAGACAAGAACTCAGATAAATATTCCCACAGAGTTAAATAACTTGTTGTTTTCTCAGAAACAATGGGTCTGTTAAGGGATTAAAATTGAAACAAGAATTCAGACTTTACAGGTATTCCTATCTGTTAAGTTCCATAACCATGAGAGCCCCAAGTTAAAAATTGTCTTCAAGGAGTCTCAGTGAAATGACAGATCCTCATTTCTGTGGAGCTAAGAGAGGAAAAATAATGTTTACTTTATTGCATCTGTCTTTCAACTTCATTCCTTTAATACCTCTTGCTTCCTGCAACAGAGGAAACAAAAGGGGCACATAACAGACTTCCTTTTGCACATGGAACAAAGCTGGATGTAACTTTTATCCTTGACTTTTTTGTTGCTCCCCAAAACTATCCTCTTTGAACAATCTGCCACTACTCTGTGCCAGCAGGAGCTTTAGAAGAAGGCCATCTGCACTGGCTCCTGTGTTTGGTGACAGACTCTCTTAATTCCTAATGTACTGGAAAGGAATGGAGTTTTCACTGTGTCCAGAAATCCCAGCCATCATGTTTTGGGGATGGGGCAGGGATATACACCTCACAGACCCCAGTACTGCTGATGAGTGAGAAATGGCCATTTACTCCTGTATTGTAGAAATGGATATAGCACGTACAGAGTCTCCCCTAAATGGAAAGTTCTGCTATCGTTTCATACGAGTACAGCCAAATAAGTGAGTGGCTTCGAGGAAAATTTTCATAGTAATGTTTTAAGTGGGTCACTTAAGTTAGACAGTTCACTGGAGAAAATGCAAAGCTTTCAGCAACAGTAAAGGGTCATCAGGTGTTGGTACGGTGGCAGTACTCGAGAGTGTCCCTTTATGCTATGCAAGTATGGAAAAGAGCAATGCTGGTCTTGAATGTGTTTCCAACTGCAATAAATCAGACAAACCCCAGCTATAGCTTAGAATCATAGAATCACGCAATCATTTAGGTTGGAAAAGACTCTTTAAGATCATCAAGTCTGCCTGTTAACCCAGCACTGCCAAGTCCATCACTAACCCGTGTCCCTAAGCACCACGTCTACATGTTTTTTTAAACCCCTCCAGGGATGGTGATTCCACCACCTCCCTGGGCAGCCTGTTCCCATGCTTGACCACCCTTTTGGTGAATAATTTTTTCCTAATATCCAATCTAAACCTCCTGTGGTGCAACTTGAGTCTGCTCCCTCTTGTTCTGCCGCTTGTTACCTGGGAGAAGAGACACACAGACACCCCCCACCCCCCCCCCCCCCCCCCCCTACAGCCTCCTGTAAGTCAGTTGCAGAGAGTGATGAGATCTCCTCAGCTTCCTCTCCTCCAGGCTAAACATCCCCAGTTCCCTCAGCCACTCCTCACAAGACTGGTGTCCCAGCCCCCTTTCCCAGCACTGTTGCCCATCTCCAGACACGCTCCAACCCCTTCATGTCCCTCTGGAGGCAAGGGGCCCAAAACTGAACCCAGGATCCAAGGTGCAGCATCACCGGTGAGTACAGGGGGATGGTCACTGCCCTGGTCCTGCTGGCCACACTGTTTCTGACACAAGCCAGGATGCTGCTGTAGTTCTCCAGATCCTCCTTCTGGCCCTTCTTGTAGATGGGCGTCACGCTGGCTAACCCTCAGTCTTCCAGGACCTCCCCAGTCAGCCAGGGCTGCTGATAAATGATGGAGAGTGGCTTGGCGAGCTCCTCCGCCAGCTCCCTCAGCACCCTCGGGTGGATCCCACCCAGCCCCCCAGACCTGTGTGTGTCTCAGTGGAGCAGCAGGTCACTGACCGCTGCACAACCTCGCGACACCTCATAGTCCTCCAGCGCTGCCTGCCCCTTCTTCCAAAGGGGGTGAACTCGCCTTTTCCCCTGAGCTCCACCCAGAGCTCTGTTCAGCCAGGACAGTCTCCTTCCCTGCTGGCTGGTCCTTCGTCACACGGGGACAGCCGGCTCCTGAGCCTGTACGACCACCTTCTTGAAGAACACCCAGCTTCCCTGGACCCCTTGGCCCTTCAGCATTGTCTCCCCAGGGACTCTGTTGACCAGGCTCTCAAACAGGCCAAAGTCAGCCCTCTGGAAACCCAAGGTAGCGGTTCTGCTGACCCTTCTCCTTCTCCAAGAATCAAAACCTCTATCATCTCATGGTCGCTGTGCCCAAGATGTCCTCCGACCACCACACCACCCTCCAGCCCTTCCCTGCCTGTGAGCAGCCGGCCCAGTGGGGCAGCTCCCCGCTGGCTCACGGACCAGCCGTGTCAGGAAGGTCTCTGCCACACACGCCAGGAGCATCCCAGACCTTTTCCTCTCCGCTGTGTGGTATTTCCAGTGGACATCCCATAGGTTGAAGTCCCCCATGAGAACAAGGGCTAGTGATCATGAGACTTCTCCCCGTTGCTTGTAAATTATTTCATCTGCCTTTTTATCCTGATTGGGTGGCCTGTAACAGACTCCCACCAGGATATCTGCCGTGTTGGCCTTCCCCCTGATCCTTCATCATAAACCTTCAACCTTGTTGTTGCCATCGTTCAGCTCTAGGCAGCTGAACCACTCCTTGGCAGAGGTACCCCACCACCGCTCCTTCCTTGCCTGTCCCTTCTGAAGATTTTTTTAGTCATCCATTGCAGCACTCCAGTCTGCAGTCAAGAGAAAAGATTGTTTAGATTAACTTAGAGACACAAGGCAGATATTTCTTGTATTTTATTCAGTCCTGCAAAATATAAACTCTTGTAGGTGCTTTCTGGACTCTTGTCTTTCATGTCTTCCTGTTCCCTTCCTGAAAGGTCACTTGTATCTATATTATGAGCCCTGTCTTTTGGGAGACTGTTAGGGTATTGCCAAAGAAATGGAAAGGACATCTTCCCAAATCCCTTCTGTTCAAGGAGAAAATAACTTTACATCAATTAAAAGGTTCTCTTGCCTCTTCCAGCAAGCTCATTGACCTGTCTTTTTCCCCTACCCTCTGTGTAAGAGGTAAGTTGCAGACTGGTGGAGGCCATTCCCCCAGGGGGAAAACACACTTAAAACAATTACTTTTTTTAACAGACACTTGTCTGGTTCATTATACTTGGTATTTCATCTGTTTTTCTCATCCTGAAGCATTATTCCATAATTGCCATTTTTAAAAGACAGAATGGTTATAGTTTTTTCCTAAGACAAGTCATGAAAACCTCTCTGTAAATACAATAGCATGTTTATTAATCCAAGTGACTAGAGAGGGGAGGCATCAAACATTTTCTCTATTGAGGTATATACAGTTGTACTTCATTGTAATAGTCTAAAAATAATGAATTCTCCTTCTTCTCTCATTAAGAAATGGTAAAACCAGATCGTGCCCTTTTAGAACCTGTTACCAGAACAGTTTTGCCAACAATTACATGGGTTGCATTGTCTGTGCAGCTGTCTTTATAAATACAGTGCCAAGTCAGATACATGAAGGAGTTTGTCATCAGAAACCCAGGACTTCAGAATTTGTAAGGAAACATGTAGGATGGGGAGTCTTTAATTAGATTTTAAGTAGAGTTGAATTTGACACCTTCCTTTAAGTATTATGTCCAACAAGGACAGAAATCCAGGTCACTGCCAACATAGGCTTGTACTGCACTGGAGAACATTTACAGAACATTCCCACTCTTGCAGCCCCACCGACATTAGTGATATGAGGAGCTGCAATATTCACAGCTCTCCAGCACTAGCAGCTGTTTCAGCACTGTGTTAATTAGACTGGTTTAATAGACATGATGCTACTGACAGCTGCTGGGGTGCCATCTACACTAGGGCTGCCAGCACTGATAAAGCTGTAGTAGCATTGGTAGCTGTGGAAATTATTTGTGGAGTTCTCCACAGTAAGTAAACCTGAGAGATGTGGGCCGAAGTTATAGTATGTGTATGAATGCATATACGTGATTTAATTTATTCCTTGTTTTCTCCTAGCATCCTACTCACGTGTATACGCTTACTGGTCATTTGTGAAAAACTGAAAATCTCCTGTATCTTCTGGTTTGAGATAGTCTTAGATGAGGGAGAGTGGAGGGAACAGAGAAGTTTGATATTTAGGATCAAGGATGTGAAGTACAATGTGTCTGGGTAAAACAGGGATAATAATTATCTCAGTGTGCATTGTCCTCTCTGTGAAGTGGTGATGAGTTGTGTATTGATTGTTAAAAGTACTTTTAAAGGCTCTCAGTGCCCAACGCAAGTTGATTGTGCTGGTCTCATCAACATGTATCTGTGTGTGATACCTGCTTTCCTCTGCAAAGCAAGGCATGTTTTCATGAACCAAGCATATTTCTAATGAAATATAATTTATAAAGATAAAGGAATAGAAAGGTGTCTGTACATCAGAAAGTGTCAAATTATTCATTTTTTGTACAATGTTTTGTCATTTGTCTTAAAATTCTGAACAGGTAGAGACACTATTGAGATTACAGGTCTAATCTTTGTTCCGTTTACTCAAAGTACCACAGTTCTTGACAATTTTTTTCCGTTATTGGAAATTAGCACTGCTTGGCTTGACCCATACGTGGGATTTCTTAATAAACTCTATGAAGGATAGGCAATTAAAAGAATACTGTTGGACTAAAGAATATCATTGTCCCCTTCCTGTTCCTTTCTAATGCAATTACCTTTGAACCAGCTAGAATGAGCTAGCTACTTTTCAGAAGTAGCCCTTGGACCTCATACTGAAATCCATTTGGGACAAGTCACTTCTACAAAAAGTTGTTTCTGAACATGCAAAAACATGTAAACAAATGAGAACAAAATTGCACAATCTGTTTAAACCATCCTGTACGCCTAAGAATAGTTTAAAGGAGAGTTCAGACACTTTTCTGCTTTTATGGATGTCAGCAACGTGCTTTTTTAAATTACATGAAATACAGACAAAAGGTAGCAAATATTTTTTTTTCCCCTGCTTTATTTTAAACGCATGTAGCAAAACTGGCAGGGCCCACTCTGCTACCATGTCTATACCCGTACAACATCAACGCCCGTCTCCTTTTCCAGAGAAATGTACACATGTTCAAGCAAAATGAAATACTCATTTGCAGCTAAATCGCCTGTGGCAAACATTCAGAACTCTACTGGTTGCCTGATAAATCATCTACCCAGCCATGCACATGCTTGGTTCTAACCATTGTTTTACTCAACCTCATGCTCATACGGAGTTTAGCTTAAAAAATCCAGTAGCCTACATTTGGCAAATTTTCTTGAATATGAAAGAAAATGCTGACTGTTTGAACGGTTCTGTGTAAAATATCTGACAATTGTTTTTTACTTGTCTTATGTAAGAACTCCCATTTTTTTGAGGAAATCTTATAGCTTTGAAAAATGTAATAATTACTTGAATAAATAGAAATATTTATATTCACAGGTAACCAAGAAATATTCATGGTTGCCTTATGTGTGGGGTAAAAATGAATACTTGATTTTTCACCTAAATTTCATCAAATTCAATAGTGAAAGTTTTCTAGAATTAGTGAATTTAGATGAACCTTTTCCATGGTTTTATAAAGACTAAAGTTTTACAAATCCATACAGTTCCAGTGCAGACCTTGGATGACCTCATTCTGTCATCCTTCACTCAATGTGCATGATATTCTGAATTTGAAAATAACTGAAGGTTTGTATAAGAAGATGCTGTTTAATTATTTCACCGTGTATTCCTACCCCCTGTTAGCCTGTATTATTCTTAGTCCTTTTCTTCATCTCTAAGTCTGTATTCTTTTCCCAAGGGATTCCATCATTTTATTTCTATGAAAGGCTATCGTTTGTAGCTGTAACACTGCGAAACATTTTTTTACAGTAAGATCAGACCCACAAGAGCAGAAGATTGATACTGTTAGCAGTAACACCTTTTTCCATAGGCAAAGAAGGATTCAGCCTGACATTGCAGTGGGTTTTGGTGATTTATAGCTCCTAGACGTTATTGCTGAGAGAAGCATATACATTATAAGAACTGAAGTCAGCAACTTGACAGTAGCTCTCAGCAAGCATTGTCTAGAAGGTGCTCCAGTGATGAGAGTGATGAAGGCATGAAGGAACCATTTCAAGGACCAGAAATATGGCCACTTTTCCTCCTCTGTCTCTGTTCCCTTTTCCATTCAATGCTTCTGACTTTGTCTAGCTTTGGTCCAGAATTCATAGCCGTGGTATTGAGGAAGTGAATGAAAAAAAACCAAACAAACCAACAACAAAACAACAACAACAACAAAAAACAACAACAAAAAACCTGAAACAATTCTTCACACAATGATTTAAAACCTCAGTGAAAATTAAGTGTATGGAATTTCTAATTAGAAATGGAAGTAGAAATCACACAGCAAAAGACTGTGGAATAAAAGTTGCACCAACAATCCATCACAGTTTAAAAAATGCAAGGTTTTAATTCAAGTTAATCACAAACAATGGTTTAATCTGATTAGTTTCTGACAGGGAATATTATTTTGCTTTCTTTCTTACAAGATAAAAAGAACTATCCAAAAAAATACTGAATTAAGAATAAGATTCTTTCACCAGCTGCTGAAAATTGTCAGGCAGCTGTCATCTACACTAATTTACAATATTGCCTGTAAACAAATTAGCAATGGGCTTATGTTTAAGACCAGCGAGGAGGAATGGTAAGGGTAATATTAAGTACAATTAACTGGGTCAACGAAGTACTTTGGGTAGGAATTTAATTCAGTTACTTAAAGTGAAGCTGTATTGGTAGGATTTGAAATGAACTCAGCACTAAAGTGAGAATGGCAAGCATGAGAAAGCAGAAATGGAAAAGTATTTTTTACAGTAATGTGGGACCCGTTGATGTAATCTTGGCTTGCCGATGCAAAGCTACAAAGTTGTGACTGTCTTTTAGCTGGAGAGTGTATTTTAAAATGGCTTCCACCAGCAGTAAAGAATAATGATGATCTCAGATAGTAACACTCATACTTTTATCTTCAGCAAGCCCAGCAGGTAATCTGGGAATGGATCCAGATTCTTAAACATAGCTATCTAGTGCCACCTTGCACGTCCTTGAGTGTCTGAGGAACTTGTCTGGCAGGTAAAGGAGTAGATAGGTGTCTTGTAGGATGTACTTCTGTAGGAGCTGCTGGAAGCCAGATGGGAGATACATATAAAATGGCATAGAACACCGTAAATAACTTGTGTTCCCCCTATTAAAGGCATCCAATGCCTCTCCCTCGTTGAAATGCTAAAAATACCACTACATTTAATTCATAGCTTTTTCCACAGAAGCCAGACTTAAGTCCAAGTTAAGGTTTTTCTTCAAAAACTGATCTCTGAAGATACTGTTATTTCATAAAGGGCTTTCAGTTTTACCCAAACTTACCTCTAGACAAATATTTGTAAGAGCATTAAGTCTTACTTCTACCTTATGATACACAAAATGTCTGTATGTCTGGATGCAAACTGATAAATTAATTACTACATGCATTAAGTGTGGCTCTTAATCTATCTGCAGACATGGCACTACCATCATCCTTCAGTAATACTAGGTTTAATGCTTAATCTTTCCACCTGATATATTATAATTCTAGCCTCCAGCTAGATAGTTCTGCAGGTGGTACTGTGGGAAATGTTTGCAGTTCAGAAACAGGGCTGGAAGAGGAGTTTAGAAGGAACAGCTTCATTCCCCTTCAGCTTTTCCCAGAACAGAAATACTAAGGTCATTTATTTCAAAAATTATGTAGTATGAGTGGTTTTATTTTTGAGAGGGAAACTCATCTAAATACATGATACTTGCCTCCTTGGAGCACTTACCAAGGATCAACAAAGTATGCAATGGATGCAAGGTGCCTTATTCAGCTGGTGGCACTTTTAACCCATTTGCCAATACTGTGAATGACTAGTATTTATTTTGCATCCATTTTTTTAATCAGAACTATACTTTTGTTTCTAGTAATAAGAATACATGGGACAAGAAGAGCACTGGAAAAGAATGGCCTGGGGAAGAAAAAAAAAAAAAAAGAAAGAAAGAAAAGGGAAAGAAAAGAAAGAATAAAAATGTATTCACAGAGCAATTACTGGATATGAACAGTAGAATTTTGCTACTCAAAGGCAGAAAAATGGGATTTTTCCTGCAAATGTAAAGTAATATATGAACTGGCTTTGGGTTTTTCTTTGTTAGTTTTGGGGTTTACTTTTTTGAGAGCTTAAAGCTGCTTGCATCAAATTGATATAGCGTGCCAATATTTCAGCACAATGCTTTTTCTGAACTGGGAGCTGGTTTATTAAGTTAGATGGTTGTCATACTGTATTAGCAGTGAAATTGTGGTGTAGCTCAGAAACTGGAGTGGTCAGAGGTATTTGCAGGAAACTTCAATGTTATGCAAATTTAGTTGTTTGCTATAGTAATTGGAAAAAACAAAAATTATTATTAAAGGCCAGCGTAGCCCCTTCCTAGCTTGCATGAAATGTTTTAAAGGCCCTAGTAGCTTTTAGATTTTGAACAGAATATCTAAGAAGTTACCCTCTACTTGTGCGTCCATAGCTTTGTGAGAGGTGCACTTGGATCAGCCCGTGGATCCCGCACAGCACTGGACTCTTTTCCCCCGTAGCTATCCTCTGACACACTGCCCAGCACTATATAAATGCAAAACTGAGATGCTCCTGTGGGCCTGAGTCTGACGGGACTAAGCCAGAGGGGGGAAGAGAGGCAAAGGGCTCGTTTGAGGGCTGAGTGAGAGGGAGACCCCCGTGAATTTGCACTTTCCACTAAATGCGTATGATTGCCCCTGGATCCTATGACCAGTTGCAGCCCAGAGTACGGCAAGTTCTGAGCACGGAGGGAGGCTTCAAAGGTAGCTCGTGGAAGATTGCACAGGGCTCTGGAGAATACCAGCCTCCCTAAAATCATCTGGGGGAAATCAGTATCATGCACAAAGGGAAGCAACCGATTTCTGTGGTTCACATCATCTGCAAAACTTCCCTGCCCTTTGGAAGGAAGGAACTTTCATTTAGCTTCTGCAGCCAAGTTCTAAGTAAGATACAAGTAACTTAGTATTTTTGGTGGGTTTTAATCTTCAGGAAATTATTCAGATCAATGCCAAACTGTCATATTTTTAATCTTTTAAACAACTATTATGATTAGAATAGGGGAAAAATGTTTAGAGATGCACATATGTGTACTATATATCTATGTGTATGTATAGCATACTATCCACTAGATGGACTCATGAACAGAATGTTCAGAACCAACACTCAGACTCCTAGTGAGGAGGAATACCTGATGTTCAGCTGCTGCTGGAGCCTGGCTCACAGCAGCAGAGGTGGGGAAAGGACCTTCTGCACCTGCACCTTCTGTCAGTGCAAGGACTCCTGTAATTTGCTAGGAGGGAGGTTCTGGCTGGCTCCCAGTGCTCGCTCTAGTGATGGTGTGGAAAAGACTGGAGTCTATCCAGCCAAGGATCTTACAGATTTCTGAACATGCAAAGCATTATGTAAGTGCTTGAGGTAATTTAAATTGGACCTCTCGTATGTGCTCAGAGTGCATGTAGGGGCACCATATGGCTGTAAATGTGGGAAAGGTATGCACTGAAATGCACTAATAATTAGCTTTAGCAGACAATTGACTATTCTACTTGAAATGACAGGCTTATTCACAATCATTTTCTTCAATTACTCCCCTCCTCTCCCCTTCCCCAGTCACAAGCTGTATTATTATTGCTTTGTGTTGGTTTGTTCCTTACCATAACCAGCTGCTTTTCACTTTAGTTGCTGTATTTGTTAAATGATGCAATACTTTCTCAACTCATAAAATCTGAACAGCTAGCAAAGGCATCAGCAGCAACCATTTCATTAAAATAATTGTTTTTAAATCACCTTGAACATACAGCTGTAGTTATCCTACAGTAAGGGCTAGACATGACCTCCAGAGAATGTGCCTATATTTCGAGCTAGCATGGGGCTGTCAGAGTAGAGCTGTGTTATCTGCTTACTCAGTTCTGACATCAGAAACAAGCCAAGGAAGAGTCAAAAAAGAAAATGGAAAAAGACATCAGCAAAGCTTTGTGACTAATACCAACCCTTATTCCAGCTTCCTTGTTTCATGCAGCGCAGAAGCTGAAGTAGTTCTTCAGCAGCTGTGACGATGCTGGGGCTTGACAAAGGTCCTGGGATACTTGACTGTAAAACTGTGTGGAGGATAAACAACGGCCCTGATGCTTGATAAAATGGTCAATGATGTCAGTGGGTCAGGTGTCCCAATAGTAACAAGACAATGCAACACAGAAAGCAGAAGTGTCTTAGTGCTGTGAAAGCAGAGTAAACTTAATGGAAATAATAATGAATGCTGCAAAGGAAAGTAAATGTGTGCTCCTACCACAGCCATTCAGTCCCTATAGCTGACTTTAGTTCTTCAAAGACCAGCACCCTAAATGCTCCAGTCCTTTTGGGGAACTGGATTAAACTTAATAGAGTTTTTCCTTCAGATACAAGTATAAGGGAAGTCAATCCTTTTTCTTCATTTCAGATCTGTAGTTGTCTGTGAATACATCTTTCCGTAAGTGTTTTGTGAGAAGTACATGACTACATTGATAGTGTACCATGTGCTATATAAGTGAATGTTGTCAGAATCATAGAGGCATAGGACTGCAAGGAACTTTATGGGGTCACCTAGTTCAGTATGGAAATACTTTCCCTATATCATTCCTGGTGGATTTTCCATTCTTAATGCTATGAATGGCTATCTTTTTCTCAGAAACTGCCAAAGACAGTGACTCTGGGACTTCTGCAGGAAATCTGTGACAGTAGTTCATTATCTCTATTTTTGAAAGCTGAATTAATTTTTAATAAAAACCCCCTTTCTGTATCCTGGGTCTTTTGTCTAATCAACACTCCTTTCTTGTCCCTGTCTGCTATGGGCATGAAGACCAAGATTTTTTCCTTCTTCATTCCAGCAGATTTTTGTGTCACTGAAAGTCTGACCATGTTCCTGTTTTTTACCTCCTTTCCTGTATTCTAAACAACCCTGATCCAAATAATCATGACGGGTCTTGAGGAAGAAATCTTATGTTTAAATCTAAGCCTATCATTAGTGGATACATCAAGTGGATTTGAGAGGCCAACTTCATTAGAAGTTGAAATGAAATTGGGATTGACTGCTCCTCCCAGCCATGGATGACTGATCACTCTCCACATGAGATCAGCCTGTTGCCATGGCCTTCTGTGGGATTTCTGCTGCGGTGATGATAAGATATTGAAAACTAAATTAAAAAAGACATGCTTAAGATACCACAAGAGAAAACAATACATTTGTGGAGAGACTGTGTTTTCTATGTAGTCTTTCAAATATGAAGAATCAACAGTGAGAATATACACCTGTGAGGCAGGGTTATTAATTGAGCAAGGAGGATCGAGGTCAGAATGTTTTAAATGGCTCAGCTGATGGTGGAGGTTGGAGAAACAAGAGTCTTTTGCAACTCAGTTTAGCAAATACTGAGTAATATTGGTCTCTTGAAAGTTTGTCTTTGGCATAGAAGTACGCTGGTCTTCTAAATATCCTAGATGAGAGAGTCTTTTAGCTGTCTGCATGTGGTCTCAGTTTATGTTCTAAATTTTAAGCCCAGTGTAAAGAAGGCACCATAGCTAGTATTTACGCAGCCTCTTTTGAAGTGGGAAAATTATGGAATTTTAAAGGAGAGAAAGAATTTTGATGAGGTTTAAAAATGGTTCTTGTTTTTTACGTGGCTTTCTTGCATTTTCCATCACTGTGAAAATAATACAGTAAATAACCCTGTCATTTTCCTTGTGTTTTGAATAGGTTCCTTTAAGTAAAGGACATGTACCAGCTTGCAGTATTTGCTGTAGTCCTCATACTTGGGATGGATGATAACATCATGGCAAGTTTCATTAAAACACGTAATAAATGCCCTGGGTTTTTACATCATGTATGTAGTCAAATGAGTAATTTTTCTGATTATAGGGCATTGTTCTAAGAAAATGCTAGTGGGTTTTGCTTAAAGAGGCATTTACACCATTAATGAGGAGGTAATTAGCAGTTTAAGTAAGAACAGTTGTTTAAGGGCTTCAGCAGTGCACTAGGACCTGGAGACTTGAGTTCTGTGTCCCACTGGCATATTGAGCTGTCTTGCTGTCTTACTCCTCTATCTGCCTCAGTCTTTACTTCTGGGTAAGTGGAAACACTGTACATGTAAAGCACACGGAGACCTGCAAGTGAGAGTAACTAGGTGCTATCAGGAAAATATCAATACTAATTAACTATGCATTTTTACATAGTATGATATGACACTTACCTCTACAAACAGGTAAAATCAGTGTGTTGGATAGGTGTTCAATGTATTTCATGGTCTTGTGAGAGAAACGTTATGTTCTGTTTCCATAACGCTCTCTCAATATTCACCTGCTACTGAGGCAGCGTCAGAAAGAAACTGTGAGCTTTGCTAGTTGTGCGTTAATGATACCAAGTCTTAAGTGTGTTTTGGAAGAGCTCTGAATCACAATGCTAAGTCATTCCTACTCCATCTTTCCAAAATCTGATTTAAAGTGATGACTTAAAAAAATCATTTCTTGATGCAGAATGGTTAACAACTGCAGTCAGCTTGCCTGGAGTCATAGTAGCAACCTGTATAAGGGGAGGGGGGGTCATGTCCATGGTAGTCTTTCTTGTCTTATATCTCTCATATCTTTTCTTAGTGTTTCTCTGTCCAAGCTGGAGTATGTAGAGCTGTAGTGTGCTGTTCACAGAAATTAATAATCCACAGGTTAGCACCCCTCTATGGAACTGTGAGACAGGCCAAATGCAACAGTAATTTCAAGTACCTTCTTAGTTTCTCTCATTAGCCATTCTCTCTTACTAGTCCTGCTGATAGGAGGTTACAACCAGGCATATTTTTCTTAATGAAAACGGCAAATCTTAAGTAGTTGCATGAATGTATACTTATACTACAAGCACTTGCACCACTGGCAAACATACAAATTATTAAAAAATGTGTAATAATATTGCAAGAGTGGACAGGATTCTGAATATAGCACTAATCCCGGCTCAAACCCCCACTGTCCGATGCTTTCCTTGGTTGTCTGTCCTTCGATGTCAAGAAAGCAGCGAGCACTAGGGAGTGGCAGCAGCTGCAGTTCACTGTACTCATATCATTAAAGAATACATCAGCTGTGACAGTTCAGCTGCTGTAAGAAAACATGATCACATTTGCATTTGTGGAATTCCTGCAGTTTTAAAGAAACATGGCAAGTGAATTTCTGTCCTCTGTCCTACACCCTTGCTGATGTAAAGGGACTGGGCACAGAGACGTGCATATGGTGCTGAATTAATAATAAGATGCTAAACTGGTGTTGCATTTTCTTCATTGTTATTAAATATTCTTCATTGCTTTTGAAAAATCTAAAAATGTGTCTTTTGCCCAGCATTCTGCTACTTGCTGTCATCTAAAGCTGTATTTGGCTATATACATAACTAGTCATATATACAAGTATATTTACTACTTCTGAAGAGAAAAAATCTAAAACTGATGCCTTGTAGTGACCTGCTGTTGAGTGAGAAGCTGTTCTGTATGCCTGAATTGATGCTTCATTCATTAGTTGATGCAGAGCACTGGGAAACCTTGCTTATGTGTCATGCCATTAGAAAAAAAGAACCAAAACCAACAACACAGTTGCTTGCTCTGCTTAGTTTGGTCCTACAAAAGCTGTAATAAATCCTTGTTATTGTGTTGAGTGAGTTATTTCCTTTAGAAATTAAAATAAATCTGGGTGGTCCAAACAAGTTGACATAAAAAATTCACCTGGTATACACAGGAATCTGGAAAATGATTGTCAGGGTCTTCAAAATACCATGTGAATTCTGAGAGATGCCTATGCATTACTTCTAGCCCAGGACTAGTCCAGTGAATTCCCAAAGTCTAACCACATGTGATATATTCAGACATTTTTATGGAAGGGTATTGGCTAATCAAGACATATCTAACTAAAAGGGGATATCGGTACTTACAGATTGGTTTGGTGGCTGTGAATTTTTGGATGCATCTTCCAGTTACTATGGCTGAGCACTGTAATGATAGGCTTTATAGCACAGTTGGTTTTCGAAGCCCAAAACCTTCTTATCTCTCCAAAGGGATACTACAGATTCTTACATCCTGAAGTCTGGTTAGAAGTTTTGCAACATTTTCTGTCTCTGTAAAAGCCTGCAGGGTTGTGTGGAAAACTAGCAATACACAAACCCCCAGCATTCTTTGATGAGTATCGTGGAAAAGAACCTTCCTCTTTTAGTACACTTCAATAAAAGTGGTTGCTTGAGTTAGTGACCTATGGAGTTATTAGTCACTGGAGCTTCCAGAGAATGAGGCAAAGCACTCAAGTGCCGGGCAGGTGTCACTGACTGGGTGGAAGGCAAAGCTCTATTTCAGTTGTGTATTAACTGAATGAAGTTGGCTGCGTGACTATCCTGTTCAGGCATTTGAAGCTGGGCACAATTTATATTTATGCATATTCTCTTGTGAGTAAAAAAATATTATTTTTTTTATACGGTGAAGTGTATTGCTATATATGTGTCTGAAAAGAGAAGCAAGTAAGTTGTGGAGGAGCACTTAATTACTTGCAATATTAAGTGTTTAAATTGTATAGCAATATCCGTTGTCACAGTTGGCTCAGGTATTTTGCTCTGGCATGCGAACTAATAAAGCTGCTCGTTTCCCCCTCAATTTAAAAGGAAATGATTTTCTCATAAGCTGATGAAGAATTAAGAGACTTGCCCTATTCATTTTTTCTTATGTATGCCAAAATGGTGATCTGTTTATGATCACTTTAGTCTGACAATCTTATTACAGTTTGGCAGGAAACTTCTCTCCAACTGGACTAAAACAGGTCTTTTGACAGCATGAATGTAAGATTTCGAGTAGAAGATCTGGCCAGCAGGCAGGGCCCCTTTTTCTTATATGGCTAGGTAGTTTCTTGAATAAGAAGGGAGAAAAAAATCCCCCTTGCGGATGATACAGCAGAAAAGGACACATGTCATCATTGGGGGTCACTTACTTTTCCCAGAAGATTGCCCACGCCAAGCTCACGATGGTGAGTATCCACCCTCCATCATGCCCTGCACATCGCACAGCTGCAGGTTTCCACCACAGCTGGATTTAACTCATTTAGCCTCAGCACCATGGTCCACGGTTTGTCAAAGCTCTTATTTTCTCACTTTACTCTCTGAACAGCTTTCTGTAAAGAGCAGTTTCTTTCCACACTGGCTAGACCTTCATCCTGTGGCACTTCCAAGGGCTGTGGGATCCTTTTCGAAGAGGATGTCTATGAATTTATGCAGGACCTGTTGTCTCTAATTTAAACAACTGAATATTCTCATGTCACTTAGAGTACAGCTGCTCGTTTCTGTTTCAGTCAACCAGGCAGAATAAAATCTTGTAAGCTGAAAGTACATATATTAATAAATGTTTTGGGAGTTGCTTAATAGTATTCATGATGTTGATTTTCATTAATATGTCTATCTTAAACATTTCTTTCCTGTTAAATCGAGGCAACTGAGTGATGCAAGCCGTATTTTTGAGATAGACAGGTGCATGCTGAACTAGCTGTGGATTTTTATGGTACAAGTATAAAACCATATTTCAAATCCTTTGATGTTTTTTAGCAGTTGTGGATATCTTTGCTTTTCAGTTGCATATTTTCCCTTCCTGTTTCTGTTAGCTGTCGCCTCTGTTGTGATTTCCATGAAGTCCCTCCTATTGCAGAAGAGTCTGTTCAATGAATTAAGGATAAGATTGAGCTGCGGAGAGGCAGTCAGCACAGTGCCATATGCTGCATGGGAACTGCTTGGAGGGTACAGATGAGGCAGCCAGGCAGAGGCAGTAGGATCACGGTTACGTGCTACAAAAGTGGTACCGGTGCCATCACCTCTGAGTGCTCTGGAGCAAACCTTGATGGGGAAATAGCAAGAGGAGACATGGGATAGCACTCACACTCAGGAGATCAGCACCTGCTGACATACAGAACCAAAGTATTTTGAAACCTTGACTGTTTCTTTCTAGAAACTTTTAGGAGACTTTTTGTTTATTTCTTTGGTTTTAATGTCGGACACCTCATGAACATGTCTACCTTGGATTGTGGAAAAGTGCAGAAATTTCCTTTGAGCAATCCTAGCCAGCCTTAATAACTGCCTATTTCATCTGGCAATGAATTAGGCTGTCAGTCTCATGTACTATTTGCTATAGCTCATTTCAGAACTTCAGTTTGGCATTTTTATAAACATCTGCATTACTACTTAATAAATTACTCATTGTACCTTAAAGCAAAACGGTAATGCCTGTAATACTACTTCAGTACAGTAACTAAGTGAATGAATAATACACGTTTGTTTCATGGTAAGTACAAGGAAATGCTGCTTCCTTTCACTTTCAGTGTATCATCGGATGTGCAATTATTGTATAATTAAGTTCAGATTACATGACAGGTGAATGACATTTCCACATTGCTGTTCCAAGTCGACTTCTCAAGCACACTAAATTTGTACAACAACATTTCAAGCTGAAGCAATGCAGGCAGCTACTTTACTGCATTTCATGAGCCAAGATGGCTTCTGTCTCAGTTTCTGCTCCCATGGATAGGCAAGATACACTTTTGGCGACGTGTATGAACTAAGAGACCCAGCAAGCCAGGGAAGTTCCTTAATTAGAGTAATCACAACAATGAATGAGTGTGGAGCACTGGAGTTGTGATGGTTAGAAGGAGTGAAGTTGAGTGTCTTCCATGGTATAATTTCTGTCTTTTCTTCCTTTGTTTGAATGTGACTACACCCATTTGTCAACTGACAAGAAGTCCCATACCACATTTGCAATTCTAAATGACTGAGCCCTATGAATCATTCTGCAAGGGATGTGTAGGAAGTCAATCTCAAGGGAAGGAAAATATTCCTCTAATCAAATCGATATTGCCTATCTCTCACTGCAGCTCTAAAAAGAGTCCTTGTGGTTGCATGGGAATTTGCAAAGCTGGAACAGTTAACTCTTAAACTGCTCATAATGTGGGGAGATTGTTTTTGACATGATAAGCCAATTAACATGTACTATATGGGAGGGTGTTGTAGAACCATTATAGTCAAGGAATAGCAGATTTTAACTGTGTTAGGTGTTTCAGATGCAGATTCAGACAACTTGCTGGAAAGGTGGGTACTATTTCTGTTACTACAAAACTATGAATGAGCAATGCAAAAAAAAAAAAATTAAAATCACTGTTTTTCACAATGTTAAAATAAGCAGCATTACCCAAGTCTGCAGAAGAGGCAAACCAGAGAATGCTGTTTCAAAGTTCTCTTGTTCAATCTGTGCTAGATGGGTGTGACTTTATTTTGTTCTGTCTTTTCCAGGGATTTTCCATGGGGCTTGTCTGGGCAGCATGGAGCTCAAATCAGAGTTTTCCCCTTCATTTCAGCCCATAATGAAGAGCTTCTTCTGCAGGTAATGAGAAACACAAAATGGTGAAATGTTTTGTTTAGATGTGAACTCTAAACTACATCTGTTAAATTCAAAATGCGAAACAATTTGTTTTTACCAAGTGCCCAAAGTTTTCTAGTCAGAGACTGTGAAGTGAGGTAAGATAATTCCCCCGCCTCCAAATCAGAAAATAGGGTAAATGTGTAATCAAATGTTTTAGTTTAATCAAGTAGAATTTGAAAGAGGTTCAGAGGATTCTTTAAAAAATTCTGTTCACAATGTCTGGAGATAAAACACACACATAATTTTTGAAGGCTCAAGGATCTAGTTATATTTCTCTCCTGTTCTGAAATATGCAGCTGACGTTGTGATACAAAAGCAGGCTGATTGTGCTGGGATGAAGTTTTGTTACTACCTTATTCACTGATTGAAAGAGGTGTGAAAATTTGAAATAAATAGTAACTATTCTTTTTTAATGGACCACAGTTCCTATTTCTCATCATTGGGTTGAAGAAATACCAGACATAAAACAACTTAAGATTGACTAATACAAAAATCTTAGACATTAGATTTAATCAGTATGTGCCCAGAAAAGGTCACCTTTGTCTGTCATTTCAAAGTTACTAACACAAAATTTTAAAAGAAATCCATTACCAGTTTTTGACCAATGTGAGATGTTTGTACAGTGAAATTTCATCCCACTTCTGTTCTTCCTGTTGCCAACATTGTCCCTTTTCTGTACTCATGATGCCTCCCAATAGCTGTGGAATCAATACATTCTGTGAGTACACTTCTTGTGCCAGGGTCACTGATACAGATTTTGACTGATAATGGGGAATAATAGACTTTTTTGCACTGAAGTGTTCATGGACAAGAAATCATTCTTCTTCTAGGTGGAAGTTTATTCCATGTCTTGAAATCTGTTTAAATATATATATATAAAAATATAAGTATACATATACATATGTAAATATTATACCTAACAATTAAATTTTTGCTATTCTCTTTAATTAAAATTATTACCATTAATGTCAAATCACTATTAAGGCATTGTAAGATTGTCCTGGTACTGACAAGCAGAAAACAAATCCTTCAAGCTTTTAATCTCAGACTCTTCCATCTACGTTCAGTTCAGTTCATTCTCAAAATGTTTATCCATCAAATATTTCCATGAATAAAATACTTACAAAGCCATGTTTTCCTGCTAGTTACTTACACAGGCCGTGTACACCTTGAATAAATAATAATAAAGAAATAGTTTTACGCATTCATTACCGCTTATACCATTGGATATATCTTTGGTTTTGGTATTGTACCAAATGAAAACTCAAATTAATTGGTCTTTACCACCAGCATGGTTAACTCTTTGTTCTGTTTTAAACTACTGAGTGCATTAAATAAATATTTCTTTACAGCCCCCTTAATATCATTTGCATGGCTTAATAGAGCTCAGTTTGTTCTTGAAAGTTCTCTGTCTGATGGAGGTAGAATTAAAAATGAATACTTATGTAATGGCTGTTTGAAAGGTCTCAGAAACTAGTAAAATAAGTAGCCTGATCAAAGGAGCATCGGTGGTCAATGAGTGAGGGAGATCATAAAAAGTGCAGGATTAATAATCATCTAGTTCTACATCTCATCAGTTAAAGTTCCTCTGCATACCTGGATACATATGCATTATTTAGGAGAACTCTTCAAAGTACTTTGTTACCATTAGGACGCTTTTGAAGACTGTGGCAAATATTTATCTTGACTTTCCCCAGAAGCAGGTAAACATTCACTGCATGTTTTCACAGGAAGGCAAAGGCACTCCGCAATATCGCTTTAAATGAGGGCACACAAAATTCTGCTTGTGCTTAGACCCCAATTGCTTTCAAGTATTTCCTCAAGTAGAAAACAGCATAGTAGCCTGTAAGTAAGGTGACATAATTGTGGTGTGTTTTGTTTTGCTGTGAGAAGGCCACGGCATCCCACCTGACCATGGATAAGAAGAGACCTAATTAAACATCACAGCTCCATAATTTTCAAAAGCTCTTGTGGATGCTAAGCAGTCTCCTCTGAAGGCAGTTTCAGAAGGGATGAATCTTTGATGCTAGTTGCATATTCAGTAATAATTGCAGTATTGTACTTTTCTGAGAGCAGCACTGCCTTCTTTTCAGGAAGAAACTTCAGTGTCTTATTTTCAAACTTTGTGTTAGGCATTAAAAAGGCTCACAATTCATATATCTGAGTGTCATTTAGCACCTTAACTGATCTACAGGTAAGCAAAATTCTCAGCTATGGTTTGTAAAAAAACATATATTAATTAAAAATATTTCATTTGACTAATAGTGGTTTCATACTTAAGTATTTTTATAATGTACTATATTGTTTGCAAAGAAGTACACAACTACTTAAGAAAATTCTTAGTACCTTCATAAGGAAATAAAGCGCACAGTTCTAGGTCGGTCTGTTGTGTGTTAACCTTATGTTAGAAATAAAACAAAAGTAAAATGCAAGGGAAGGGTTTTACTTAATTTTGTTTCCCTGTAGAATATGGCATTAATAGAGAAAAAAGGCTTGGGTGTACTTTCTGTAGCTGCCACCTAGTTGCTATATAACACCGTTGTGATGGTCAAGCAGGTGGTGATTATCCATGACTCAAAATGATGTTTCCCAGCAGCCATCCACAGCAGGGAATGAATCATGGTGTTCAGCAATGTTCTGCTGGGAATCACATGGAGAGCGAGGTGACACGCGAGTGCTGTGGGCAGGAGGGACTGGGAGCACAGAGGGGGTCCTTCTCCTTTGGAAATTGCTGGTATCGTTCAACCATCTAATGGTTTTGTAGGATTGTCCAAAGAATTGTAGAAGTAAGGACAAACTGCCTTATGTTTACTTCTCATTGGGATTTACGTAGATTGTTCTAGAATGAGTATATTATTAAACAAAATTATAAAGGAAGTCCTTTTTTTTTTCCCAGTGTCAAAATCCTTCACTGAAAAGTAACAGCATGCTGGATAGAAGTACAAGTCCAAGTCTTCTTCAGTTTTTTTCCATTATCAAATCTGTAACAGGCCAGATGCAATTAAGAGAATAAAGGGGAAAGGGTGATCTAGACAAACCATAGATCTGTTACATTCATCTCAGTACTTCGTTTGGTTTTGGAGCAATTGCTAAAAGAAAACAAGATGCAAAGGTGAATGTAAAATGAAATACAATTCCATTCTTAGAAAAGCAGGAGTAATGAGCCTGCCCTCAATGTTTTCTTTTGCGCAAGAGAAATTGCTGACCATCTAATCTGGTTGAAAGTCAGTCTAGCATTTGGGATGGAGAATATGGATATTACTAATATTTTTCAATCACAAGATGCAAGTCAAGAGCCTTTTTAGAAAAGGTGAAATGTTCGCACTATCCTGCAATGCAAATTCATTTGGAATTGTGTGTAATTTTGGTTGTCCATGTAAAAAAATGATTAATACACACTGCAGCAGGCAAAGAACAGCAGAATGATCAGAGAAAGGAAAGCTTATCATGCAAGAAAGTAAACAATCTTGGCTTGTTTGATTTAGCAAAACACAGATGGAAGGAGGGATATAATTCTACTTTATAAATATGTCAAGGGAAATACCAGGGTGGGAGAAGAGCTGTTTAATGTGAGGCTATGTTTGCACATCGGAAAATTGTATAAAACTAGCTATAAATATATTTAGGATTGATATTATAAAATGCTTTTGAAACGTAAGGTGCTCCAGTTCTTAAGGACAAGCGGTAATGGGCACAAACTGAAATACAGAAAATTCCATTTAAACAAGGGAAAAACCCTACTGTGAAGATGGGCAAACACCATTCCACTGATTCTCAGAACTGGGTAGTTACATGTATATTCACCAGCATAATTCAAGTGTACTCAGAAATAGATCACGTGCTCTGAGTATTTAAGCCAGTTTCTCCCACTAATGCTATTTCTTTTTCAATAGGCTGCCATGGTTCAAGACAAGGCAAAACATTTCAAAACGTGCAACTCCCATTGACGTCAAAGAGACAACTCTTACCAAAACCAGTCATCATATCTTTCGAGATTGGCCAGAACAGGTTATATTATTATTTATATTATACTATATTAAATATTTATAATATATTTTTATATATTATGTTCTATATATTAACAGGTTTTGTTATTTCATGGAGTTTGACTTAAAAAATCCTGTTGGTTAGTTGGTTTGTTTGGTTGTTTTTAAATTTAGTAGCACAAAAAAAAAGGAAGAATATTTGCTGAAAGACTAACTTTGTTGCCTGCAGCTTTGTACAGCTACAGGTTGTTCATGAATAACCTGTTCTGCTTTATGAAAAGGATCAGAGCAGTGAACCCTCTGGTCTTGCTCCAGTATTACCTCTCCAGAGGGAACACTGTAGACATTACACCAAAAAGAAACCACTACAGTACCATTCTGAGGAAGGACAAGGCCTATCTTACGAACACAGAGGCTGTTGAAAATGTGTAAATCCCTCTAAATTTCATAAAACTCCCCTTCTAGTTTTTTGTTTGGTAGGGTAGGTTTGTTTCTTTTATGTTGGGTTTTTTTGGTTGGTGGTTTTTTTGGTTGTTCTTTTTTGGGGTTTTGGTTTTGGTTTTTTTTGTGTACCAGCAAAATCCCTGAGGAGGCAGTTCTTTAGTAGTCATATTTTGGCTGTACATTGCGATATGGTTACTTTCTCCAGTTCTGCTGCTACTGTAGCTACTGCTAGCTTCTGTCTCAAGAGTAATTTTTGGGCTGTGTGTTTATTTTAACTTTCACCTTTGGTCAGATAAATAAAGATTCCCTCCCATACAAAAAGTCACGGACTTAGGCCTCACTCTTCATGCACAACCTTCTGTCTTTGGAGAACCAGTGCTGCCTTCTCCCCTTCATTTCCAAACCCTTTTGACTCTTTTGACTGGAGAAGGTTATCTAACTTTTCCAATACTTCACCTTAACAAGATACTGTTTTATTTCCAAGCTCTTGATGTTCATTCCATTCTGTCCTCACATCAAAGCCAAAACACAGCACTGTACTAGCTACTAAGAAGAAAATTAACTCCATCCCAGCTGAAACTAGGACACCTTCATTTGAGATATAAAGGCTTAATAAGAAAATATCAGTCTTACTGCTCCTGTAATCCTTGCTTTCCCTACCACAAAAATAATTTGCCTGTTAGTCCCTTACACCTCCTGCCTGATCTGGCTGCTACAGTGCCTCACAGAATTTCTTCCTCAGCTCCTTCCAGGTGTTGCAGCTGATTCAAGGCAGTGAAGACCTACCACTTTCTCCTGTTCTTGTCCTTACTGACATGCACCCCAACGGAGGAAGAGGTTTTGTACCGTTGCATACTGTATGCTGACGCTTGTCTTCCTGCCTTTGACATCTTCTGTTTAAGGATTACAACTCTCTGAACATTTGCCCAAATCCTACTGATTCTGTCTTCCTTTAGGTCATCAGCCTCCCCAGTAGTGCATACTCATAACTGAGTTTCCTCTGTCTTGGCTACAAATTAGATTTCATTTTTTCTTATTGAACAATGCTTATTTTAATCCTAATTACCTAAACTAGGTTGTGCAGTGCTCCACAGAGTGAACCACTGACCTTCCATTCCCACTTGTCATTTTGTAGTTTGTTCAGTTGATCATTTTTGGACATAATCATAGGATCATCATTTGCTTCCCTGTAAGCTTGGTACAAGGTAGATGATGTGAAATGTGAAGGCAGAGTTAGATTTGCTTCCAGAGGACCAAGACTTAAAATGAAATCTTTATTTTCATGAATGATCTTGCTGATTTCTGTATAACAGCTTGGGAGAAAACATCTGCAGGATCAGATCCAGGCTTTTTGTTGTTGTTTTGTTCATAGAGACAGTTCACGTGTGAGGGTCTGACTACACCAATCATTTGCAAAGTATTTTTGGTAATATTATGTTTTTTACCATGCTCACTGAATTGAGAAACCCTGTGTAGCAACTCTGCATTTTAATTTCTGATTATAGATAGGGTCTATTTATTGCTCAGTTTACTTCATTCTAGGTCAACAGCTTTAATTAGTGTATTTTTAACAGGCCATGAAATACAAATGCACACAGACATGGAAATATGTTAACTAGTATATTTTCAGGCATATATATTTTCAGTATATAATTCAGGCAGTTAGTGGTACACTTTTTTGTTGGTCTATAAACAGAAACAGTTACTTTCTTGTAAGCATCACTAAGCATTTGTTTTCTTTTCTTGTACTCACACTACCATTTCTCCATGTCATAGTTCTGTTTTTCTTCTACCTTTATTTCCCCTGTAAAAACATAATTCTGACTAGTGAAATCTAATGAAAAGCAGTCTTCAAAAATGTGTCTGCTCAAAAATTTCTAACTGTAATAGAAAAGTTAAACTGATCAGAAGTCCTTTTCTAGAACATGACATCCATGTCTTTGCTGTGGACTGCAGCTGAATTAAGGCATTTCCTATATGTCTAAAGCAAATGTTAGGGTGAGATGAGGGAATTACAATGTTGACATGAATTATAGGGAAAAGTAGAACAATTGGATTTGATTTACTAACACATGCTGCAGATTTTTTTCTAGGTAGACTTTCCTACTTAAGACGTCTTACGCATAGGGTAGTTAAAAAAAAATTAAAAAATTAACTTCAGTTCAACAGTAGAGACTGTGGTCCTTGAATAGACCCTGGGTCTGAGAACAAATTTTTTGTTGTACTAGTGCATCCATGATTATTTTTCCAGTGGAAGCATTGTCTGCTAGTCCAAGGCTCCGTTAAATCTTCAGTTCCTAAATTAATACTGTTGCAGGCGGGACAGTCTAGAACAAGGCTATTAGTACAGCACATTTCTTGTAAGTAATCACCTAGAAGTTACCTTCCACAGAGCATTTTTTCCTAATAGTTGGACCCCGTTGCACCCATGCTCCGGTATCTGCAGATCCCGTCAAGCCCTGTGGGGAAGCAGGACTGCAGTTCCCATGCTGATGCTCTGGGAGCCGTTGTGTAGGTAATGTTTTGTATCAGGCTGGAATCGACTTGATGGGGGCTTAAGAGAAGGTTAAGTGGAGGACAAATTACCATTGTCATTCTACAGCAGCAGTTAATGCTGAACTTTATAGCATCTTTATAGCAAAATAATATACATTCTGACATAGCACTTAATGGATGCTGCATGACAAATGGTAAAAGTTATGAATGACTTCTATCAGCCTTCATTTTTTCCTGCTTTTTAGTTACTATTATGAAGCCTGATGTAATTATCCATTTGGCAGTTCTCCTTGTCAATCATCTGCTGATTCATAAGCCAGTCAAACAATATATTACCCACTGGATCATCTGTGAGGTGTTCCTGGCACAGCTCCCAGCACTGAATTCGGTTTTCTAGGGTATCCCAATAGAACCAGAACTATCCACGTTGTTCCTAGGCCAGCCTTCTTTCCTTGCTGTATACGCAGGTGTAGGCTTGTAAGCTGCACGTCGTCTCCTGTTGCTCGATAAGACTCATATGCTGTTCCTCCCGAAAACAGACGGACAACTGTGCTGCTTTTGGCATTGGTTTACTATGTCAGGAGATGTAAGTCAGGCATGAATTTTGCAGTTGTTTTGGGGATATCTACAGTTGTGTGCAAACCTGCTGTTGCATCTTGAGGACATTTAGTTACCTTTGTTTCCTGTGGTTTGGTAGCCTTTACTTGTTAGGGGGCCTGCTTCACTGCAGATGGCATCAGAAAGGTGCAAATTACATCAGGGCCAAGAAGAACTTAGTTCATATTTTTATGAGGCTAGCTAGGAAAAGCGAGAAAAATTTGCTGAGTGCAAACTACTGGTGCACTGAAGATCCTTTCTCAAAAACTTTTTCTCCTTGGTGTAATTCCCTGCTGCAGCTTTCTTCTTCATACAGCTTTGTAAGTTCCCACCTCTGAGCAGTCTTGCTGTGTGCATTATCTCCTCCTAGGTTATTAAGCACTGACAAGATAAATAATGCATGATGCTGAGGTCCAACTCTAAGCTAAAAAAAAAAAATAAATAGTAATTGTTTTCTCAGATTTTGATGAGGAAATGTCAGTTGTCATGTTTTCCTTTTCCAGAAAGGAAATGCAAACAACCCTTGATACTGTAACTCTGTATGGAAATGAAAGCTTGAAGGAAAACATGGAAGGAGTGATTCCAGTATTTAACAGTATGAGAAGTACTGCAAGGTAAGCTAGTTGTGTACCCTGTAACAAATGTTCTCTTGAATATAATCTCTCACAGATAACGTTAAGATGTGCTGCAGGAAGAATTAGAAGGTAAAGAAGGTTCATAGCAATTAGTTGCCAGTCTTCACTAGATGAACCTGTTCTCAGGGGACGAATCTTTTTTGCAACCTACTCCTTCCCTAGGAAGCCCTTTACAGCTCCAGCCCTGCTAGAGCTCTAGGCTCTCTCTCTCTCAAACCAAAACCTAAGCAAAAGCAAACCCTAATTAGAGAGAAATGGGATCTCTAGGCCCAGGCTAAGCCTCAGCACCAGCCCCTCATCCCTGTCCTTAATGAGGAATTTCTCAATGGAGAAAGGCAGCCTGTGCCTTCCATTGGCAGCCTTAGCAAAAACCTCTATGCTCAAGCCAACGAGGAAGTTCTCAGAGAGGGGATGTGACCAGCTTATGCCGTGCTTTGGCAACCCCTTCTCAACGCCCCTCCAACAGAAGCCTTAGAAAATGCCTCCCACTCAAATAAAGACCAGTTAGTATTAGGGCTGGGCTTGGGAGAGAGAAAAAACTTAGAGGTCCATTGGGTTGGGTTACAAAGGGCCTAACAAGGGAGGGGGCAGGCCGCAGAAGGAGGTGTCCCCTAAAGAATTCTTAATATAGGGCAGGTCTTTGGTTTTTGGCTCAAGCCTTTGCCTGTTGATAGGGTTAGGTTTATGATTAGTTCTGGGAGAGGGACATTCTAGAGTTTCAGTCGGGAGTGGAGCTGGAAGAGGTAGGCTGCAGGCAGATTTCTCCCATGGCAACTTGTCCCTCTTCTTTGTCAACCCCTTCGCACCCACACTCCAGCTGAAACTCTAGGCTTTGTAACCCTTTATCACTCATCCCAAGCCCTCAAACGTGGCCCCAAGGAAAGGGATCTAAAGGGAGATCACCTTGGTTTTCCTTAGCAGTCACTGAAACTGAAGAAGGAAGTCCAGAAGCTCATGGAGAAAGGTGTCCTTGCTTTATTTCTAGACAGACTGCAGACAGAAAATGCTGAACATTTTGGTAGATGTCTTTTATTTCTTTTTCTCTTTTTCGACCAAAGGTGTGAAAATGAAATAGCTGACTTCCTAAATTTGGATTTTTTTTCTAGCAAGAAGGGCACTGTATGAGGAATGCCTGACTTGCCTTTTTCCACCCATTTGTTCTCATGGTTGTCTTGTACAACAGGAGCTCTTACAGGGCTTGTCTTTTAGTTGTTGTATCTCATCCTAACAACAATTGTGTTCGTACCAGCTGATCTTCACTGGGCTGTATGTCACAGCAAGTTACTTAAAGCCAATGAAACTATCAGGGTCAGGCTAGTGATGGACCACCATCTGTTCGATGTTATAACCTGCAAAGAAAATCAGGTAGTACATCTAGTAATTTTGTTTTACATTATGTAGTTTCTGTAGAGGCTTTTTGTGGAACTGTGTGATTTCTGGGTTATCACAAGGTGTCATTATAGTTGCCTTTTCTGAAGACAAGAAAGTTAACTTAAGAGATTCAGTTCTCTGCTCTGATACTTAATTATTCAAAATATAAATCCTTTTTGTACATAGTCATTAACCTATATACACATAAGCAGCCACTTACGTGGTGACACATATTCTGTTATAATTTGTCACTTCTGTTGGTGTGCTGGAACTTTGCCCTGTCTCTTACATTTCCCTTTAATTAATATAGATTTTCACTTTAATACAGTTCATAGCTTTTTATCAAAGCTTTCACAAAGAAGTCTGAGAGTTTTAATGATTCCTTTTACCTTATAACAGATCTAATTTTAGTGCATGAGGGAAATGTTAGCTAATGATAATTTTTTGATATAATTTGAGGGAGTATATTTTTACAAATGATAAATTAAGTAAGAAGTTATTTGCTGACCACTTATTAGCCATGGGTTAGAATTGAGAGCTGTTAAAACTATTACTCATCTTAGGTTTATCTTTAAATATATAAGCTCTTTTTGCAAAATTATTTTTCATTATTTTCTCACAGTTATTTGCTAATAAAATAATTAAAAATCAGTTTCAAGACATTATTCAGAAAAAGGAATAAAAAATGGAATTAATTTGATCAGGGGAAGGAGAAATGCTTGGCCATAAGTTACACACAACTTATCCTGAAATCAGGAAAATGTTAAGTATAAATGTCCATGATTTATTAATTTTTACTCACCTCAGTTTTCCTTAGAAGTCACTGAAACTGAAGAAAGAAGTGTCAGAATTTCATGGAGAAAGGTGTCCTTGCTTTATTGCTAGACAGACTGCAGACAGAAAATGCTGAACATTTTGGTAGATGTCTTTTATTTCTTTTTCTCTTTTTTTTAACCAAAGGTGTGAGAACAAAATAGCTAACTTCCTAAATAGCTTTTTTTAAATTATTTTTCCTTTTACAGCTCAAAGAGCATCTGAAACCTGAAGTTTATATATCAGTAGAAAAAAGACAGTCCTCAGACACAGCAGGCAAACCGGATGACAGGGATCATTTTGGCATAAAAATTGAAGTAGTAAGTGTTAACTCTACACTGTAGTAGTAGGTGATAATGCAACACTATATCTGAGAATAAAACATCACTTGAAAACCAAGGTCATTTCTTAGGAGGATACTGAAGCTTCCTGCATAAGGCCTGTGTAAGGTCCATTTTCTGATTATTCTGTTTAGCAGTAGTGGAGGTAATAGCATTAACTTTCGATTAACATTACCAAGGTTAGCACTCCATTGATATGAATGAAAAATTCATATTTGCATGGAGTCCCCTAGGTGTGACAGGACTAATGGGTTGCAGATATCAAGGTTGCAGAATGATGAAGGACTGGATGGACTGGCTTGAAATCTCCGCAGTTCAGCTTTTCTGCCACATGCTTATCAGCAAATTTTTTTACAGGACATCTGGGCTGTATCACACTGCTTTTTCTAACGCTGGTTAGTGACAGACAGGGGATTAAGATTTTCTTCCCACTGGAAAATTCTCCATTACTACAGTAGGTCATAATTAAGTCAAAATGGCATTCTTGCTCTCTCTCTCCAGGAAGAAACTGATACCTTGACTGCTATGTTCACTGCTTGCTCAAGTGAACAGTGCCTATAAGCTTCTCCCTTATGTCTCTGGGCATTGACAAATTCTGATCTCTGTGGTGTTGGAGCTCTTGGTTTCCTGTGGCCTGAAATTCAGATAAATTCAGTACACAAAGCAGTCTGGTGCTGTTAAGTTTTGCAAAATAGTGGCAATAGCAAGGGAACATGTGCTCTGATTTCAGTGCAGTAACGGAGACAGTGAATAAAATTCTTGTGTATGTGAGCAAGGACAGAGCGGTCAGTATGATCCTACCTCAGTATGTAAAATAAGTAAGAAATATGTCAAAGTTTGCCTTTATTTGATTTTTAAGAAACGGAGAAGTATGCAGTAAAATAATCAAGAACTACCTGATCTAAGTTCCAAAGACAAAGTTCTTTTCATTGGAGGCCTAAGCACTGTAATCTACAGGGTTTTTTTCCAAATAAAGCTTAAGAAGTGTTGAAAGGTAGATTATAGCACATGACTGTTTAAAGGGAAGAAAAAAAAAAAAACCAACAACCAGGAAAAGACCCAAACATTAGAAATTCAGAATAGAAATAAACTGCACATGTTTAGCAATGAGGGTTACTAACCTCTGGAATGGCTCATCTAGTGATGTGATAGGTTGCCAGTTGCTCCTAACCTTGAAACCAAGTTGGGTCCATGTTTGATTGAAATCCTTGAATTTTTCATGTCTTCCTGCATGTAAAAATCGTTGGTTTATTGTTGATACATAAAAGTGATCTTCCTTCCATCAAGCCAGATTGTCAGCTGCTCATGACGAGCAATAGCACATCACTACTCACATGTGCATCTCTTCTGCTTTTAAAAATCATAGATCTGATTCTAAACAGAATTGTGCTGAATTGTTTGCCAGGTCCCACTACGGAATAACGTCTTCTTAGAAGAAGTGAAATTTAAAATGCAAAGAGTGGTTTTGTCAGGCAGGAAAATGGTACCTGCTTTAAACTGACAAGTATGTTCCCGTGTGGATTCCCTCCCTACAGAGCACCGTCATTCACGTTAGCATTACTATTTCAGCTTGCCTTCAGCAGTCTTTTCAGCTCAGTCATAAACCCCGTCAGGACTCTCAGTGCTGTAGCTGAGCTTTAGCTTGTGGAGCATGTTCCCGACTGCTTCCATCCTGCCCTGGCCTCTCACTTTTAACTCCTGATTTCTTTTTCACTTTGCCATTTCACTATTCTGCTAATGAGCCTTTCTTCTTACCTGAGGTGGGTATTGTGCATGTTTCTGCTTTATTGATACTCCATTTACAGCAAAGCTCAGCTAAAAAGCAGTGTTTTCTTCTTCTGGATGCCCAGTCATTTTCTGACTTTCTTAATCTGTTTTGTTTTTTATATTAAAGAGATATGTGGCAGTGGCTTATTGTGCCTCTTGTAAGTCATTGATCAACTCCAGGCAGAAGAGTGGGGGCACGTTATGATCAAGAAACGCAGCTTGTTAGTGTTTGGTGGGTTTTTTTCATGTTCTCTGACAAACCAAGGCTGCTTCTTGAGATCTCTCCTTGTGAATCCTATCAGGATTAAGCTTGTTATGCTGTATTTTGATATTCCTGGAAAGTACTTCGAGATACATTTTAGAATCAACGGACAAAATACATATATGTTATTTTTAAGCATTATGCAGCATTAGATACCAAATGTGACAGAGCCATTTCTAACAGATTTGAATTCAAGAGGCATCTGCTTTTTGCTCTTTGGGCAAGATCATTACATTTAAGTTCAAACCAAAAGGCACAATAAGGAGCTGGTCTTAGATTCCAAATAAAGTTTAAGTCATGAGTTCTGAGTAAATCTTGGGAGTTTTGCTTCACATTTGTATTTGATGTCACCAAAACCTCATTAGCTGTTCTTAGGCGCCGGCTTCTCAGCCTTGAGCTGATATAGCAAATGGCTTCTTGGCATGTTGTATAATCTGACCTAGGCAAAAAGATTCAGGTAGAAAGGGACCAGATGCCTCCTGTTCAATAATAAGACCTGAGGTCCCAAAATATGAGTCTCCAAATTCCTTGGAGCCATCTATGTGCAACAGAAGACATCATGCTGTGTGAGTACAATTCTGACAATTTCAAACCTCACATTTAGAGGTATTAAGAAGCATGTGTATCATCCATAGCTTCTGTGGAAAGAGTGGCTCTCAGCTGATGCCCCCCCCCCCATCAGAGCACCTGGTGGGACATCCACTGTGACTCACCCCGGGTTGTGCCATTTCTTTATGAGGTCCTGATGTACTTTCCAGCCTCACACACGCGAGGGAGGTGCTGTGCTCATTAACGTCTGCGCTGTTGCAGGGCCAGCAGTTCAAACAGGTAGAACAACCTTCACAAATGCATCTAGGCAGGCAAATCCCGGGTTTGGTTTGAGCAGAAACATACTTTGGCGCTTAAATGCAGCAGAGATCTAGGACCACAGGAGAAGAAATTGAACAGATTTAACAGATGATCTTCTGGAAAATTTACAATGTGTTTTCTCACTTAAGCTTCTCCATGTTTCTCAAACACGTTACAGTCTCGGCATCTGGCTATGGATAGATGGCACCTATCAGAAATTTTTCATCCAGCTGTGTCAGTCTTCATCACACCATAAGCTTAACGATGAATCCCAGTGTGGCTTGAGGGAAGGTGACCTACCTTTTTTGCAATTATCATTGATTTTCATGCGTAAGCAGGAGTGTTGTTGAATCAGAACCTGTTTGCAAGCTGCTTTATTATTTTTCCCCCTTGAGAGGGCATTGTTTTCCATATACATGGCCTGCTGATTTCTCTCACAAGAAATGTCACTTTTCATGCACAGGACCTGAAACAATGCTTATGGGCATCAGGACAAGGCATTGTGTTTATTTCAATGGACTTTGGATTAGGTCCAAGTTTCTGTAAGACGGTTTTCTTTCCAGTTTCATTTGATAAACATCTCCATGAAAGAAAAAGAAATATTGCAGTGCTACTCTACTGTTCTTGTTAGAATAAGTGTTTCATACTTCACCTTGCTTCCCACAAGTTCTGCTATTAAATTCTGGGTGGGTTTTTTTTCTTGCTCTTTGGATTTCAGTGGGTGTGAATAGGAAGGAATTTGAGACTCATGCTTTGTTTGATAACAGTTGCAAGTCCCTTTTAGGTGAGATGGAGCAGTGGTGCCAGCCATCATAACACAACAGGCCAGCCTCTACTATCTGACAACTTGGCCAGCAATGTCTGGCTTTGAAAATAAGCATATCTTTATAAGCCTGGAGAGGGAAATTCCTTAACAAAATTATTCCACAGATCACACTGATAGTCTGCTTTTCCTGTAAAGGAAGAATGCTTACCTTTTATTCTGTGTGTGTTCTTCTGTGTTCCACCATCAAGGCAAACATCTCAAAAATAGATTTGTAAAAGGCTCCAAAATACCTTCCAGGTTCTTCACAGCTGATAGATTTTCACTTTGTCTTCCATTCAGGATTCAATTTTTGTGCAAATTGTTTCATGCTGCTCTCTGTAAAAGCATTTGAACTGTTGCTTCCCCAAACCCTTGTTCTGCCACATCTCTTCAAGGAAGTTAGTGCTTGTGTCTCCTGTTCCTGGTTTGCATTTCTTTTTGGACATCAACCAAGCAAATGAGCTACAATGGGATGAAAACATTTCCATAGTTCTCCTTTTTCCAGTTGTGTTTCCATTGAAAGGTGATGATGGTTGCTTTCCTTGTTCATCTCATTTCACATCATTAAATAAATAATCTAAAATATTTATTTTTTTTTAATTAAAGGTTGTCAAGTTTCAACATTTCTAGCTCTTTTGTCTGTAGAAGAGGCTCCAGAGATGGACAATATATTTGCTAAATTCAACCCATAGGATGGTTTTGTGTGACACAATTTTATCCCCATTAAAATCCATTAGAGGTTTGCTGTTGAGTTGCATGACTTTAGGCTCAGAAATATAGGCAGGTGATTTTTTCAATAAGCACTCGAGGAAGGCAAAATAGTGCTGCACTGAAGTACGTTGTACAGCCGGTGGTGCTGCAGCCGTGGGTTGCTGAGTGCAGCTGGAGCCCTGAGAAGCCCTCACAGGCTGGTAGGTGGCTCTCAGGGCTGTCCTCTGCAGAGTGGTTGTATGGATGGGTAAGTAGGTCGGAATTTTAAAGGTATTGGGGGGAAGACTCACACATGGAAATTATTCCATAAATCAACTCTAAGAATCCAGTTACAGACCACGGAGTTACTGACTTAGCAGTTTTATCTAAACCATTGATTCTTGAGAGCTTTAAGGATAATTCGCTTAAATCAAGGTTACCTTAATTATGTAAACTTGATTAATTGCTGCAGTGCTCTGGTTTTCTTGAAACATATTAATCCTAATAGAGGCACCTAAGTACCAAAGCCTTGACAAATACCAAGTGTTGTGTATATGGCATATAATTTACATTGTTGCCAATGTAACTGTTACGTTCCAAGACGCATTGTTTCCACCAAGTGTTACTGCACTATTTTGCGTAATTGTTCCTGACTGGCCTAGCAATGTATATGACAAATGAAATATAATACAATCAAATACCCAGGAATGCATTGTGCATTGCTTGCAGAAACGCAGCACATAAATACAAAATGAGCAAGAAAGAACTGAAGTTGACTTTGATTGGAATGTAGGGGAATAGTGTAGATCTGCTCTCCGTGTGGTTTAAACAATGTGGAAAAGCAATTTATAACTAAATAAAGTGCTGGATGCACTTATCTGAAATTGCAAAATAAAGCTGATGGATTCTGAAGTTCAGATGAAATCGTACAGTGTTCTTTGTCTCGTACTCATTTCATTTAATCTCTTCTCACACAGGACTAGGTGGCTTAGGGTCTTAGCAATGAGATCTGATGCTTTTCCTGTGTTGGTTTTGTGGGTTTTTTTGGTGACACATTGAAAGCATTCTTAAACTGTGCTTTAGTTTTGAAATGACACTCAAAAGAAGAAACAGTTAAGCAAGGAAATGTTTTATATAGATTCAGTCTTAATGTTTTCCTCCTCTCTCTTAAATTTGCCACCCGTGGTAAACTGGCAGGTATTAATTCCCCTCTGCAAGTCTGTCACACCATTCCTGTCATACATGCCATCACATCTCAGAGAGGTGGTTGCCTTCAGCATTAGATTCAGAAACGTCTGTTATAACTGCCAGCTTAAACAAACGAATTTCACAGTTTCCTATTGACAAGCGTTTCTTAGCTTGGTGACTTTTCGACTGTTTGGCTGAACGTAATGGGCATTGTTTAATTTTCATAGTTGCTCACCATTTCTCTTGTTTGAGAGTCAGAACCAGCTTGGGTTTTCAGCAGGAGCTGCAGCAAGCAGTGTAGCTTCAAAAGAGTGGGTACATGAGTGATAATGTATACATACACCCACTTACACCCTCACACGCAAATAGCTTTATAAGGTAAATTTACAAAAGTGCGTAGGTTTACAGATGGAAAACAGGAGGCTAATGGACTTCAGATGCTTAGACACATTTACCAGCCTTACTAAGCACCCACTTGAATCTTACAGCATCTAAATACCATTTAAAATATAGCCCTGAGCAATACTGTGCTCCTTTGATCTCTGGAATAAGTAGAAAGAGCCTGAAGGCGGTTCTGTATCACGTGGGTTATTTAAGGTCCTAGTAATTTGTAACCAGTCATGACAGCGTTCCTCCTTTACGCCCTCCCCAGGAGCTGGGGTGGGCAGTGGTGTGCTGCCTTTGTGCCCTGGAGTGCCTCGCTGCAGAGCGCAGCTCCGGTGTCCTTGGGCTTGCTTGAAGCCATTCCTCCTCCAACAGAGGTTAAATTCAAGACAAAATTCTAGTCACGGATGCTGAACACTCAAAAAGGGCTCAATAAAGGCACAGTGTGTGGTTGTGCAGTCTTTACATTTTGCAAAACATACTGGTTTTACAAGAATTGCAGTTCTATGAAGATGTAGGGTAAGGCTTGGTATTGCCAGTATATAGAATTCACGCTATAGAAATATTACCTGGTTACCTAACAGCAGCAGTGCCATGTTTGCAGGCCACAGGTAAGAAAAGCTGTCGCTCTCTTCAGCTTATTATATGACTCAGGGAATGTGTGCATTAATAAAGCTAAACTGCAATTAACACTATGAAGTGTGTTTTCATCTAGTTAGGCATTGTTTAAATAATTTGGAGCAGGAAAAGACTCCTGAAATCAATGTCCTGGATCATCTAAGATGTAAGAAATAATACATGAATTGGAAAATAGAGGTTGTTAGGCCTTACGTGGAGTTTACTTTCCTTCCTCCTTGCCCATGTTTTAGTGTGACCCTGGCCATTAGCTAGGTCATCAGCTAAACGCTTGTCTTTTTGCCATGCAGTCTCCTGACATGGGATTATAAGGCTCTGCTTGGATTTCACGATGTATTTGGTAAGTGTCCTGCTTAGAAATCGGCTAAGTGTATACATTTAATTTAAGCAAAGGTATAAAATTTTACTTTACTATAAGTATAATAATATTTACGTGGGATGTGCAGAAATGCAGTTTATAGATGATAAGTAATTGTTAAGACATTTTAAATAATTTAATGAAAAATAGAAGGTAATTATTTAACCAAAGTTAAAAACACTGTTTCCAAATTTATGGTAGACGTTAGAAATTATTTTTTTACTACATTTTAGATACAGAGTATAAGTCTTAAATAAGGTTTAATCCTCTCAAAATTTGGGGCTTAAGTGTTGTATATATGATCCATGGTCCCAGACTGAAGTTAAATCTATGACATACTTTATTTACATATTGCAACAATAATAATATTGCATATAATTATCTTAATGTTGGAGTACACTGCCAATTTTTAGTTCCTTATATTTAGTCAGGAATTACATTGCATATAGTAAACAACTGAACATTTCAGCTCCTCAGAGATGATAACGTACGTTCTTTCGCTATACACAAATATGTAGGCATGAATGACAGACTCCTACCATCAATAGTCTTCAGAGAGTCTATGTATTATGCCATCCAGGAGGTGGGTTTTGGTGATGATAGTACTTGCTATATAAAAATCTGTGAACACTGTAAGACAAAGAAAAATAGTAATTCTTTCTGTGTGCTTTGGGATAAGGTTGCAAGTGCTATGTTTGCCTATGCTGTTAGATAGCTTCCATGTGAGGAATGATTTCTTCAAATAGACATTTCAGCAATTGCTGTTCTGTATATATCTTAGCTGGAATTTCTTTCTTCCCTTATCACTTTTGATTATATTTTTTCTTTTTTCACCATCGCTGAGGTTTTCACACTATGCTCATCAGCACGAACTCTGTCTTCTGAGTCCTTTTGACTGCCCCCAGGCTGCCTGTTATCTGTGGATGCAACCGTTGATGGGCCACCCCTTCATTTAAAAGGGTTGTGTTTGTAAGACATACCCATCTACAGGCCAATACGCTCACTCTTGGAAACTATGTATTACGTTTCTCATTGTCGGTGGGCTACAGATGTCCTGTGTGCATAGGGCGGTTAGGGTACAGAACGGTGCAGTGTGATTTTACAGCACAGAAGACACCCCAAACCACCCTCTGGGATAAATGTTCATCCTACTAAAAGCAAGAGAGCTCGTCCCATTTTCACTCAGCATTGCCTGCCGCAGTAGCAGCCTCATTCACACGGTGGATGACTGTGCAGTCTCCTCCCTGCTTAGGCAAGCCTGAGCATATGATTTTTAACAAAAGTGCTGAAGACAACTGAGTGCTGAGGGACTGAACCTTCAGGACACGGGTGCTCGCAGGCCGGGAGGAGGGAATGACGTGGGAGTCCTGAATAGCAGTCCTTTTAAACACTCTGAGATATTTTATTTATGGAGAATAGTAATCATGCATGACAGTTTAAACATTCACTAATCCACTTACTTCAGATGCTGGGACATTTGAACAACTCGCCATGCCACACATTGCCTAATGAACCACAACATTATAGAAGGAAAAAAGGAAACTCCAAGTAGAAAAATATGCTTGGGACTCTAGATTTTCTAGAGCTCAGTGTAAGACTTTTGGCCCTTCAGCAACTGAAAACGGCAGCAGAAAGGATGCATAATTTAAATGAATAATCTATGTAAAACACATGATGATATTTTTTAAAATAATACCACAAAGATTATACATCTATCTATACTGCTGGCATTACCTGGTACAAATGATAATCTAGATTTCCAATCAGCAGTATACACAGCAGGACATCTAAAATGTTAGAATATAGATTAAGACCCGTTTTCTCCCTTCCAGATCTCAGATGTTTCACACACTGAGTCACTTGAATAGAAGTACTACATCCCCTTTTTGGTGTATACACTTGGTCTTGCTTCCCTTTAAGCTGTTAGAATTACTCACAATTATTTTAAACTAATAAAAACTTTGACAAGGCCAGTGTTCCCCTTCAGGTTCTCTTTATGGGTCCCAGCCTTTATATTTTGCTTTTTTAAAAAGACCGTTAAATTGCTCTTTACAACTTACTGGATTATTTTTTTAAATAGGTTATATATTTATTTGCTGACATGAAAAATTCCTGTCCTTTCTACGTGTGTTCAACATGATTACCCTTTTAAAGCCATGTGTCGATGTATGCATATGTAACGCACTTAAATGACGATATATTCACAAAGATGGAGATAGAGTTCTACTTAAGTACATAAGTTCTAAAAGACACAGAATCTTTTATTCATAGGAAATTGGCTACAAACATTGGCTGTTACTGCCCCTGAACCATGAATTGTATCTTATTGCGTTGTTATAAATGTGTGCTGACTTATTTATTAGTACTGGAACAACACCTATTGATGTTCCTATGAAAGACTTCCACCTTCAGCAGGTTTAATTACTTGCTTACACTGGCCAGTCTCTTGTTAGAAAGCCTTGCCAATGTACACATACTTTTGAGGATAACTTTTTTGAAATGTTTTGGGTGCTGTTTATTTCTCACCTGTAGTGAGTTTAGATCTAGTGAGTTTAGATCAGTAGAAATCGTTTCAGAGTTCTCATCTACACACAGATAAAAAAGCCATTCCTTGGCTTCATATGCAAGTACCATCAGCTTCATAAATCTGTCTGCGTTCTCCATGCCGTTAAAAGTTCAAGACTAATCTGTTTTAACATTTAACTCCATCTTTGTCTCTCTTCTCTTCAAGAGTATTGCCTTTGTAGAATCTGGCATTGCAGATCTGTTCATCAAATACAGGCTTTGGGATTTCCCTGGAAAGTCAGGAATACACATGGCTGGCCACAGAGCAATCAGGATTCAAAAGAGTAATGTTGCATATGAAGTGAAAGAAATTTATTCTGGCTTTTGGGTATTCATGTGCAGCTGTAGAAAATAAAACCACAGCTACAGCTTGATTTTTTTATGCACAGTGCCTCACCCGCTTGAGTCCATGTGATCTAAGCTGAGATGAATGACTGAATACTTTCATCTGAAAGGGCTGCCAAACACCCCTGGTCTTTATTTCACTCACTCACATCCATGCCCCAGCATTCCAACCAAGCTGGGAGAGGCACGCCACAGCCTCTGCAACATCAGCTGAGGTGGTCGCACAAAGAAACAGAAATCCTTCCAAGTGAGTAATGTGCTTGGTAAGTCTTGTGTGGAGCAAAATAGGATTCACCAAGCATGAAAAGCAAATTCCTCATTCATTTCTCTGGGTGGGCTCTGCAGGACTGCTTAAGCAACTCTCACTGCCGTGTAACATTGGCGATAGCCAACATCTTTTGAGATCAGCAACACTGAAAGCAGAAGGTGGATTTAAGAGTAACCACTAGCACGGGCAGGGAAGGGCAGGGGTTCCCAGTGCCTGATTTGCCTAAAAAAATAGATTACTCTTTAACAACTGTCTGGTTTCTTACCTAAAGAAGGCATCGGGTTTGGCCCACTCAGTACTCACTACACAACAGTTGTACTTTACTGAAATGTGAAAATTTTATTCTGATATTATCTAGGACAAAAAGAATGGAAAAATAGCACTCACGGGGTAGGTAGCCTAGACCTATCAATGTAATACAAGTCTATTCATGAAGAGTGTTCTTAGTGCTGTAGCAATGACAAATAATCTATTTGCCTACTACATTAGAAGTCATCAGGTTTGAAAAATATTCTGTGCCTAATGAACTGGTTGCTAATCAATGCTTCAGCATCTTCCTGAGTTATCTTTCATAGACGTTTTTCTGTAAACCAAGCCGTTCTCTGAGCAGTGAAAATATGTTGGGGCTCAGGAGGGAACTGACAGAATGGCCCAGTAAAGTATTGTCTTCTAAAGCCATACACTGAGAAATGTTATTATTCTTCATGTGTTAGAGCACAGACTGGTAGATCAAGCCTTGCCTTTGAACTAAATTCAGTGCCTTCTGAAAACCGCCTATGAATAAGCTGCATTCAGTGTTGGGAACTAAAATTGTCTCCCCACTCCCAGAATCTAATAGTGTACGACTGTGGGGATTACAGCCTCCAAACACTGATCTTGCAGGTAACAGAACTTCCAAACCATTTTTATGTACAAGATAAACTTGTCACCATCAGTAAAGATATCTGTCACTTGTCCCATTGACTCTCTTCCCGATGCTTTTTTATACCGTCAGATCCCAGGGAACTTGTAATTTAAAAAGTAACATGTAAAAAGAAAAGTAAGATGCTGATTCCCTGAGTTCCCGCTGCTACAGTGTCAGATAAAAATAAAGCACGGTAAGATGAAAATGATCTTTTCGACAATTTTATGACTGTTAAGAGAAAAAAACTAAACACAACTCTGACTCCCTAGCCTTAAGTGGAGCCTCATCTGTTTAGCAGAGGGTAACAACTCGGAGCTCTGGAAGCAGATGCTGCCATTCACTCTTAGTCAGCACTTTCTAAAAGTCAAATTCCTATTCTTAACCTGGATTTCAAACACATAGAAGTGCTTCAGCTTGTGAAAGGTGTCTGTCAGTCATTTGTCTACAGATACCTGAATAGTTTTAATGATCAGCTTTTCTGGCTGGGGATGTATTGTGAGGCTGTGCATCACACCTAAGGTTGATAGCTGCACTATCAACACTTAAGTGCTGCCTGAGCTGATGCATTTCAGAAAGCGTCATGGGTTATTCTGCCTTTAGAAATCCTTAGATTACGGCAAACCAGTAAAACTAGGTGCAATATCTAGCCTAACACCTGGAATAAAAGTGATCATTTTGTTTATTGAACCATTAAATTGTGTCAGACTAAAAGCCATCCTGAGGAAAAATACCTAGTTTTGGTCTGGAGACATCAACTGATAAAAATCAATGCTTTCAATCAAATCGATGCTCAGACGGCTGGAGCCCCTCTCCTGTGCAGACAGGCTGAGGGAATTGGGGTTGCTCAGCCTGGAGCAGAGAAGGTTCCAGGGAGACCTTGCAGCAGCTTCCAGCACCTAACGGGGCCGACAGGAAAGCTGGGGGGGCTTTTGACAAGGGCATGTAGTGATAGCACAAGGGGGAATGGCTTTAAACTAGAAGAGTTTAGATATTCACAATAAATTCTTCCCTATGAGGGCGGTGAGACACCAGCCCAGGCTGCCCAGAGCAGCTGTGGATGCCCCATCCCTGGCAGTGCCCAAGGCCAGGCTGGACGGGGCTTTGGGCAGCCTGGGCTGGTGGGGGGTGTCCCTGCACATGGCAGGGGGCTGGACCTGGATGACCTGTAAGGTCCCTTCCAACCCAAACTGTTCTATGATTTTATGATTCCCTTTGATTCTTGTTCCAGTAGTTCATAGCCTTCATTGTTAGGAGTTCTGAAAAATCAGGACTGTTTATATTTTCATTAAGCTTTCAGACCACCTCTGCAGGTTGGGATGTCCTTTATAACTGGGTGGAATAATTTTCCTTCCTGAGTGAAGCCCCCAGGAAAATCCTCAGAGAATGGCAGTTCCAGCTCACTAAACACCAGACAGGTCACAGTGGGTGGGTATAGCGGGCTCCTGGTGACATCTGGGTGCCTTTCATCCCAGGTCGAGCAGTGTGCAGCCTGTTCTGCCCAGCTGTACCAATATTTCCTTATCCCTCTATTGTCATAAAGCACATGACCCCTGTAGTTCAAACCTGGGAGATTCCTAATTCAGCGTAGGAAAATGTTGCCTAGGGAGACTTTTTTCCCCACTACATTTGCTTGTAAATCTGGTAATTTGATAGGTAGTTTGGTTTTGTTGGGTTTGGCTTGCTTTGTCTCCAAGACAAAGTTTGAATGACTTTGGTTCTATTTTTTTTTCCTTTTTTCTTTCTTGTTTGTTTTGTTTATTCACCAAGAACACCATGATCTTTAAAAAATATAGATGTTATAAATACAAGAGGTGTTCCATACTGACAGCCAGGATTGCTGTCCACCAGACATATGATTAGAGGCAGAGCATCTACAGAGAGAGGTAGGAAGATTTTGTCTAAGGCAGAATTTGACCCCATTTGCTCTGGCGAGTCTGTCAAAGCAGAGATGGGATTGTGACAAATACTTGTTTGTTTGCAAACCTCAGGCATGCAAAAGGAGATTTGAAGAACAGCATCCCACTATAAATAAGTTACTAGGACTGCATGAGTTCAAGATAATAATTACAACCATTTGATTTTATAGAGTGAAATAAGTCTATTTCATTTCCTGAAATGGGTGGTAGCTTTATGAATTAAATATTGGCAGGTTTGGTTTAAAATACTAAAATAAAAATTAAGAAGATACTTTAATAGCTAATTAAGCCAGCTACTGCATGATTTCATCTTGAAAATGATACCATGCAGATGTAAAGCTTAGGAGAAGCGTGGTGTAAGGAGCTGTGGTCACTGTCAAACTCCTGACTATCTGCCTGTCAGAATGAAAGTACACGATAAAGTGAATGTACAATAGTTACCTTTCACAGGCATATCCAGTTAACAAACTATTTTTTTCTTAACAAACAAGTGGCTGTAGTAGCAAAAATTCCCAGAAGATAGAGTTCCTATTTTCTAGGCATTTTTTATTCATTTAAATGTATATAATAACAGTATTTGTTGTTAAAAACAGTCTTTGTTTTCATGGAATATCTCCAATGGGTAGAAAATTGGCTACAGCAAAATATCAACCATCTTTTTCTTTGCTTCAAATGAAAAGTGATCATTTGGAATCACACCTGCTCAGACAGTATTCGGTATGACCGTGTATATAGATGTACACAGGATGCTGGGCAAAGAAACGAGCTTTCTGCTTTCACTTCAGGATTAGAAAAGCAGGATCCATCTTTGATCTGTACAGTATGGCAGCCCTTTTTAATATATTCTTCTCCTCCTCAGGATTTCTTGTCTGTACTTTTAACCCCACAGTTGCAGGATCACGTGTGTGGCTGGCGTGTGGTTGTTCACATGTGTACATGAACAACTGATCCTAAAGTAACAAAGGATTTAAGGGTTTGGGCTGAGCTCAGCAGTGGGTTTTTGAGAGCAGATTTTTGGGAGCATAGCGGTGCACATGCCAGAATTTTAGGGCATGCACTTAATGAGTCGTACCTCCATACATATTGTATGGATGTATTTTGCCCATTGATTCAACCCACATGGTTAGTGAATGTTGGTTGATTAAAACATGAAAGAAAAACTGGTTTTCCACCATGCTCTCTCCTAGCATGAAGCAGTCTTACCCCCATCTTCCTTCATTACTCTCCGGTGCTGCCCAGGGAGGTGGCTGAGTCACCATCCCTGCAGGTATTTAAAAGACACATCGATGTGGCACTTAGGGACATGGCTTAGTGGCAAACTTGGCAGTGCTGGGTTAACGGTTGGATTCAGTGATGTTAAAGGTCTTTCCCAGCCTAAATGATTTTATGATATCATTGGAAAAAAATCTGATACCACTAATCGTGAGCCCATCCTCCAAACAACAATACAAGCAATTAAAAAAAAAAGCCAAACCCCAAGCCTGTCTGTTAACCTTGCCAGCACAGAATAGGACACACTGACACATACTTTCCTGACCTTGAGAATTAATTAGATGAGTTCTTTACACCTAGGAATGAAGTCTCACATGCTGAAAATAGTCAGAATAGTTTCAAGGACAGAAATACCTTTGGTCTAAAAAAAAAAAAAAAAAAAGAAAAATCACCATCACACTGTTGTTCTGCTCTGTACACTCCTCCAAATATTGAAAACACAAGGAAGTTCAAGGTCTTTATCCTGATATTTAAAATTTCCAGGGAGATTTTTCCTGAGAGGAATTTTCAGCTTTAAAATTGAAACTGTCAGCCATGAGGAAAGCTCACACGGGTGAGTAGCAAATACCTCTCAGAGGTAAACAATTACTATGGAATTCAGTTGCATGGGAGCTCGGGCTGGCCATGCACCTTTTCACTCCCAAAACCAGCATGTGAAGCTATTGGCTTTTGACTTAATGTCATTTTTTCACACAGCACGTCCGCTCATACAGAAAAGCCCAAGTACACCAACCAGATGAGCTGTTTCCTGCAACCAAAGTACAAAACGAGAGAAAAAAGGAGGAAAAAGGTAGGTTGTAAGTCTTGTTTCTGGGTATGGATATGTGCAGTATTTTCAGATATTATAGAGATAAGGACATAAAAATATAAAGATTGCTTTCCATTTCTTGAGGGTGCATGGGCTTTTGAGTCATCAGTGCTGTACTGCTTGTTACGTGCGCTATGAGATCTGTGCATAGGTATTAAATTAAATGATGTCGGCGTAACTCAGCCTTGCTCCATGAAGCTGCCGTAGGGACTTAGATCACAATTTTCATCTTTAATATATTTAATTAAAAAATATACGTGTGAGGAAGGAAATGTCTTTATGACCACGTTACAAGCTGGACACTGTAGCATGGAGAAGTACTTTTGTGATGGCTGATGAGATGTTTAGAAGTGTCTGGGTTCCTATCACCACATCCAGGCCTGGGCTACATGATTTGCTTCAGGTCCCATTGGCAGTGAAGGGAACGGATCCAATTTCTTGAATGACTTGTCCAGGTAATCTGGCTCGTGGATCATCTGTTTTTTCTCAGGCATGAGAAAAGGCAACAGCCACAGAGAGCGAAGGACGGCAAGCTGACAAGTTCTGATAATACAGCACAGCCTGCAGCAGCAGCACTTGTTCTGGTGTCGGTTCTGGGGAAGGAGGATGGTAAGAAAATACTGTGCTGTAAAAGAAACGTGACGTTTGTCCACTGTTGTTTTCACAGGAAAAGTTTTCTTGTCTAAGTGGTACGCTCGCGTTCTTTCTTGCTGTGTCGTGCACAACTATTTGACGTGACACAAAGTGACATGAAGCCGTGACAGTGTCCCCCGAACTGTGACGCCTTGTCAGCTGGAAGCTGTTACCTGGGGAGAAGAACACGCAGTTCTTGTAGCACAGGGTATTTGCAATGACCCCTCCATGGGAGGAGCTGCCTAAATTTCTCCATGCCAGCTAATGCTGCAAACATGGGGAAGGTTTGTGGAAGTGATATTATTTATTTATTTATTTATTTAAAAAATGGGTGATGTTGTGCCTTCTTTGCAAATCCTACCTGGGCTTTTGTGAAGAGCTGGGGGAAGGCAGAAAGTGTGTGCTCTGTCTCTGACACAGGTGCACAAGGATGGACAAGGGTTATTGCTACAGAAACATTTTCCCCAGGCACTGGCGCTTCTACTGTCTGGAGACAGTAAAAATTTTCTCCCCTTACACCATAAAAGCAAAGGATTGCTTAAGTTGCTAACTGATCCAGTTCTGGAAAAAAATGATCAGTCTCCTTATTGCAGTGATTTTCTTCTAGGACTCTCATTCTCTAAGGACAGCTTCTACTGCCGTAGAGAGTGTGTAGGTGACACTGCTACATCCTCAAGTATTCCACACTCAGATTAACCGTACACACCACACTGGGACCTGATTTAGGCCCTCCCCTTTAATCAACCAGGTTTCATGTTCAGTGGAAGAGCAAAGGCAAGGTGTGTGTGTACACAGCTATGGATCTAATGTTGCTTTCATTAGTGAATCTGAAGATTTTATGGGTTGACTGTATATACATCAAAAATATACTTCATATTCATTATGCAGTACAGCAAGAAATGAATACTGGATTGGGAGGAAAAAAAAAACACCCCAAAAAAGGCAAAAAAAAAAAGGCAAAAAAAAAAAAGCAAAGAAGGACTAACAGCACCCTCCAGCAAAAGTGTTTCAAATGTTTAAGCCACTGTGTTCCAGGAAGCAAGATTTCAGTTTCTATTATTGCTCGAAATGGCTAAACATAGAAGCAAATGAAAAATCTTCCACAGAGGGATGCTAACACGAAGAGCATCTTTTTCCCCTCACAGCTATATGACCCTGCCTGAATGGGGGTTAAAGGGGTGTAAGTAAAAGCAGCATATGACCAATAATTCTCCAGTTTCCTTTAAGATACAGAAGGGAAGCCTGAGAGGTGTGAAGTTGGCCTGCGTGTGAAAACAAAATCATAAGGCAATGTGAATAAAATTTAAAATAAACAGAACGTCCCCTAACCAGGGTTTAGTGTCATCTCCAGCCCAAGAGGCAGCCCTTGGTCTCTGAACCATGGTCTCTGCAGGTACCTCCGCCTTAGCATCCCTGACTGCTGCTGTTGCTGCTGCCCACAGAGCCTCTTAACGAGCAGAAGCTGTTAGCTGGGCTGCTGAGCTGGGAAGGTGCATGAAATCCATAGTTCAGTAAAGCTTCTGCTGTAATTCTGGCTCTTTTTTCTGTTCTTTGCAGTGAGAGATGCAGCAAGCCCTGCCTTGAAGATCCAAGCACTTAATGACTTCAGTCCCATTTCAGAAACCACTGGAAGGTTTTCATAGCTTTGAATAAAGATTTTTCTTGAAACTACAGTGAAGGGTCTTTTATTTGCTCTTTCCACACGGTTCTTAAAATCTAAACAAGCCTGCAGCCTAGGGAAATGGAGCACTTCTGCACACCCCCACCCCCCGCATATTTCCATATCAATATCCGTATCGGTGTCAATCATTACAATTGCTACTGATAGTTAATATAGGCTTTATCCTAGAGGTGCTTGCTCCCGTTGAAGTTGCAATATAACTTAGATATTTGAAGCTATAAAAATGTTGTAATAAGATGGATAAACCCATCATATTTCCAACTTTGCCACATGGTGGGTTAGGCAGGTAACTAGATCAATCCTTGGCCATGCAATTAGGATGTTCTGCATGCATTTCATTTACATAGAATTGCTTCCTCATTTTCACTGTTCCATGCTTTGTCTTTCTATACTAATATTATTATTTTAGTTGGTTTTGAAGGGGAAAAAAAAGCTTCACTTAGTATGTTCTTAAAATTTTCACATGAAAGAATGTCGAGCTAATAGCATCTGCTTGTCAGATATATTTTTTCACATACCTGCAAGGCTACATATTACCGTCTTGGTGATATTAAGCTTGAAAGGCATTTTGCCTGAGAAGACACTGGAAAATACCCTGCAGAGCCAGGATATTGCTAATCTCCATACTACTCTATATGGCTTACAACACCTGGACCAATACACCAAGGAAGAAAACTTTTTCCAGATCTATCTGTATTTTTTAATCTAAACAAGACACTAGCATTATGCGGACACTTCTTGCAAGTATTTTATGAGCCATGTAACAAACTTATATTGTCATAATGAGTATCAGGCTATTTCATGTGTTTATTAAAGCATTAGTTTCTGGGGGCATGGGAATATGAAAGCCTTTCGATTTTATTTTAAAACATCTGAAAATCTCCCCTTGTGGCTGCAAAAATGACTGGAAAATGTGTGCCATGCAGGTTCAAGTCAGAAAGAAAATGGAAAAGAATTAAAGTACACATTTTAAAAGTCTAGAATAAGAAAAGTTTAAGATTTATTTCAGTGCCTGACTTCAGATTTTTTATTGTTTACAATTGTTATGCAGTATTATATTAGCAAATGTTACTATAAGCAAAACACAGTAACACAAAAATGAATGTTAACGGTGCTCGAAATGCAGTTTTTCCCATGATCTGCATGTAATTCTGGCATTTAGCAGTGTTTAAGTCAATATGCGATGCAACGGTTTTAATTTTTTACCCCTAAAAATCATGATTTCTACTGAAAAAACTATTCTGCTAATATTTCTTCAGAATTTCCACGATTGATTGGCACCAGAAATGCCCTTTGGAAACTGGAGAACAACTTAGCAGTTATTTTAAAGACTTTGTACCAGCCGACTTGCTAAATGGAGATAAATGATACTCAACCTTAGCCATGTTTATGAGCTCGTCGAGATCACAAGGTACAAACACATGAAGCCACCAGGGTATTCCCTTCCACATGCAGGCTCCGGGAGCAGTTTTAAAGCCATGAGGAGACATCAGCTCTCAGTCCCCTTGAGCACAAGGGCTTTAAATGGCAGAAGGCTGACTGCTAATTACTAGAATGAAAATGTGTGTGTTCTAAATGTGCGAGAAACTGCTCTTAAAACATGAGAACTGGCAAATGTGGTTTTCAGCTACACATTTTCTAAAGACTCTGTAACAGTTGTTCTAGGCTAGTGTGCACATTTATTTTGCAAAATGCTGTAACACAAGACCTAACTGGAAGTCACAAAACCGGTTGCTTCAGTATCTCTCACATTTTCCTTTTCCTCTGAGGTATCATCCCTGAGGTGGTGCTGCTCCATGCTCTTCACCTGTTGGTAACACAGTCCTCAGGGCCACAACACAGCATTTGGCAAGGGCAACCATTCCGCTCAGTTTTGTGATGGGAGGGTGGAATATAAGGCAGCGTGACAACAAGGTGCGTGCACTGGCAGCAGTGCAGAAATGATCCCTGCGGTGCAGTGGTCCAGATTTTGCTGACTGGGAGAAGACCCAGATTTTCCAAGATGCTTTGCAGCTGCCTGCCCTTGACTGAGTGGGAAGGTATGTTCTTAAGTACCTCCAGCTGCCTGGGCGTGCTGCTGGGAATAAGCATAAATATAGATGCCATGGGAGTTGCTAAATCCTGCCTGCCTTTTCCACCTAAAAGCTCACTTTTGCAGGATGTTTCTAAGTGGGTAAAATGCTCCAGGTTTAATTACATGATCATGTGGGGCTGAAGCATACCATGCTTTCCTAAATGCTGTAGACTCCCTCTGCAAGAGCTTAAGGTATGTGACCATAATGGTCTCTTGAAACATTATGTAGTCTGTATATGAAGATTGTGCTTAAAAAGTGTAATATTTTAGATATAAATGATACATTTACTGACAGGTGTTTTCAATAAGCTCCTGTGACTCAGGTTCTCCCCACCCCTCACCCCCCCAACCCAGGTGGGCTCCCACTGAAGTTCAGAGTAAGGGGGCAAACTGTTCTATCATAGTCATTTATATAAATGACATATTTTGGCCTTAACCTTATCCTTGAATATTTTATTACTTATAGCCAGTATTTTAAAGTCACCTTCCTCCCCTTCTCCTACCACAAGAAAATGAATGCTGGGACATTTTGGTCTCATTTACATGCCACAAATCTAGAATAATATCCACTGATTATTTTACAAAATCCCAGTTTCTGTATTCCAAACAACTTTCCAATCAGCTTAACGGGTTAGTTATCTTCATTGTAACTACAGCATTAACTTGAGTTATGGTAGTATGTGACATGCAGTCTCTATTTTTTGGGCCACACTTTGAACTTATTTCAGAGATCTGCCTGCAGAATAAACTGAGCAATACGTACAACGATGTATCTCTGTTATGTCTGTCAATATTGGCTTAATCATCTCTTTATTTTATATCAGTGGCAGTTTGCAGTATGCAGATGGACACTGGTCAGCCTGCATTCAGTAGTCATGTTGAAGATAACGGCGGAGCCATGCTTGGAGGGCTGGACTGTTACAAAATCACTGGCTGCACATGTTGAACAATCTTCTGCTTAAGGTGAGGGATAACTCTTCTTGCAGTGTTTTGTGTGTGATATATTGGACAACTCTTCTTCCACAATATTCTGCTGCACGGCTGGCATATTCACAATTCAATGTTGTGGGCTTTATCCTCTCCGCAACAAAAAAGAACTAGAAAATCTGTTGTAAGCCTTTCTGTTAATATTGCAGTAAACTGGTGGGTCAGCAGATGGTTTATACTGCATTTGGATGCCCTTTTCACTGCTTTTCTGTGAGTAGGTCATACCAGGTGATGTGGCTGCTTGTGTTAAGTTCACTGCCACCAGCTGCAGGGGCATTTGTTTCCTTTGTTCCTTTCCCCTTTTCTGTAAGCAAGCCATTTGGGGTCTGAACTGGAAAACAGGAAATTATTTATAGGGCTTTTATCACTATAATGCTCTAATTACCTGATCCTTATTTTTCATTACTGCGGTGTGACAAAATAGTTGGGGAAAAAAAAAATAAATACAGTCTCTGACAGTTTTTGAAGCAGAAGCTCCAGATAAATACGCATGAAAGTATTCAGGCCAGTCTGTGCAAATTTTTCTTCCTTTGAGATGAGTAGTGCACATCAGCGGTGCAGGTAGTTAGGTGCTTGCCAGTGCAGGTTGAGCCCTGCAATTGCAGTTCTCCTTCTGGACCTTTCCAGAAACATATCTTGTCACCAAATCAGTATGTTTTAATATGGATTTGGATTGATCCAAAGAAGCAGAAGAATTTCAGTATGATGAAATATAGGAAAACAGGATATGCAGAGTTCATTCAGTCTGTGTACCAGGAAAACGACCTTTAATCTCTAAACAGGCAACTTTGTGATGTTGACATCAATATAAAGTATAATATGAATGAAAGAAAAAATGAATACGTTTTGTTGTAATATTGTATAGTGTTGTCCTGCGAGGTGCTGAGTGCCTTTAACTTCCATTGTCTCCATCTGAGATATAAACTTGTATTTAATGGTGACATTGTCTTCAAGGTAAATAAAATAAGAGCTGATGCTTTGAAAAAATTTACATATTATTGTCTATTTTGGATTATCGTTTTATTGATTTTGCAAATAGAAGAGCTATTAGTGAGTTATGCACATCATCCAATGTAGATGTCAGTAAAACTGATTCCAGTGTCAGTGCCGGAATAAGCATTTAACTTAAAAAAAGGCTAGCAAAACCCCAGAAACGGCACTTGCCTTCCACTGTAACTGTATTCCCTACTACTGTATATTGCAAATTATCTATGCTTTTCAGATATTTGATTTCATGGAGTTTGTTTTGAGGCTGGGTGGTAAAGCCACTGTATTACGGTGAGAAGCTCAAGCAGGGCTGGGAATGGCTTGGCTTCCACAAAGCATGGTGGTTGTGTAGGGATGAGTTTTATGGCCACATCCAGAGAAAAGAGAAAAAAGAAATAATTAATTATATGGCTATGTATGCTGTGGTGCAAGGGTTTTTTCTGTGCATCCTCTTTGTGTCAAACCTTTTTTGGTCTGTCAAAGTATCATGTGTGGAAGAGATGAATTTTTAAATCACATCCTGTTGTCTCCAAAACTGGGACATACGCTGTTGTCCTACTTTGATGTAATAACCTATTTCATCATTCAAGAAGTTTCTTTTCCCATAAACACTAATGATTTCTTCGAGGCCTAGTCAGTCAAATAGATTTTGCTGAAGTGTTTGCCAAAATATAGTAAAAATTTCAACTTCTTGTAAAGGGTTTAAAGTGAAAAGCAAATCAACAATAAAACAGATACGATTTTACAAGTACTCCTTACCCTTTGGGTTTTTTTAACAATCCTTATTTAATATAATCATAAAAGTAGTATTGACCACATTACTTAACCCCTCCAACGAGTCTGAAAACAGAAACATCATACCCTTCAGTAAAAATCTAATTTTGAGGAACTAATTTAAAAATAAGTACTTCATAAATATTTTCTAACATTACATTACAAAAAAATTTATAATTTTAATAATTAATAATAATGTAAATAATTCATATCAGCACACTATTTTTTCTCTTTTGAGCAAAGACATTGGTTGTTTGTAGATAATTCATGACAAAGGCAAGGACCTCAAAGTTCAGAGTACTAATTCAAATTTGCCTTTTGACTGTGCTTTTACCACTCTCATTTTTTTCTGCTGAGAAGAAAGTGTTTATTCTTGCTGACTTATGGATAATATATTCTTTATTTATTTAAAATGTTATACTAAGGTCCCAATTTATTGTGCTCTGAGGTTGTTTTCCTTTTTTTTTAAGTGCAACTGCCTTTTCACTCAGAAAGGAAAGGTGGCACTGAAAGGGGAATTTCAAAGGTATTAAGACATTAAGGATGTGAGTCCAGAGCTCACTCATTTCCTGCCGCTGACTTTAGTTTTGTGATGCATATATTACAGAAACGAGCCCTGCATTTCCAAAAAAGTGTTTTACTAATCCTACAGAGGTACTACAGTTATTTTATATTCTTTTCTAAATTTCTGTGGTTAAGGTTATAAATTAAGTGTCAAAAGTAAAAAAACAAAACAAAAAACCCACAAAAAAACCCCAACCCAAATGACATCATTTTTTCTTAAAACCTTGGTCTAATGTGTTGTGACGACCCTGCTTGGGGTCTCCTTTCTGCTCAGGGTCAGCTTTACCCCTTCTCGCCCCTTGCAGCTTCCCTCCCTTCCCACCTCCCGCCACCCACTGCTGTGCAGCTGCCCACGGATGGGAGCTGGGCTGTCACTCCAGCACTCCTGCAGTAGCACAGTAGCTTCTGGTTGTCACAGAAGCAAGGAGAATAGTTTACAGCTACTTAGCAGTTTTCTTCCCTAAATCATTAGTTTCCACACTGGAAGAGGGAAACAGGACTTTTTTCTCCCCTGTGAAAATCATCAATGCTTCTTTTCCCATGTTCATCATCAACAACAAATTTCAAAACCTTTGGGAAAAAAAAGTTACAAAGGTATTTGAATTTTGGACAAGTGATAATATGATTGTGGTGGTCTGGAGAAGCTATTTTAAATCCTTTTCAAGACTGTGTGTTTTCTGTTACATGACCATTCTATATTTCCACCTCAGGTTAGTATTGAAAGGAGCATTTGTTCCAGATTGTCTTCCCACCCAGGAGTTGTTCAGACCAGCACATGCTGGAGCATAAAGACCAGTCTGTACTCATTGGGCTTGGGGTCACATTAATAGTCATTATAATTTGTATAAGAGGGGAAAAACCTAAACCCCAATCTCCTTTTCTTCAGAAGGTTTTCTGTAAGAAAACCTGCTGCCAGCAGCTTGCCTGTAAGTCTGCAGACAAAGCAAGCAGAATACCTGATAAACTGTAAATTCCATTTTGTCCATAAGTTTTTTTTTTTTTCCTGCTTCGTTAACCCCATCCCAGCTGTGGGTAAGCGTTACCCTGCGACAGTGGCTGCTTTATTGCCCTTCAGCTGCCGCCGTGCAGGCAGGAGGCACTTTGGGTGCTGGTACGTGCTTCAGGTTCTGCTGTGGCAGGGCTGGGGTGGCACATGTGCCGCTGCCATCCGCCCCTGCTTAGTACAAGAGGGAAATAACTCGGGCAAGATTTTACCAAGGTGATCCTCAGTCAGGTTTTGGTGGGGATAGACCTCACTGTCGCCCGTGTTAGAGCTGCCCCCGACCTTCCTTAGACATGTCTCTGCACGCTGCTGGAGACGCAGAAGAGGTGGGTGGTGCCTGTACGGAGTTACAAGGGTCAGGGTCTCTGTGCAATAGGGTAACGGGCAGGAAGGCGTGCAGGGAGGATGTGCAAGGAAGGCTAAAGAAAAGCCAGTCTTCTGGCTTGCAAAAGCAAAGGGGAAGTTATTAGGAAGAGGTCAAATGGCCTGGGATTCAATACAGCTGCGTGGGGAGTGTGGAGCCAAAGGAGAGCTCTGGCAAGACTGTGAGAATAAGATTAATATTAGCATTTTTTCTATGAATAGAAAGAAAGCATGTGCTTCTAATTGTTTTACATAATGCATTTGAAACATATGCTTGATAACCATGGAGGACATTTGATAGAGTGTTTACAGAATAATAAGCAGAACAATTAGAATAACAGATCACTGTGTGTCCCTGGAACTGCTCCCATTTTCCCCACACCCCCTTTCCTTAGCTCTGCTGGCTTTTTCCCATTCTGAAAGTCTTTTTAGATTGTTGCCATTCTGTCAGTTTGAGCTGATTTAAAATTTCTCATCAAACTATTTTATCCCCATTGACAATGTATTTTGTACACCCCTCTGCCTGATCCACGGATAACAAAGCCCTGCTGAATTCCTGGGCTTGAACTTGAGCTCCACCAAACCAAACCATTTCCCTCTCGGCCACCCATCGTTATTCTGCCTTGGAACGGCCGCAAGGCAGAAGCCTCTAAGCCAGCCTGACAGCAGCAATCCCACACTTTCTGGCTTCTCACCTTTTTTACTTGATCTCTTCAACCTGTATTTTAGCAAGCGCAGAGGCAGAAGGTCAGATTGTCCCCAGGCCAGCGTGGGGGAGCCTGGGGTATACCCAAATGCTGAACGCACAAAATAAGGACATCAGCAGGGTTCAAAGTTTGTGCCAATTGGATGGCAAGAAGTTGGATGTCACTGGATGTCACTATGGATGGACTCTAATTACTTCTGTCTGGATTATAGATTTCCCTTTGTTTGGCAACAGATATTTGTGTGACAACAGATATTTTGATTGGACTTTGGTTCTGGATTCATCCACCAGAAGCTTGTGAAGTTAAACTAATTAATAAAAAGACTGTTGATTTCTGGTGACATTTTTGGCCAAAGATTCCTTCCAGCAACTGATAAGACTATCTTAATGTGAATTCACATATTAATTTGATTATCTGAACTGGATAATTCTTACTATACAACTCCCCACCCCCTCACCCCCAGAATTCAGTAAAGTTTGAAATAAAAATAAATAAAATATTTGGTTAAATACGTGCAGAATCCATCCAGCTTCATTGTACCTTTGGGCAGCATGAAAACTCTGAAGTCCAAGTCCTATTTAGATTTTTTTGTGACATTCCCCTTGATGTGAAAGATGGCAAAATGCTAGATACCTATACATTAAGTGTCACCGCTTACCTTTACCGTGCGCAGAAGCAGCAGGCATGTGGATGGCTGTGCTTGTGCGTGTGTGTGGGTAAGGTGAAACAAATCCAGCTAAAATTCCTACATCCCTAGCTTGGATCTGATGAAACCCTAGTATAAAAGAAGTAAAAAGTTGGAGAAAGACGTGTGGGACTTACTGTGCGTTAGTGTGGAGACTGAAACTGATGTAGGGTTCATGGTTCATCTATGGCTGATGCTGGGATATAAAAATTGCTTCATTGAACTATTACAGGAGATCCCTGACAACATCTCAAGGGGGTTTTCATTCAGTTTTTGATTGGCTTGTACTTTAGAAATATCAGTCCAGATGCCTGGAGATTTAAGACAATCAGCAGCTCTTTATAAGGAGTTTTTCTCAAAAGGGAAAAAATATCTTAATGTGCCTAAATATCTTCATATCACCCATCTGATGGCAGATGTTCCCTTTGTTTCTGTCTGCCAAGTGGTGTGGTGAAGCAGACAGGGAAAGGGAGGAGTGTTGGATAAGCAGCTCAAGACAGATGTTTTAAAAGTTTTAAAATACTTAGCTGCTGAATAGAATTTAAGATTTTGTGCATAGTGTGTATTTGGGGAGTATTTCCACATGATAGCATTAACAAAAACACTGTCTCATTAAAATTGCCTCAAAGGGACCTTTTGAAGGAAAAGAAATTCTATCATGAATGTTTTTTACATAGTATGTGGAGCTATTCAATATTACATGTTTGAGGTAAAATATTGCATCTCTTAGAAATATTAAAGGCTTGTGTAGCTTTCACAGTTATATACATAAATGTCCTGTTATTTCCTTTTCACTTTCTTGGTACTTAAAAAAAAACGAATCAAAACAAATAAAAACAACAGAAACAGACAGACAAACAAAACAAAAAAAAAAGAACCAAAGCAAGCAAGAAAAAAAAAAGTTACATTGGTATATTAAAACCAACCATGACTTGGTTTAAGCTGGATGGAGCATATTAACTTTTTTTTAGTCCCTCAATTGAGAGACACAGGCTTGGTTTGGCCATAGCAAAACTCTAACCATAACCCACTGTATATGGCAGTTCTAAAGAGTATGCAAATAGTCTGGAAGATCAGAACTAATTACAAATCACCTGGTTTGGTTTGTCTATACCAGCCTAGGAGATCCATGAGGAGGGAGCTGCAATAAGAAACCAGACTGCAGCAGCTTTAGAAGAGCTTGAGTTACATCCCATGCATGACTGCTACAGCAAAGTGAAAACTTTACAGTAAAGTTTTACTTTTTTCACCTTCCCAAGAAAGGAAATATGTTTAAAACTCAACTCTGCACTAGATTTGGGTAAGTGGTACGTGCAGGGTTGCTAAAGATGAATGCGGCTGAGAAGGGCAATCTAAGCTTACCCTTCATACTTTTTTTTTGTATGTACAGGTTTGTACACTGTGTTTTGCTTCATAAATAGTGTGAATTTGGGCAGACCGAAGTTCAGCTATCAGAACTTCCAGAAGCTGGAAAAATAATTTTTCACAGATTAGGTTAAAAGGATCACTCTGGTAATGTGAGTGTTTTAATATGGCAAACACTGAACCAAACTGACACTTGTCTCTAGTGCAGTGCCATTATGATAAGGTAAATAAATGATGGGAATCTTTCCTTATTATCAAACCAACCATTATAAAAAACTAGGAAAATATGTTGTAACCTGATGGGAATGCATTTTTGAAACACTTAAACAGATTCATCCTTGTCTTTGACCTTATGTAATATAAATGCAGTACTTTTTAGAGCAATATACATTTTGTTTGCAAATCCAGATTATAACGGCAAGGACACTTTTTTCTCACTTGGATATTTTAATATTACTTATCCTGGGCAGAGCTAAGGTTCTTGGACTGACTTAGTTTTTACATTGCCATAGCTTTAGTGCAATAAGACACTACAATATTTCTGAATTTTCCAGGAACATAATTTTTGCTGAAGTCATTGAAATATTACCGCAGTGGTTTCACAGTTGAGAAACTAGCAGCCACATTCCCAGGCTTAACTTGTTTTGAATGTACATTACATCTGGGAGTGTCCTCTTTTTTAATTAGTAAAATTTTCATACAGGAGGAGTAAACAAGAAACCTAGAGAGAATGTTAACAACTTTTATTTCCAATAGCATGAAGCAATGTATAAATATGACATGATGCATCCACTTCCCCTGTGGAGCAAATATTTGTAATTGTCAGGATGGATGATGTTGAAATAATAATCAGTTTTGCTTTGGTGCAGTTTCAGAGACAAGCCATAATTATGTATGGCAAATATGCTAGAATTGACCCTACTGTCTATAAAAACTTATAACAGCTACTGTAAGTAATCTTAGTAGGAGAGGCATGTGCTAAGAGATTATTTCTCTTTGAAAAGGAAGATATTTTTCTTTCAATGTTCACTATACATTTGACACTAAGTGATGTGACCTTTATTGTGGCGTTTTTATGTATTTACAAAATGATTTGAAATGCAGTTGTGTGAAAACAAGAGGAGCCACACTAATCTACTTGCTAAACAGTTCCATCAGGCTTTTTATTGAGTTTGTTGGTTTTTTTTTAAGATATACTAAGTGACAGTTACATCTCAAGATTTTGCATCAAAATAGCTATGCTTGCATGAAACTTCTTTGTCTTGCACATTGTTGCTTTTTCATTCCATAATATTTTATGTACTATAAGTGCATCTTTATTTGAAATTTCCAGCAGATTGCTTGTTTTCAACTCAAAACGTAAACAAGCACAGGCTGTTCATGGCCCAGTACCATCTTCATGTCAAGTATTTCATTCACAAATAAAAACCTGACTTGGCAGATCAGATAAATAAAGCAGAATACGTCCTGCCTCTAGAACTGTTCTGTGGCTGGAAGACTTGGAATTCTGCTTAATAAAGTGTTGCAGTTATTTTGCAGCCCATTTCTGATTTTCTGATGGGTTTTGCTCTGCCTTTTTCTCCTGCATCACCAACCTCAGCAAGTGAAGAGAATTACCTGGCTCAGGGCTTATGCACCCTGTTAGTTCTCCAGCCCTGCTCTTTCTTTCTCAAGTGCATGCAAAAAGCACAAGGAATTCAGCTGTGCATGAAAGCAGCCCTGCAAGCCAAGCGCACCTGATGCACCACATTTAGTCGCAGGCAGGAGGGAACACAGGGCTAACTGATGAAAGCATCAGGCTCTCAAGCCACAGAACGGAGCAGGTGCATTTGCGTGCTGCAGATAAGTCCTTCTGCAAAAGGCGATGCCTCTTGCTGGACCGTCTGTGCAGGAAAGCAGCAACGGTGTTTGGTCAGAGCCACGGGAGTTACAATTTCCCCAACAAGGATAGGTACTGGTGAGCAGCCGGTTTGAATCTGGCTTTGCTAAGTCAAGACAGGACTTGAAAGCAGCTACATCGGTGTTGGGCTCCTCTGCCTTCTGTTACTGCTCCATCTATCTGATAGCTACAGCAACCACAAGCTGGTTCTCCATTTATACACGCCCTCCTTTGCCTCTTCTATTGTCACAGAGTCACGCAGAATGGGTGAGGTTGGAACGGACCTCTGGAGGTCACCCTATCCAACCCCCCTGCTGGATCAGGGCCACCTAGAGTTGCTTGCCCAGGACCAGGTCCAGATTTTTAATATCTCCAAGGAGAGAGTCTCCGCAGACTCTCAGGGCAATCTGTGCCAGTGCTCAGTCACTCTCACAGTGACAAAAGCATTTCCTTACGATCAGACAGACCTTCCTGTGTCTCAGGTTGTGCCCGTTGCCTCTTGATGTCAGGTGCTAAACATAGTGCTGTAGCGAATGGAAACAGAGATGTAACCGCTGTTACACCTATGAACTACAGGAAAAGAACACAAAGGCCATCTTCTAACGGAAAGCTCTGTAGTCTAAGAAAATGCCGCTGTGTTTTTGCTGTGGGTTGAAGGCCTCTTTACACACATTTGTCCGTGGGAAGTACTGGTGGCATGGTCTTGTATTTCAAGAAACTTTTCCGTTGAGTTTACATTTTGACTCTGTCCAGTACAAGAAAGCAGAATAGACTTGTTTTCTTATATATGGGAGGGGATCATACCTCTGCACATGCCACAGCCTCTCCCTTTTTACCTTTTAGACAATATATCTTCAGTTATGTGCGTGGTCATTGCTTCTCTGACTTCTGTAGCCCTGTACCGGTTCTCGCCAGCCTGTCCGAGGAGTTACAGACTGATGTCAAATAGTGATTTGATATGTATGTGCCCATGTCATACACTTACAACACAACGTCCCTTGCTTTCTGTCTCTACTTCTTTGTCTTCAGATTTCCAATAAAACCACTGCTTTCTTTCCAGTCACTGCCAGCAATCTCCAACATCAAAAATGGGTTGGGAATGAGATGCAGCCTTGAGTAGAATTGGCTTAATGTCGATTCCAAATTTACTTCTCCTTGTCTTTATCTCCAAGGATGGTATCCGCAGAGGACAGGGGGATTTTTAACACTGTATTTCAGGACCTTGGTTCAGCTTTGTTAACTCCAAAGATGTGTGATATATATGACAAAGACTGAAAGCCACCAGAGCCCACACTTGGTTGACAGTATCATTTCACATGGTAGTTTATTGCCTGCGTGTTATCTTTTGGGAGAGTAGGAAGCATCACTGATTTTAACTTGACTTTTCTTTTGTTCACTTAGCAAATAGGCATCGTGGAGAAAAAAAAAACCTCCCAGCTTTACCCAAAAGTATTGAGTTAGGCCCAAAATATAGCCCTCTGTGAAAAATGGATGCAGAACCATAGTGTATGACTGTTGAAGGTGTTTTCCTAGACTTTACTAAAAACATGTACATTAAAAAATAAGCTGTTCTCTGACACTATTGAAATGTATGAGACAGCAATGTTTTACTGCTTCATAAAGGCTGGTGAATGTAACTCACAGGTATCATTTTCATCTGTCCCGAATCTGCCATCCTTCTCTCTGCTAAGTCTTCGTCATTAAAACTCCCTTTCCTATCACAGCTGCAAGCAGGGGAACAATGTGGGGGACAAAATAACTCGTAGCGAAGCCATAGATGGAACAACTGAATTCCAAAATAACAGGGTCAAAAAGTTTTCCTAATTTGAACTAGACTTGGTATTTTTTAAGCTTTCTTTTTATTTTTGGAAATGTGTATTAGCTGCAAGCAAGAAGATATTCTGTGACAGTGATCTTACAGACAGCTCACAGCACCAAGGGGAGCGTGACCAGTGCTTTCATTTTTGCAGGGTCCTGACTGTACTGTGATATGGCTCTACCAAAACGCAGGCACACTGAAAATGCTAGAAGGGTTTCCATCATCCTTGGCTGTAGAAAAAAATCTTCTCTCTTGCTCATAAATCAATGTTAGAAAAATGGTGAGTCTCAAAATAGGATTTGGCCTCAAGTCTTCATGGTGGGTCTAAGCCGTGCCTGCTGATGTAAAGGTGAATGTTGTCAAAACACTTCCCATTTCTTCTCTGTCATGGGGTTTCATTGTGCATATTTTCAGTATTTGTTAATTAGGAGGAACTGAAAAAAAAAATAGTGTGTGGACAGGCAAAGTTTTATCCGTCTACTTTAAAAGCAATTAGGAAAAAAACCTCACCTGACCATAAAACAAATAAAACACAAAAAAAGCTTTTTAAAATGTTTAGCTGGACACCAGCACTGTGCCCAGTGATGAACATGGAATGAGCCTCTCTCTATAAGTCGCGTTGCCAGCAATGTTCGGTCTGACCTGCGGCGCCTGGGCTCCCCTGCCGCGGGGTCCCTGCTGGGAAGACCCCCGCTGTGCTGTGCCGTGCAGACTGGGTGACAGCCACCCCTTTGGGCAGCTGCCCACTGGGATGAGGCCACAGGGGCATTTTGACAGCTGAGCAGGTAATTGAGTCAGATCGGATAAAATGTAATAGAAAACAAAGCAGGAGAAGTGGGTATAATGAAGATTGATTGATTAATACAATAAAGTGTGGCCAGTTTTGCCATTGGTGTCCTTAGGCTGTGGTAATTTCACAGTTTGTGTAGCTGCTTTACTATTTAATGCTAGATAATTTAAAAGAATGGATTGATCTATTGACATTTATAGCAAGGTAAGCATTAAAATACTCTGCTGGCCTAGCTAAGGATTTCCTGTCTCGCTGGAGTTCTCTGAATACATTGATAAGTAAAATGAGACTGATGAAAATTTCCCTCTTAGGTCTTCTCTGGGATCCATCCTGCCTTTTTCTCTCGCTTTGTGAGTCTCGTCCTTTTCTCATTTGCTTTTCTTCCAAGTATCAGACTAAAATGTTCCAGAAATTTGTAGCTGTGAGAGTACTCTGCATTAACTAAGTGCAGCAGGCGGGTAGGCAGTCACTTATGCCTGTGACATTAACCCCATCTTCATTAACAATCAGAAGCGGGAACGAAGCATGTAATCTATGAAAACAGGCTGTCTTGTCTCCTTCTTGTAGCATAGCACAGATTCTCATCCAGTTATTCCTGTACTGAACACAGATCACCAGCTTTACGAGGTGTTTAGGCTTCAGACGAGACATCTTGTCTCTATTAAAGGAGTTTTGAGGTGGAGGATACGCTTTTCCTTCAGTATTTTCTTCCAGTGGTTAATGACATCCATTGCAGCGTGTGAAACATCTCTTTTGGAACTGTCTAACTGAGATTTCAGGTTGTTGGCCCTTTTATAATTGGCAGACTCTCTCAGGGTGATAGCTGCGTAAGACCTATCATCGCTGAATTTGCCTTTGAGCCAAACAGAATTAAATCCATTAAAGCCTTATTTTCACAGGCTCTTTCCTCAGCCCATAAGTCTTTTGCCTCCCAACACTTCTTTAATTGCCTTTATAAAGTAAGTTTAAAATGAAAATGTATTTTAAAAGGAAGCTCAAGTATCATTCTTGCTGATGCCGTGTGCTGTTATGAAAGATCCGCTCTCTCCAGCTTGCCGTTCCCTCTTGCAACCATGCCAGGTTCACGTTAATCCTCCCATCCCTTGCATCACCCTGCAAGGTGTTTGTCAGTTCGTTTTGTCTTCTGTGATTCCTGCATCTTTTATACAGTAGAGCATCCATATAACAATGCGTAAAGGAGCATTTGCTAACTTCTCAGGAGGAGTTGCTTGGATGTAGTTATTGATGAGAAAGGCAAGAAAAAGAAGAAAAAAGCTGAAGTGCTGTGATCATGTGCTTGTGTCCCACTGGCAAGTTATTGGATACTTGTGGAGTAGTGGTCTGCTGGGGGCAAGGGAACTCAATGAAGTCTCATGAGAGTTTAAATGTATTAGTTCTTTGAAAGGCAGATGCATTCCTCAATGAATTCTAGTGAAAGTGTTTTTACTGAATCTTTGGAAGAGTTATTCAGCCACTCAGGAAAAAAAAAAAAATCAAAACAGTGTATCTCTGAGGTGGAAGAAGCCAGTTTAAATGAGCTACTCTGACAGCATTTTACTCCCTAGCGCTGTAGGACTGATCCCTTCAGTGCATTTTCTGGATTTTGTGTGTGTGCGTGCGGACTGTTCAGGGGATTTGACCAAACATTGAGTGTTGGTATGAGTTAGTTTTACTTCTATATATTTGCTATAAAAAGCACCTGGAGGGCCATGCATTCAGGGAGTTTTAAATTGTGCCACATTTTGAAGTTTTGGGTTCGAGGAATATATTAGAAAGGTTCAAGGTGTTTTGATCAGGGACTAAAAGTGAGAAAAGTTGATCGTTCGGTAGACCAAATGCACAAGTAAAAGTCAACTCCATTGACGAGCCAAACGTTCTGAGCATTAGAGGTGAAACTTGCAGAGATTAACCAGTTAATTTGTCCCTTTCTTTACTCTGTAGATGTGGAGCCGAGTTTTGCTGTAAAAAATCCATATGGAAGGTAGGCTCATGTCTCTCAGAGCTACCAAGAAACTGGGATACCTCAGCAGCACTGGTTCTTTCTGCTCACAAATCACAGTGGTTGTATCCAACAGGAGAAAGCACCTGCACACATCATCCCTGTGGTATCACTGCACAGGTGACATTGTGCACAACATTGTTGCAATACCAATTTTTTATGGGTAAAGAACACTATTTTCTGTGATTTGCCTATTTCTACTCTGTTTAAAACCCAGAAGCTTAAATTCAGAATACGCAGCTTTCATGACATTGCATTTTTTCATCTGTTTTATTGCTAAACTTCTTACTGTTTAAAGAACTGACCAATCTCAAACTGTTTTCTAAGATTCAATACTACTGGGTGGACTGCTGTAGATAAGGAATTCTTAGTGCTATCTTACTGGGATGTTGATATCCTGGGATCGTTTTACTCTCCCTATCAAAAAAGCATGGATTTTTTTCTTACACTGTTGTTGCTTTTTTTTTTTTCTTTTTCTTCAAGTTCTTTAATTCACTGACAGTTTAACTGATCAGTGTGGCAAAATTCACTTTTAGTTTAGCCACTGACTCCTATAAATGCTCTAGGCTGAAGAAAAGCATCTTTCCAATGGCTTTGTGAAAACTGAGATTAAAAGCAATCAAAGAATACAGATATTTCTTGACTTGGGGGTATGTTTGAACACACTAACTAGAAAAGGCTCATACAAACCTAGTTAGGCAAACAGGTTAGTTTTATCAATCCCCCCAAAAACACTATAAATGAAACACATATCTGAATTTGGGAAATTTCTTTGAAGTTTGTTTTAGAAAATGGGTATGTGGTATATTTAGCTGTCAATATTCTTGCACGTTCTTATTTCCTGCCAGCACCATGATATCACTGTCATGAACCAAGTGCATGTGCTGGTGATGATCGGAACAGCTCAGCCAGAAAAGCCCCTGTGCTACAGATGCTGGGCAGCTATCACTTGATAACATGGGGATTAAGGGTGGAAAGCTTATGGCTTCAGTGACTAGTGGAAGAAAAATGAATTGGTAATTAAAAAGGCAAAAAGGTATCTTGTCCTTTGGTGAACATACCTGTTCCAGTTTTAGCTGCAGAATGGTGGAAGAGTTAAAAGTAGCCAGAAAGATTTTATAATAAGTATGTATGTGAGTTTACATACTCTCTTTTCAAGTCCTCTTGCATGATAACAGGAGTACACCAGCGTAGGGTTATCGGCACCAACAAACAATAGCAACAAACAGGTTAAGAATGTGTGTTCCTTTTTTTTCAAGGAATATAGTTTCTTCAGCTTCCTCCTACCAAAAGAATTACATGTATATTTAATATCAAAACATTTTTCATTGCCCTGAACTTTAGAGCACTTTACTGCAAATAGCTCAAATTACTTTGGTGTGTGTGGTGTCTCTGTTTCTGTCTGCCTCTTTTCTTTAGATGGTGTCATAGGTTGGTCTCAGTGCCTTGCACCGGAGGGATATTCCCCTGACAGTGCAGTACGTGATACTGCACAGGGCAGCAAGGTCATCATGAAGGGTGAGGGTGCATCCGACTGGTTACCCATCAAGGAAAGCATGCAGAAGTTGCCCAAATTCCTGAGACATGCCAGACACAGCACCAAGCTAACAAAACCAAATCTTTCGATGCATCTTAAATATGAATTATTAATCTGAATAATCTGAATTAGCGGGTTGTGATACAGAACAGAGTTAATATTTCTGATTTGGCTCTCTTAATGGAGCTGCCAGTTCTGCAGGGTGATATTTTCACCTTGCCTTTGTCCCTTTTTCAAGGAAAACTCCCAAGGCAAAGTGCACCTCCTTTGAACTTTCTGCATTATCTCCTGCCTTTCCTTTCCTGAATACAGGACATTATAATATGTGGGTAAGGCTGAGTCGGCTCCCACCAGAAAAATCTGCTTTTTATGCATTTTTCTCTTCACTGGCCAGACACTGTTGCTGCAGTACAGAACCAATTTCATCCTTGTCAGGTAAAAGAATTTACTGCTCGACTAAAAAGGAACACAATGTAGAGATTCCAAATAAAACATGTAAATTACAGTGCCATCCTTACCCTTAGGCTTTAGGCCAGTGCTTCTGTCCACCTTGGAAAATAGACTTCCTTCCACATGCTTGTCCTGTTTTTTTGGTGTCCTAAAATGATTACAGGATGCTCCTGCTCCCAACTAAGCTGCTTTTCTTTAATGTCAATGCTGGCCAGCTCGGCTTTGGGAGCTTCAAAAAGATTTTTAGTCTCAGTCTTCCTGTTTGGAGGTACAGAGGTTGTAGGCACATAGCAATTAGAGCATTTTACCTCTCATTACTGGCCATCTTCTTCTGTAAAATTCTAGCAAAAGTCTGAGTCATAGAAACCAATATTTTTGCTCTTAATACTGTCAGAAAAGAAACAGAATTCTGTGAAGGGATTGTTGAGTCCCGAATTGCTCATAAACCATATGGAAATGGATATAATAGAAAATCAGCTTTGTAAAAACTAAAGAAATTAAACATTAAAAAGCCGTTAAAAGCATATTATAATAATTAATAGTTTTAATAGAATTTATCTTACTCCCTTTTCCTCCTCACTTCATCTGTATTATTCAGTGGAGATGCTGGTCTTTATCTGGGGTTGAATCAAAGCAATGCTTTATTTCCAGGAACTTTTAAAATTGTTTTAGGTCCCATATAGTAAATACACCAGACTGTCACGCAGGGACATTAACGTAATATCACGTTAGCCCAAGATTGTTGGCTATACTCCTTGTACAATGTTCCTATATGATCCTAAGCAAGTCACTCAACATTTTTTGTATGGGATCCCTAAAAGAAGGATTTAGTTGCCTAAAGATAAGCAGTACCAAATCCAGATACTTCCAGAGGAGACCTGGAACACAACAGGAGCAGTTTGCGGGGTGTGAGTGCAAGCCCTTGACAGTTTCTCCTTGCTCCTGCTGGTGAAGGGACAAAGCTTAGGGAGAAGCAGACGGATCCTGCGGGTCACCAAGTCACTTCACTACTGGTGTTGCTGGCAAGGATTTGACTTTCAGGATCAAGGGACCATTTTTCAGTATGAAGAACTGATGGTGAGGGGTGGGATCCACCCAAAAAAGCAGGAGAAACGCATCTTTGCCGAGAGGCTAGCCAGCTTGCCAAGGGGAGCTTTTAACTAGGGATGATGAGGGAGGAAGCTCCGTAGGGTGAAAGAAGTGACAATTGCCCTCTGCTCAGCAGTCATCAGACTGTATTTAGAGTAGGTGGTCCAGGGTGCTTCCCCCACCCCTCCCTCCCCAATATAGGAGACAAGTATTTTGGCTCATAAGTTAGACCTCGAGAGAGTGCAGGGGAAGCCACCAAGGTGGCCAGGCCCTGGGAGGAGAAGCTCTGGGACCAGGGCTTGCTCAGACTGGGAAAGGGGTGTCTTGAGGTCTCAGCAGCAGCCCCTAGCACCTATGTGGAGGGGCCTCAAGTCTTTGTACCACTGAGAGATGACAAGAAATAACCTGCATAAACTGAAACAGGACAGGTTCAGACTGGATCTAGGGAAAAACCTTTTCACCCTGAAGACGATCAGGGCTGCCCAGGGAGGTGCCGTTTCCATCCATGGTGGTTTTCAAGATACAAATGGATAAAGCTCTGAGCAACCTGGTCTGACGACAGAGCTGACCCTGCCTCTGAGCTGGAGGACAGATCAGACAGGTCCTTCCAACCTGAATTATCCCACGATCGTATGGTCCTGTCTTGAGGCAACTCAATTATGCTATGCCAAAGCTGTCTAGCTCATTTTATGTGAGGCTAGGTGGACATATGGTCCTGAATTGCAGATGTGATAAGGATTCATGACAGAAAACAGACATTTTTATCCTTGCTAATAAAATATAAAAACTCTATTTTACACTTTAATATAAAATATTTTTTTTCCAAATCAAGGCCTTATGAGTATTGGGTTAGTTCCATTTTCCAGACTAATGTGGTATCTTTGTGCTCCACTGTTTCTATAAAGTGGTTAGGGTGCAGTCTTCATGCAGATGTTGCAAAATAAATGTGTATTCATGAACTGGTCACAGCGACTAAAGTAGTAAAAAGTCCTTGAGGAAATTAATAATTCTGTAACAGGATTTTAATCATGTAAAGTGAAGAAGGCATAGGATTACATATTTAATAAGGGAGATAAAACCTAGAGGTGGGGATCGGCTCATTAAGTGAGCATACTGTCCCGTGAGTTGATTTGAGTCCTGTGAAAGAAATAGCAGGTGAGCATGTAATTAAAACTGAATGTCCACGCATAGTGCACATATGTAATGGATAATCACAAAGTAGAGGGGGTTTGAAATTTAATTGACAAATTCTGCTGTAGTATTTCTTACCTTTTATATGCTTCACTACCAACCTTAATGTTTCCTGATGTAAGAGCTCTATTTTTTCCCCAATGTTATACCTTTTAATGAAGTCTTTGGTCAACAAGTGTATCATGCCAACTGCTCAAAAGAGAAGTAAAATAAAACTCTCAGCTAAATTTCACGAGTTAAATACGTGTAAATACTTGCAATTTGTAAATACTTGCAAATTAATACAAGTTAAAATTCTTCGGATGGAATAAAGGTTGTGAAAAATTATTGATCTGACACATGCATATTTGTTTGCATGTGCTCCAGGTTGTGATATTCCAGGTATTCATGAGCACAGTCAATTCATGAGAAGGAGGTTGCAAAATGCTGTCATAGATGATGTCAGCTTCCCTTATACTGAAACTTCTGTCCTTGGTGGCCCCTTTCAGGTTGTGGTATGGTACGACGTGGTCTAACTACAAGGCAGCTGTAGCCGCTGGTGCTATGAGGTTACCATGTACTGAAAGACTTTATTTTTCACAGTGTGAAATTTGAAAGGAGAGTATATACATTTCTACGGGAAGATAAACAAGGTTTTATATATGGCATCATAAATCACCAGTATTTACTTTAAATTTTAATGAAATTCAATATGCTACAGACTGGTAAAGCACCTTAAACCACTTCTTTGTACATGTGGAAAAGTACAAATAAATAGGTCTTTACTCTGTCTCAGTATTTTACTTATTTAGTAAAGCTTTCATAGGTAAAAATTTATACAGGAAAATAAACTTATTTTGGAATATGACGGCAAAGCCTCAAAACGTAGCTTTGCAAGTCAGACCAGAGGGGGATTGTTTGAGTACAAGCTGAGTAGGAAGAACATACAAATGAATTATCGCTGATAGGCAAATGGCTCAGCTTGTAAAAAGGTAAAAGCAGAATTGTTCTCACTGCAAAGTACTGTAGGAATATTTGCAGGCAAACAACATGTGCTTTATGCCTTTGCTAGAGTAGATAATGACCCTGTAGTGGCAATGAATCTCCTGATAAGACAGGCTTAAACAGCTGAGCATGTCCTAGTTTATATTAGAAATGAGTTCAGGATGCTGTTGCTTTGAACCTGTGACTAATTTCCAATGAAAATGTTTCAAACAGTTGTACACAGTCCTTGCTGCTGGTCTCCTGTGCCTTCACCACTGGTCAAAATGTCATTGCCCTTTAGACATTGTCCAGGTTGAGCTGGTCAGAACCAGGAAGGATTTGGAAGGAAAATACATATATGAAGCAGTTTAAATTTCACAGGCTTTGAAACTGATCTGTGCTTTTCCAGAACTTCATGAAATGTGATATTTGTATAATTAAAAATAAACTAGTAATATCTTTTCATTAGGTTTATAGTGTTAATATCTAACACTTAGAAGTGTTATAGAGTGGTGTCTACTAAGTAATTTTTTCTAAATTTTGATTTCAATACTGATAAAAAGCAGGTGCAAAATGGCAAAAAAAAGACTGAGTATGTTCTACTTTTTCAAATTCCTATATACCATTTGCATGCAGAGTGTCTATCGCTATGTAACCTGTAATGATAAAATGACCGCTCTGCTAGATGAGGGGAGAGCAATGGGTATTGCTTACCTGGAAATTAGGAAGACTTTCAACACTGTCTCCCATAAGATCCTCGCAGAGAAGTTGGTGATGTATGGGCTGGATGAGCAGACAGGGAGGTGGAATGAGGACTGGCTGAACGGCTGGACCAGAGGGCAGTGATCAGTGTCACAAAGGCTAACTGGAAGGTGGTAACTAGCAGTGTACCCCGTGGTCAGGACTGGGTCTGATCCTGTTCAACATCTTCCTTAACAATCTGGATGATGGGGTGGAGTGTAGTCTCAGCGGGTTTGCAGAGACACAAACCTTGGAGGGTTGGCTCTTGCACCAGAGGGTCATGCTGACATCCAGATGGCCATTAACAGGCTGGAGGAACAGGTTGACAGGAACCTCGTGAAGTTCAACAAAGAAGTACAAAGTCTGGCGCCTAGAAAGGAACACCCCCATGAGTTCTGCCAGCAGGTGAAGGGGAGTTGTACTTCCCCTCAGCACTGGTGAGGCCACATCTGGAGTACCGTGTTTGGTTCTGGGCTCCTCAGTACAAGAAAGACATGAACATACTGGAGAGAGCCCGATGAAGGATCACTAAGGTGATGAAGGGACTGGAGCATCTGTCCTATGAGGAAAGACTAAGAGAACTGGGACCATTTAGCCTGGAGAATAGAAGTCTTGGGGTGGATCTTAACATATATAAATACCAGAAGGGAGGATGCATGGAGGATGGAGCCAGGCTCTTTTCAGTGGTATCCTGTGGCAGGACCAGAGGCAATGGGCACAAACTGAAACACAGGAGGTGCTGTCTGAGCATCAGGAAACACATTTTACTGTGAGGGTGACTGAGCACCTGCACAGGTTGTCCAGAGAGATTGTGGAGTTTCCATCGTTAGAGACACTCAAAATCTCTCTTGACATGGTTCTGGGCAACTGGCTCTGTAGGGGGTTGGACCAGAGGTCCCTACCAGCCTCAATCATTCTGTGTTTTCCTGTGATTCAGGAGCAAAAAAAATCCAGTAGAACTTGAGTACAACCACGTGCAAAAGTGTTTCCTGCTTGACGTAACAGGAAAATAATAAAAAAACAATCCTTAGAAGTTGAATAAGCCTCCAGTCTTTCAAAAGTAGAAATAAAAACGAGGAGAGGGGGGTTTTGGATTTGTTTTGGGTTTGGGTTTTTTGGTTTGGGTTTTTTTGGTTTGTTTGTTTGTTTGTTTTGTGGGGTTTTTTTTGGTATTTTTTGGTTTTGTGGTTTGGGGTGCCAGGCGGAGTCGGATACAAGCAGTCATGGGAGGAGTTCAATCTGCATTTTCATATTTCTGTCTCTTTAAAAAGCAGAATATTTTGTTTGCATTTCATACAAGGTTTTGCTTATCCTTTGGAGGAGACTGTTTTTTCATTAACATGCTGATAATGAAGTCCCATGGTTCCTTAGCAGAATATTACGCCCTTTACGCCAATCAAATGCTTCCCTTATGGCAGAGAACTCCAGAAGGGTGATATAAAAAACGTAGCCAAGAGACACTTCACTGTGAAAAATATTTCCCCAATTCATTTCCAGGCTCAGGAAATGAAAAAGAAGATATTTGTTTCTCTGTTTCTTTAGGAAGCAACAGTAAAAAGACGATGCCTCTATATCCCGACAAAGAAAAGGTTTGTTCCTTTCTGAATTTTTAACATCAGGTGAAGTATGATGGAAATTTAGCCATGTCTGTAACAAAAATAAATAAATAAATGAATAAATAAATTAATTAATTAATAAAAATCTAGCTTTGTTTGGTTTTAAGTGTGGTAGGGAGAAACGTATTTAGAAACCAGCCACAAGGCAGTAAAATTGATTTCTGGTTTATCTGGTATAGCTCTGAGTCTCTCACCAAGCTGGGAAATAATTGATTGCTTGAAGCCTTGTAGCAGTAGTTAAAAATTGATAAATTGTAAAGCTGGTACAGTGTTTTATAGGTTCTCAAGAATTGTGGAGCCTCCATATTTCTTTCTCATCACCAGCTCTAGATCATGAGGTGAAATTTAAAAGACGCTTTATCTTAGTCTTAGTAAATTATATTCAGCAACTCTGAGACCTTTTGCTGTGGGAGGCAAAGGGAAATCTGCAGTTGCATAGTACTGATCAGTAGCGTACGACGCCGAGTGAGCTTTCTGGAGGTCAATGTACTGGTTTGGATCAGCTGGTCACCTTACCTTAAAAACAAAAAAAAAACCCATTAATGTCCGTGATCACAGTTTGTTAAATCAGTGTCCAGACAAATTACTGGTATTGAGAGCTAAGGTGACATCCCATGAAATGAATTGCTGTAACGAATTGTGGAATTGGGTCCTATTTAGCAAATGAATGCTGAAAGATTTCATTAACACAAGTTCTTTTAATTAGTGCAGGAAGTTGGATTTTCATATCAGCTGGCTGCTGACTTTTATACTGGGGTAAACTTTAACATTGTTATCAAAATATAGGGAGCCAGTTCTTCTCTGACCCCTTTCCAGGTGCTTTAAATACTGCTAGCAAGAGAAGGAGGTTCAAAAGTTGCTCAGCTGGTCATTTTGGATTACTATCTAGACGTTCATAATAACATATAGAGTTGTCATGCTGTGAAGCGAGATATGAAATTATTTTATTTCAGATATTTATGGGACTCCTACATTGAATATAAATTAAAACAGACACTCAGATTAAACTAGTACTTACGAGGTCCTTGATACAGCCCCAAGCTGTAACAATAAGATGGTTATATGGAGAACTTAGTTACTAAATTATTTATCTATAGTAATTCTTGTAATCTTTGAAAGGTCCACATAAGAAATCTAGGATACAATGTAACTGTGTACAATATAGTTTAGAACTGTGAACTGAAAACTAGATTTTATTGTGAGCAGTGACTGAAACTGAACTGCAAACCTTTAAGGTAGTCTAGCAACATAAACCCCTGAAATTAATTGCAAAATTCAGTTTTACATCATGTATACAGAATTGGACTCCAACTACATGAGAAATCAATCACTATTCACTTTTTGTTTTAAAATTGTTAGCAACTTAGTACAAATTATCACAGCATAATGATGCTTTTCCCATATCAGATTAGTAAATACTTATCTTAGTTTCATAGCCGTGCTTCACTGAAATAGAAAAGCAGTAAGCGAAAGAGACCAGTATTGAGGCAAATTTCAAAACTAGTACCTTAACTGAACAGAAAATACAGCAGGCAATAGAGCTCAGGCTCTGCCTTTTACTTTTTCTTCTAATATTTAGAGATAGGTCTCGAATTATTTATTTGCTGACTATTTTGCTTAGCAAACAAAAACATTTAAAATTGTTTCTGTAAACTCAGCAACTCAGTACTTATCTTCAACATTGCTGGCAACATCTGTGTTCAAACCACAGTTTTTCATTTGCAGATCAGTAAGACGGCTGATTAGCATCAAAATAGCTTGTTTGTTCATAAAAATCCAGCTTGTTAAGGCCGTGGGCTTATGCTGATCTTCAAGCTGGAACACCTCCTGCATGACACAGGCCATAACCTTTCACATTGTGATGCTTGTAATGAACCAGATTGCCTCAGGACCACTGTAGTACATCGGGGTTTTTTTGGTTGGGTTTTTGGTTTGGTTTTTTTTTTTTTTTTTTTGTCAGTATTACTAATGGTTTAGAACATGTCTGGAATATCAGTTAATGTGATAAAGACTTAAAAAATAATGACAGTAATGTTGAAAGTAAAATACTTGCCCTCCACTTGCTCCCTTTCCTTTTCGACTTTAGGACTGGTTTATCTCTTGCCCCAAGAAAGCAGACAGAGTGGGAAAGAAATACAGGAAAACAACCATATTCTGGAGGAGCTGCTTTCTCTCTGAACCACAAGACACTGAATAAACACTAATTAAAATGTGCCTGGGAGGACTGATATATATATATATATATATACACACATAGATAGATAGATATACATATATAGATAGATATAGATATAAGTTATTATTTTTTTATCAGGTTATCCTTCCCCCATTTCACCTCCAAACCATACTGCGGAGTCATCTGGAACTCCATCAGAGCTGAGGAGCCTGCGAGGGCTCAGCTATCTCCTTAACCAGTGCACGCACAAACTTTTCTAAGCCAATTAACTTCAGTATTCCAGTTCTAGTGGTGCTGGCGAAATAGATATTAAACATACAGCTTTGTAGCTGAAAGTGCTGCATTCTCCCCATGCAAACAAGTGCCTGTGTGCGCTTTTCATCAGCTTGATCTAAGAGAGGTAGGTTAATATAGTCAGCATTACCTAGACGTGAAGGTATGATTCCTGCCACCAGAAATTTCTCACTGAGGAATGTTATTGTTGCCTTTAAAAATACATGTTACATGTATTAATTAAGGTAATTAATATACCTTATTAACAATATATAATATAATATATTAACAAAATATATTAATGGAATTCTGTCCAAAAGGCTGGAGAGTTCTACTTGGCCCAAACAGCCAGGGTGTGGATGCTATGAGATAAAATATAAGTAACCTCTTCGATCTTTGCTTGCTCTAATAAAAAGTTTCAATGAACAGTTTTTAAAGAAAACCCTCTTTAAACAAGCGAAGCTTGAATGATCAGAAATCTAATGTCTTTTACCCAAATCATTAATTTTTGTATGGATAGTGAATTTACCCTATTAAACAGTGGCTCAAAATGAGTGCTAAGGTTCCAGTGGATCCCAGCTGGTACTTTGAGTTGGATTTGAAGCGTATAGTTAACACTGTCCTCATTCTGTGCCATTTGCACCTAGTAAGATTAGAACTTTTTCTGAATGCTCATAGTTTGGGACTTGCCATCGATCTTCTGACTCCTGCTCTCATCTTTTTTGTAGCTTTTTGGGCTTCAGTGGGTACACAGATTTATAGGTAGGCTACACACAGATGGAAATGTTGTGCTCAAAAATACACACCCACACATATGCAACCTGTGCTGAGATACTGTGCAAACAATGTATGTAGTTGATCTTCCTAATGATATATACCATTAAAAGTAGACAAGTGATACTGTGGGGTGCAAAACAACCAAGCAAAAAACCCATCTTTCTTACTGTAGCAATATCTTGCAGGTTCATAAGCAGTTTGTAGGAAAAATCCCGATTTTTTTTTAAAGAGACTAGATTTTTAAATAGTAACATTTGTAATTAGCTTATCAAAAAACCCTGCTGAAAGATGAGCAGAGAACCATCAGTTCCTGCTCAAAGCTCGGAGGTATGCCTTTATCTAAAAAGAAACATGATGAATCATCACATTTGCACAGTTCTTTTCTTTAAATATTTTCCATTTCTACAGAATTCAGATCACTCTGTTGCAATAAGAATATATTGTCGTTATATGACTCAAAGTATTGTCATATAATATGACAGCATCTTTCATTACAGAATCTAATTTCAGTCTTTTGAATTTAAATTACTTTTCCTTACTCATCACATGTCTTTTCTTTAACTTTCATTACAGGCATTTTTCTTTTGATAATTCACAAACATCCATAACTTCTGATAACTTTGTCTCCAAGGACAGAAAGATAAATAGGGTATCCTTGAATAGTTCTAATCTTCTTGATCTTGAAAATGCAACTACATATTATGAGGGGTGTTTAGCAGCATACAAACAGAAAAAAAAATGGATTAATTGCTCTTTAAACAAATCTAGTATTAGAAATGCAGATAACCACTAACAGTGAGCTAAAATCTTCAAGTAGCTGCCAAACATATTTCCAGACAATATTTTAAACTTGAATTGGTTTTATCATGCTATGTTTTAAGACTCCATAAATGGGAATCTTATAAACATCTTAAAAGTTTCTTTATCTTTTATCTGAAAAAGGGGAAAAAGGGTAAAACAAAAAGGGAACCAAGCACATGCAAATGTCCGTCTTGCCCTGTGAAGTCCACAGAGCAACACGAATAAAATCATTGGGTCATTCACCCAGCTGATGCGGTGGTGTACCTGCTGTGCATCATGCCCTGATGGGCCATGTTGTACACAGGATAGTTCAGTCCCAGATGCACCAACAGAGGAGTAGATGATTGGACATCCCAAAGAAGACAGCTCACTGCTCGTATCACTTTAGTCCATAGAGTCCAGGAAAAGACATTTTTGCCTTTATTACTGAAAGTCTGTTAGCCTATTGACCTGACAGAGTAGGGTTGCAGGACTGGGCTTGCCTTGGGCTGAACTGGTTTTAGCTTGTTTTTACAATTCCAACTTGGCCAAGCAACTCATCTCCAACCCATCTGAGCTCCAGCCTTGCAAATACTGAGTATGGTAAATTTCTGACAGCCCGGTGTAGCCATGGTGCGATGGGCAATAGCACTTTATGGCAGGGGGGCTGGGGGAAGCTGCTGCCCAGTGCAGAGGTGTCCTAACCTTTACATTGCTCAGAGCCTTTCATTGCAACTTTATACCCTACCTTTCACTGCAGCCCTGCCTCCTTTCACCCATGGTGCTCTGGCAACACTTTCCAGGGCTTCTTGGGGAATATTTATCCCTGCTTGTTCTCATGCTGCGGTTCTTGCACTGTTTTTCTCTCAGCCTTTACACCTGCAAACATCAGTGCTGTAGTCATGGAGGGTTCCATGGGAAGTGGCCGCCACCTGTGTGAGAATCACCCCTACTTCCTCCTTTTTTTGTACCCCTTGGCTGTAGTTTTTTATTTAAGTTGGAAGATCCAGTAAAAGGGATGTGCAAAGCTTAACAGCAACCAGCCCCTGATCAAAGTGTGCTCCAACAACCACTGCTCGCTGTGCAAGCAGGATCACAGCCCTGGACTTTGAGTGAGAAGATTTTTGCCTCCTTAGGGATCTGCTTGGAAAAATCCCAGGGGATTCTAGAGAAAAATGGTCAAGGAGAGCTGGTTGATTTCCAAGGATCAACTCCTTCAAACACAAGGATGGTCCATCCCAACATGCTGGAAGTCAAGCAAAGGCAGCAGATTCGTACAGATGAACAAGGACAAAACACAGTCATAAAAAGGATGCATACAAGGCATGGAAGTAGGGTCAGATGACACAAGAGGAATATAGAGACACTGTCTGAGTGTGCAGGGGTTGAATTAGGAAAGGCAAAGCCCACCTGGAGTTGAATCTGGTGAGGGATGTGGAGGACAGCAAAAAAGGCTCCTACAGGTAAATCAGCGGTAAGAAAGAGCAGGGAAATGTTGGCCTTTTGCTTAATGAGGCAGAGCACCTGGTGGTACAGGACATGGAACTGCCCAAGGTACTCAATGTCTTCTTCACTTCAGTTTTTACCGGTAAGGGTTACGTTGAGGAATCCCAGGTCCCTGAAACCAGTGGGAAAGTGTGGAGCGACAAGACTCCTTCAATGGATAAGAATCAATTAACCATTTCCAAACATATGAAGGATGAGAAGGTGATTTGGAGTAATCAGCATGGAATCACAAAGGGGAAACCACACATCACCAACCTGACGGTTGTTACGATGAGATGACTGGTGCAGTGGATGAGGGAAGAGCAGTGAGCATTGGCTATTTTGATGTAGCAAGGCTTTCAACACTGTCTTCCATGACATCCTGTGACTTCATTCAATTCCTGCTCAGGTTTTGGGCTAACACACAGCTCATGCTAAGGCCTGATATATGCTGGGAGCAGTGCAATTAGTGGGAGCAACATGAAGGCAGGACATGACAGACAAGGGGTGAAGGTCATTACGCAGCCATTATCACCTGCAGCTTGCTGTCTCCTGCAGCCACCATCATTATGTATTAATTGTCTGGCAGTTTCTTCATAGTACGATGACTTATGGAAATAGTATAGACCAAATCTCCAAACTGGGAAGTATAAATATCTCAGTTTATTCAAAAAGGTTTTTAAGTGAATATAAATAGATTGTGATGGATCTCCATAGACTACTTGATGAAGTATAGGCTATGTACATGGGGAGTGGACTGAAAACTGGCTGAACTGCCAGGCTTACAGGATTGTGATCAGTGGCATGAAGTCCAGCTGGATGCCAGTAAGTAGTGGTGTAATCCAGGGATTATATTGAGGCCGGTACTGTTTAACATCTTCATAATTCATAAATGCCTTGATGATAGGACAGAGCACAGTCTCATCAAATTTGAAGATAATCTAAAATTAGGAGGAGTTGTTGATACGCCAGATGGTTGTACTGCCATTCAGAGACACCTTGACAGGCTGGAGAAATGGGCTGACAGGAACCTCATGAAGTTCAACAAGGAGAAGCACAAAGTCCTGCACCTGGGGACAAATAAACCCACGCACCTGGAGAGGCTGGTGACTGGCTGGATCAAAAGCATCTTTGCAGGAAAAGACCTAGGAGACCTGCTGGACACCAGGTTGAACAGCAGCCAGAAATATACCCTTGGGAAGAAGGTGGCCAAGAGCCTGCTGGGCTGCATTAGGCAGAGCACTGCCAGCAAGTCAAGGGAGGCAATCTTTCCTCTCTACTCAGTGGGTAACACAATAGTTGACAACGAGGAGATATTCTGTATGAAATATGTCTATAGGGGTAAACTTTCTGGGGAACTTACTTTGCCTCTGCTCTGAGCTGGGAAAATACGTGCCAGGAACTCTGGACATATAATCAGTTTGGTGTGGTGTTGGGCCTGTGCTGATGACCCTGACTACAAGGCCAGGTGTATCAGGGCAGCTGAACAGAGTGGTCGTATCACGACACAGCGTTTGTAGCTGATGCTGACCCAGCAGCTCAGGATATAGCAGGACCCTCCCTGGCATGCTGGCCCCCATCTCTAGAGATGTCTTCAAGGCTCAGGGCCATTAGCTTAGTGGCTTAAACATCATGTCTTGACTCATCCCATGGAGCTGAACTGCTTTAGCTGGGAGTGCAGTCACATTTGAGAGGTCCTTGGTTCTCCCCATCGCCTATATAAGGTGCCCAGGACAACCACAGATAGTGATTTCATCGTCTTGGTTAGATGTCACGGGTGAGGGGGTTGGATCTGCCGCAGTTCCACAAAACTTCTAAAGGCCTGAGTGGCTTTTAGAAACAATTTGAAGAAATAGTTTAAATTAGTTACTCTCTTAAGTCACTTCAACAGTTTAAAAGCGGACCAAAGGGGTTGGAAATGCAAGACTACTTTCACAAAATGCTATGAAATACTTGACAAATCTGAATAAAGCAAGCTTTCTCCTTAAGGCACTACCTGCTTTTAAGAATTAAGAACCTAGGTCCTGGATGATGACATAGGGGTGTCTCCATTATTTTGTAGGATTGTAGTACAAGTTAGGTTTCTGAATAGAATTTATTACTTTCTTTGTACATTTGGACCGCAGTTCACAGTCCTTTGGAGGGTTACAGAGCTTGCAGGCCGGGCCCGTCTCTATAACGTTTAGTAATGGAAAAGGCAGGTTTAGAAATGAGAAACTGTAAGTAAATATGACTGCTTCACCAAAAAGTAAACCTAATGTCAATATTTTTTTTTTTATGGGTTGTTAGATTTTTCTTTGGATTCAACATTTTTATTGCTGCTGAAAGGTTTTTAGAGCTGAAAAATGAAATATAGAAGTAATCCTAAAACATCGGAGTTTGGGAGAATGGCCACATTGGTAATTACCCATAAGCCTTCACAACGTAGCAAGGAATGTTTCTATGATTTATTTCTATTGCTTAGAAAAATCTAGAAAGCCTGTACAATATAGCATGCCCTGATATTAGCTTTACCTCAGCAACCTTACTGAAGCTTAACTTAATGAAGTAATAAATTCAGAAATGTGTTTCTGCATGCATTTGTTTCATAGATTTATTATAGATAAATCCACTTATAAAATGCATTGGGATGAAAAGTCGACACTGCAGAAACTTCCTAAATACTGATGCATGTATTACAGTCTCCATTACTAATAATATATAGAAGATAGAACATTTACTTTAATGATGATGAACAGAGGCTAGACACAGAATGACTGCTGTACATTACATCAGTATGGTTAGGTGTAATTGCCAATAGCTGTTAAAAGGGAAAGGATATTGCCTCCATATAACAGGTAAATAATTTCATATTTGTACAGTATATTTGCTCTTGTTCCTGTTTAGCCTATATGGAGACTATAGACTTAAAAGCAGTTAGGCAAATCTATTTGTATGAATATGTGAATAGTCTAGATCCTTATGGTCTGCTCCAGTCCACATCACACTGAACGGAAAAAAAAATCATTTATATTGGATGAGCCCCTTCTGAGTGAAGAGTTTAGGATAAAACTCTGACTTGCTTAAAAAGAATAGCAAGTTTCCACCAACATTTCAGGAACCTCATGCTGGCAAACGTTCTGGCAGACTGGGCACACAATATATCTAAACACGTTTTATTTTGCAAAGCCTGAGTATGCTTATAACAAAAGAATAACACTTTCAAAAGTTTTAACCTTCAGCTTTGAAGTTAAAATTAGTAAAACGTTTCTCAGTGATCATGCCTGTGAGAAACCCTGCCAGTGAAACCACTGCCATACCCAGCACGGTTTTACTCATCACCACATGGAGCTCATCACTGGAAGGGAAAAGAGAACACAAGGTCTGTCAAAATAATTTTAACTCAGTATCACCTGGACTTATGTTAAGAGTTAAAGGTAATTCAGACATGGCTTTTGCAGTCTCCTCTTCCGCAGGCTTTTGTTTTGGGAAGCTGTTTCAGACGTGCTGCGGGGCCCTTCTAGGCATGGTGCTTCAGTGGCTGTCATTTGAGACTTCACTCGTGGATGACAATGAGAGACAAACTATTTAATATTGATTCAGGTACTCCATAATATTTAGCTATCCAAGTTGTTGAGATACCTCTTAAAACTTTATTCATAAAGCCGCTACAGTATTCCTTCTACAGCCAGCCTTCCAGAAAAATATATTCTGGAATATATTGTGATGTATGGTGGGCTCCAGAGCATATGGGGAGGCTGGTTGCTGCAGTTGGGTGCACCTCTCACGTGGAAAGAACCCGGCCTGAATAGGAACCCAGACCTTAAGACGACATTAAGGTTGCACAGGTGGTTATAGGAATCCATGTCAACTCACTTGATAAGTCTTATATCTAACATCTGAGTTACAAACAAAATATTTTCAACGCAATTGAAATTAAGTTTTGACAATTTAATTGGATTGCACTGAAAGCAATATGCTTCTGCAAAACATGATTTAGTCAAATCTGTATTTTCAGAAGAAAAGTGTTTTATCAAGAAAACTTTCCACTAGTTCTCTCCTTCATAAACATATTGCCTGCACTTCATGTTTGCCTGTTGCTTATGATGCTAAGCACATAAAGTACAGGCATTTTCAAATGAATTTGTTCAATAGCTCAGTGGATCTCATTTCTGATATTCTTTCTAAGTAACACCAGAAATTAGGATGAGATATTAATCTGTGAATTCACACAAGCTGAAGAAACTCATAACCATCTACTTGTCTTACATATATTATTTTTTAAATCTCCTATAACAGCAGGTATTTGTTTGCAGATGTTTGAGTGGGTACATACTTAGGACATTAACATGCCTGTGGACCTTTGAGCTGCACTCGCCACACACCTGTGCGTGTGTAAATACCTTAGAAGGTACAACTGTGCACAAAGAGTAACCTCTGACAAGGCCTGTTACAGAGGTATCTTGAAAACATGACTGCAAACGGCAGCTCCAAAATGGTTTGTCTTTATCAGCCCCATTTCTCCTTCACGTCTCGGTGTAAAGATGAGGTTATGCACGGCCTCTGATGTTCTAGATGTGGAATTATGTACGCACGCATACTGAAGCTTCGTTTTCAACAGTGTGTTGCAGATAGCAGGGCATTGCATTGAATTTGGTAGAAAAGGCGGCAAGAATATATCACTGTGCTACTGCATTTAAACAAATTAGAAAAATTAAGAGGAAATTAGGATTACGCAGCTGGAATTTTTGGATGGTAGCTACCGTAAAGTTGTGATTACATTCTGGAACTGCTTAGTAAATAAATTGTTTTTTAAAAAAGACAAGATGTTTCCATAGGGTGGCTTCTTCCTTCAGCTCACAGGCAATATGCAGCCTTCAAAACTACCAAACATTTTATCCATTCAAAAACAACATGATGTACAAATTCACTCGTGAAAATACTGACCTGTTGTTCTTTACAAGTGCACACATGCATGTAAATGAGAACAGAGTTTGGCCTGGAAGTTGCAGACACAGTCTACACTGTTGCCCAGCATTTTTTAAGGACATCTGCAGCGTATCCTGAGACTCTTTTCTATGACTGAAAGTAAACTCTATGTTTTAGGGATGTGAACATAGCAATTGAAAGCTTCTTCAGTACAGAGAACAACTGCTTATTGTTTAGTGTGTGAGACTCCATTAAATGACAAAACTGAAAGTGCTTTTCACTGATGAAGGAATCGTCTTACATTACTACAAGTCCCAAGGAATCAGCTATAGATTTACACAGTTAGCATATGGATGGTTATACAATTAATTCTAATTGCAGGTGAATATTTTTGAACCCTATTTAAAGGTTATTGGATTAAGTTCCATTCACATACATATCCTTTATAAAGATTATGTGACAATAGTCATAATCTAAGGAAAAGGAGACAAATAAATATACGTATGTTACACACAGATCATACTATGTGTACATATATGTGTTCAGTCCAGCTGTGGTACACTGAAATACTCCCAGAACATGTGATCTAACCTTGTCCTCTATTTATTGATTTCTGCAAATTTAGATCCAAATATATCAATAGTTATACTGTCAGCACTGCATCTTTTGGTGAAATTTGGTTCATGTTGGAATGAAAAAATAGTTTAATGCACAGCTTTCAAATTCAAGGCTTGGGATTTCATCTTTCTGAGAAAGAACCCCTGCTTACAACCTGCAACTACCATAGATATCATTTTGGTCCTATTCTTTTTTAAGTTCCTGTCAGATTTGTTTCCTCTTGCCTTTGCAACTATTCCCACCTTGGGGTTTGTAACTATTAGAACAGTAGGACACACCTGTTTGTATTGTGTAAGAAATGGGCTTGCTGGTTTAGGTATAATTGCTCAAAAATTTTCATAACTAACAAGAAGGTCTACTGTTCAGGGTCTGATGGACCAGAAAAGCTGCCTGGACCATGGTGGGAGAACCACTAGGTCTTAAATATATTCAATAATTACTAGAAATGATAGTACAGAATGTTGTGCATTTTATGGGGAGAAGGCTTTGGTGTCACTATCTGATGACCACGAAGATGATTACAGGTGCTTGACAAAGTCCAACAGTAATTCTTAATGAGAAATTCAATTAATGCCACCCCTCAACGCAGGGTACAGCCTTGTAAAGGGGCTCAGCCCCTACCTAGAGGCTCCTTTGACCTCCTGCTTCTGCTAGCAAGCCTGCCTTCATCTCATTCATCCCCACAGAGCTCTTCGCACTGCTGATTCAAGAGTTTTTATGTAACTTATTCTGAATTGTGGTCCTGATACAAAACTCACAGTAGTGGGATTTCATTCCCATAGAGATGCTTTGCATGCACAGAAGTGCCTGTTTTGTGGTCACATTATCCATATGGTTGCTTAGTATTCCTAACAAGTTATTATAATTTCTTATTACAACCCCTGTCACAAGTTATGTGCTTGCCCTTAGTTATCCCTATTCTTAAACCAGTAAGCAGAGTAGCTAATCTTAAATATTTTCTTTAAGACTGAGAATTTCCAGTGTAATTTAAACTAGTGTCACAATCAACACAATAGGTAGCATATTTTCATTGGTTTGACTGTTTGGCATGATTGTATAGTGATTGGCTCAGATACAGAAAACTGAGGTGCAAAGTAACATACTCTCAGCTTAAGTCTATTGTAGCATACCACATTTATTCAGGACCATTGCCTGGCAGAGTCCTAGCATCATGGAACAGCCTGAGCCTGTGCTATTAAACTTGTAGCTTCTAGAGCAGGATAGCTACCTCAGATTGCCAGTGTGGGATCATCCTTGGCCAGTGCTAAGTCTTCACCTTGTCTGGGAAAATGCTAGATGACCCGACCAAAACTGTGGCAGGGACCATGCAAGTACCATGAGAGAAAAGTCCATCATGCCCATTGTCCACCTGTGCTTCCTGGCATCAGTAATTTGCTCATGCTGATGAGCTACCCTGCACACTATCTGTGCCAAATTCCCATCCATTCAAAAAATATCAAACCCTTTACAAAACTATTTTTAAAAAAGAAGGGTTGAATTTAGTCTGTGTCAGTGAGTTCTGAAATACTCAAGTATGGCTTCAACATGTAAAGCACAACGCATTGGCTCTATGTACTACAAACAGCATCTCATTTCCCTAACAACAGAATAATTTCATGAACTTCAGGTCAAGTTTTTTCTTTCCCATGCCCTCCCCCATTAAGGTCAAGCTCTTGTTTTGGGGAAAATACAGTATTTGGTGAAGGGAATAATACATGTCAGTCATTGCAGTTAATTTCTGTACATCAGCCTAGTTTTAGAGAACTTAAATCTTTGCAATTAACATCTCTGTAGGCACTGTTTTCCTTCCTTAACCCTCCATATATAATTTTCTATGACAACTTCTTGTGCATATTTACTACAATAATGATGATGCACAAGGTGAGTTAACTTGGAGGCGTGAAATGCATGCAGGAAGACTTCAGATCTGATATTTAACACTGTTGTTTAAAGCTCAGCTACAGAAACAGTAGCATTTTGACTCAAACATGTGGTGCAGCTGGTGTAAACAAGTGTTGAAGCAACCTTGAGACTAAAGACTATTAAGACATAGAACCATATCTGGCTGTAGAATACTAGGAATGTAACTTAATTTTGATGTTTCTCGATGTTTTGGACTTTTTATGGTGAAATAATGTTAACAGCTTTCCATGTTCTTTCTAAGGTAAATTGGCACACACCTCATATACATATTCACCTTGGGTATTTCATTATCACATGTGCAGGACATAAGGGGACATTTCCATCTGCACGATTACTTTCTCCGACATGGCTGCAGAAAGAGTCCCTGAGAATGCTTCCTATTACCAATTACATCCACTATTTCTTCTTATCACACTAAATCATCAGCGACCCTTTGTGTTCCCCATGCAGCTGCTGCCGAGGCTGGAGGAGCCTGGAGCACCCCGGGGAAAGCAATCGATCGGCGTGTGCAGGAGGGGCCAGTCACCAGAGCAGTTACACGAGCACCTCTTGTTCTGCAGCGCTATAATGACCGCTGTGACACCGCCTTCCCCAGGCCACGAGAAACCAACTACAGTACACCAGTGACACGTTGATTAGGGGTTTTGATGGAAGGGAAGTGGGTCTTGTAACTTCCATTTCTACTACTACGCACGTACTAACTCCAGTACTGACAGCTGCCACCAGCAGATGAGGGGCTCTGCACTGCGCTGGGGTAAGAAATCACAGCGTGACCAGAAGTCAGCTGAAGAGCTGTAATTGAGAAGATTAGCGGAAGTGGCTGCCCTTCCAAAAATCAGCTTTTACTGCCTGTAATTGCACAACGAGATATAAGAGAGTGTATCTTACACGTAGGGTCTAGCAGATGCTTTGAGTGCCTTCTAGTTGTTTTAAAAGGTGGCCTTTCAGTCATCTCCAGCACCAGATTTCACACATCACACAATTTCCAGCAATGAGTTTCTGTGTCTTTTGTTTTCAGCATTTATAGAGGAAAAACATCGCAAGAAAAGATAGACACCTCAATTAAAAGGAGCAAGCCCCATGGCTGGGGAGGGCATGGTGTGAAAGTCTCTCATGCCCGTACAAGGGGCAGCCCAGGAAGGGCTCTAAGCATCAGAAGAGTCACAGAAATGGCAGGTCTGTCTCTACAGCCTGCACATGACAGACCCTTTGGTGGGAAAGATCACCCAGAGAAAAGCAGCAAGCCAAACAGCTCAGCTTGACACCTCAGAAATTTGGTACCTTGCTGTCTCTAGGTGCCAGAACATGGGTGGGACCAGTTTGGGTCACTGAGGAACTGAAGGAGCTGTACTTGAAGTGATGGAAGTTGAGAGAGACACAAAACAGTCCCTAGACGCTTGCACTAGTGTGTAGCTTCAACACCGTGCCATTTGTACCTTAAGCAAGATTCTGATGGGGAAATGCAAAGGGCAAAGAAGGTCGGGAAGAGACACGTAACAGAAGAGACTAAGGTGAGGAGCAGGATACAGGATCCTGTAGCCATCGTCCTGCTGGGCACTAACAAGCAGCACGGTTTGGGGAGGACGGCTCAGCCAGCTGGGTGCCACGGGGGGCTGTGTCTCTCAAACCACTGTCAGCCCCTGGCAGGATTCAGTAAAATTTTTAAATCCGTTTCACTGCTGCTGTTAGCAATGAAATGGCCAAACGCTCCATGACACCAACTGAAAGAAAGGGTCATTTACTGGGGAGCTTAGAAAAAACGTAAGTTTCCAATGGACTGGAAACCTTGCAGTTTAACCAGCTCTAATGGTAAGCAGAGTGCTGTATCAATTGCTTTCAAAGCGGCAACTGTCACTTCTTTTGGAAATTTGCATCTTTTAAATGCATATTTTCAATCAACACTTTAGACTTCAGAGCTGTCACTACCTTCACATGTCACTGCCGTTCCTGCAATCACAAGTCACTGCTTATCAGACTGATTGCCAGCAGTGCACTTCTGCCAAAACTGTCAACGCAGGTGGTTATAAGCTTTAATAAAATAGTTTAAAGTGTGTGTGTGTGCATGTGTGATTGGGGGAGATAGAGAAGGAGAGAGAGGAAAAGAGACTAAATTGCACTTTTCAGTGCTCAGGTTGTGGAGCTGTTAGAGGATTACACAATGAGAACAAAACAGAATGAAGTTATCAACTGTTGTAATTTTAAAAAAGAAAAAAACTCCACAAAAGCCAAACTGTCAGGTAATAATCAAGTTTGGAGATGTGCATCTCTAATACCCTTTTGCATGAAATAGGCAACAGAAGTCAGGAAGCCTCTCAGCATGCACAGCAACTCATATTTGTGACAATCTAAAATAAGGATTTGAATTACAGTGGGGTTTCTGCAAAGAACCCTGTTCATGTATACCTGAGTACCACCAGCAGATAAACTGCTTTGGTTAAAAGCTGTCAAACAGTAACTAACACCACAAGTTGTACAAAATTATCTGATGTCTCTAACAACTTCTGTCAACCTTTTTTTTTTTTTTTTATTGTAATCTCATACCTCTAAAGATGGTGGGAAAGGCATGACCTTCCAATTTGAAATAGCAAGTGTGAAAAAATACTGAAGCTCCATTACAGATCCCACATGTATAAGACCCTCACGCTCCTTGTGTGTTACACATCATCCTGTTGCAAAGGTCTAGTTTATGAGCCCTGAGCCAAGCTGGGCTGTTGGTACTGAGCAATGCTGACAGTATAACTAGAGCTGGTTCAGAGCTTTTTGAGATTTGTTTGCTGTTGAAAACATTAATTCATTTGACTAAGCATTATTTTACCGGAAGAAATTTCATTAACATTTCTGTGACAAGCATTGCATCATTGTTATTAATCTATTAAAAAGCATTTAAGGTATTTATAAGTATTGTATCATAAAACTCAAATACAATTTGCAAAATAACATTTCAGTATTATTCAGTAAAATTCTTTGATCTTAGCAAGATAAATTTTGAAATAAGTGCTTTATCCTAAAATTCATATCTGTGATGAGATTTTTGGTTAAGTCCCAATAAATGGATTTGCTCTCACTATTACTTGATGTATATTCATTTTACTTGTATCTTCCCTGAAAAAAGTGGGCATGCAAGTTAAAAGCCAACATTATAACTGCATTCTGGCAGACTAATCCCCCATCAAGTTCATGGTATTTCATTGAATCCTGGAAAACCAAAACACTGAATATTTATCGTATCACGAATACTAAAACGGTTTCAGCTATGAGACTGATGACTGGGTTACACTTAGGCATTTGATAAGGCTGAAATAAACCAAGCAAATGTAATGACTTGTATCCCCCCTAGTGCCCACCTCACATGAGCGCTGAAGGAAAGCCTGCTCTGGGCTCTCTGACCCTTCCGGGTGGCAGCTGTGTCACCATACAGCAACGGGCATGCGAGGGTCAGCCTAAGTGGTGCTCCACGGCTCCTCGTGGTATCTGAACCTTCTTTGTGAAAAGTGCATTTAAATAATAAGGAATATTTAGAAAAATTTGGCACGAGTATTTTTCCAGCAAAAAAAGAGTATGCAGCTTAAACGGGCCTCTGTTCAATACTGATGTCAGGGCAGGCATGCTACCCTGATACAGGTGTGCTGTAATAACTTTGCTGGTAATACAGAGGAACGGATGAATGAAAAATGGGATTTAATATGAGTTAATAAATCTAGGGTAACTAAAGTTTGTGATTAACCGACAACTGAATGCAGCCCATGGCTTTTCCCCACCCCTTATTTTTTTTGGTTTTTTGTTATAGTCTGTACAACAGAATGAAAAAACTAAAAGTCATTTCAACCTCCCTTCACTAAAAAGAGGAAAAATCTCCCTACACAGAACTCTCTATTTGCTGAGGTGTTTGAGGCATCTTTCTCAGCCTTCACTGCATACCCAGCTGGCTCTTTCTACAGTTTTTTTTAATACCTGCTCTGGTTGTTATTACCTTGTGGAAGTCATTGTTTTGTTCTGGAGATGTACGAGGAGCTATTTGTAGTTACTAACGTTAAATGTGCTTTAATTTATTTTCCTTTGTGATTTAAACCCTTTGGCTTCCCTCCTGCCTTTCCCCCATAAATAAAAAATATTTAAAAAAAAAAAAATCACATTCCAGTGGGGGATTGTCATGAGACACTGATTTCTTTCTAAACATGAAGTCATGGGTTTATAGCACAGCACAAGTTCTCCTGATTTGTGCACTTTAAGTGATTTAAATTCCTCAGGCAGGATGGTGCTGAGATCTACAAAAGAATTGCAGGGTCTCTGCTCATTGCAAGCCCGTGTGAGGATGCAGGCAAGTTCAGCAGCTTCAGCAAGGAAGGTTAGGAAGGCTACGCTGGTGTATGAAATTCTGGAGTTTTACTGTGGGTTTTTTATTTTTTACAAATCTCTGCAACTTCATTGCTGTTGCAATCAATGTGGTTTTAGCAGATTCCGGTTAAAACTGGGTGAGGAACAACAATAGGGAAAGATCGATGAGGTGATCACGCAGATCTTTGTTTATGTGAGTAGCCCAGATTAGAGTAGCCTAAGTAATGGATTTAATGTCAATCCAGCTGTTAATAAGAACTCTGCTGATAATGCCCCAGCTGTGCCTAGGGTGGTGACTTACAGAACAAGGAAGAGTCCTAGATGCACTTGTCTGTCTCACTACTCTGAGTCCTTCCCATCCAGTACAGCTTTTTGACCACTGCATTTGAAGGGAGAGAGCAAAATATGATCCTGCTTATTTTGGTTAGCTGCTTTGATGTGTAAGTTTTAAGTATAGCAACTTAAGATCTGTCTTAAAACTATGAAGTCCCTGTTTTCTTCAGTCCAAAGTCACATCATCCTGAAATAAAACTTCTGCTGAGCACCATTGATTTGACAGTGATACATAACACACAATACTCAGCAGGACAGCAATACACAACATTCAGCAGAAAGTCCATTACAACCATGTGTGATCCCTTTTAATACTGATCCTATGATGAGTAAGATGCAAGGTAAGAATCTTCTCAGGCTCAATAGAAATACACTTTTTAAAGGACAATATTTGTTATATACAGGTAAAATGTAAAATGGAATAGCAAGGGTTACAGCCTGAACTCTCACTGACAAGGCTGTAAGTCCCACTACATATTTTGTGTGGTTAATATTTTCCTACACCGAGTCTACTTTTTACCTGGGAGTCCAGGATGTGTGATGGAGCATCCTGGAATCTGCTCAGTAGCCAATGAAATGGTCTCCCACTGCTGTTACTGCTTGGACGGGTGCTAGGTTCCAGCACAGAAGCCCTGTGGCTGATGGAAGGAGAGCAGAGGCAAGGTAGCTACTGGCAGGGTGGCCAAGCCTGCCAAGGCTTGCTGCAGGAATTTTTAAGTGGTGCTCTGGGACCCTCCAGGTGTTCCAATCTCATCGTGCTCAGAAGATGAAGTACCTGCATCAGCTGCCTAAAGCTCTACCAGCAGATAGTTTGAGCACTGAGCAGACACAGAAGACCTCTACATTACTGTGTAACCAGAATAAGTACTCAAACATTTTTCTGCCTTGTTAGGATGGAATTAACCCCATCTTCAGCAGTGCTATATCTTTTTTTTTTTTTTTAATTAGACCCAGGGATGTAAAACATTGTAGTGGCTAAGCTGAGCAGGATGAGAAGGGATGAGATCAGAGGAAAAAAAGGTAAGGTGTCAACAAAGATGATCAACACTAAACATCTGCGGGATTGCTTCAGTTTAGAAAAACTTACTTTGAATTAGAATTGAATTTGGCCTGTGTGATCTGCTTCAGAACTTTTGAGATTGTCATTTTATGAAACATTTATGTGAGGCTTCTTTTGCCTATGGTACTACTACCTTACATTCAAAAGCCATTACTTTAAGCAACTAAAAATAACAGCTGGAAAAATAAAAAAAATTTTTAAAAAATCCCTCTAATTTATTGTTCTGATATATTTTTTGGTCTATTTTTTTATCTGTCAAAGCCACAAAACTTACTGCTTTATGAAAGTCATGCTTTCTTATAATGGCTTCAGCAGCTGGAGCATTAAGAAAAACTGCAAATGCAAAAGATTAATAATAAAATTATGAAAACTTCAAACAATTTTTTGGATGGGTGTGAGTATGGGCAGAGTGGCTCATCTGCACAAAGCACCTCTGCGAGTCCTTGAGACTGTGCTGCAGCGTCCGTCTTCAAAAACAATTCCCGAATTTGCCAGGAAAAAAATTGTAAGACTGTCCAGAATAAGACCAAATTATGACTTTTAACATGTGAGGACCTTAAAATTCACCCTTCCTTCCCCTGAAACCAGTGCAGTTGGGTTTTTTTCTCCTTCTTATAATTCTAGTCTTTAAAGATAGAGATATATATGGTCTTAATGCTCGAATAAATGTGTCCTTACGTATCACGACTAAAGAAAAATTGTCTGCTGCTACATCGTGTTGCCTTCAGATGGGCATATTTTCACATTACATGTAGAGAATATATGGGACATATGTGTGTCCCTTCATAAATACCAGCTTCCACATACAATTGTAATTTTTTTTTTAATCTTGAGCAGGATGCCCTGTCTTACAGTTTGGATACTCCTGAATGCTTTATTAGGTTTAATTCACTCAATCTAACATTTAGATATCACCTTGTGTCTTCAGACTCTCATGAGCCTGAGATAGGTAAAGTTCGTTAGTGGGGAAGCCAGCTTTCTTTCTTGCCTTACCTAACGACTGGTGACTTGGACACCCAGGTCTAATACTTCCTAAAGGAATGCCCAAAGAATTGCCCAACTGCAATGAATAGCCAAAGACAATTAATATTCTGGGGTTCACCCCTCTGTTATTCTTGCTCAAGTTGTTCAAATATTTAAAGTCACACAGAAAATGAAAATGATTCTGTAGTTCAAGCATCCACCAGGGACACCCAGAGCCTCTTCTCAGATCTCATACAAAACAGAACAGCTTCATTTCATCAAGACCTATTTCAGAATACAAATCAAACAGTATATGAATTAAATTTTAGGAGCTCCACCTCCTTAATGGCAATGAGGACAGGGCGCTCTGCTTGTCCCTTCCTGGGATACTTTGAAAGGCCAGCTTCAGTATTTTGTAATTACAGAATATTCCTTCTTTCTTCCTTTTCCTCTTCTTCTTCCTACAGCAGTTCATATAAACAAAGTTATTCTCATTTCCTAAACCTATCTGACAACAATTTATTAATGAATCTTCATTAATAAAAAAATATTTTTCTATTTTTTCCCCTATTTTTATTCACAGTAGCTATCCAAGTCAGTACATTACATTCTCTTGATTTTTGCTGATATTCCTATCGCTGTAAGTTCTTTACCTCTCTCTACAATAATATCTACTACCCCCCCACGCCCCACTCCCCCAATCAAACTTCTTTCATAGAAAAAACTCTATGTACTTGAAGCTATTGTAAGGGTACATTTTGAAGAAATTCTCTTATCAAAACTAGGAAAAAAAAATCTGGTCATCAAACAACTGTGTTATATAACTTTTAAAATGAATATTTTTGTTAATTGAACAAATTTCCTTTTTGAAATTGCATTCATTATTTTGCCAACAATTCTGCTACTAAGTTACAGAATATTGAAAGCTTTTTTTCTCTGCTGCTTAATTCAAATCACCTCAAAGTTGTACGTGAGAAAATATTTTTACTGTTTTGTTGGTGTATCTTTCAAACATTGTTAAGATCCTTGGCAAACCTGAAAGAATTCAAGTGCTACATCTGTTTTCTCCGATCCCTGACTCCACAATCTCCATGACACTGAGCTACCAGTACCATATATTTTATTTCTATACAGCAGCCTTCACACATGATTTCATGAAAAGCATCATAGAGGCAGTTGGCACAACCTACATGGAAAACGATGGTTCTACAGTGGGATTTAACGAGCAAAAATGGCAATACCTGTGAGGGAAGCAGGGAGATGTCAGATAGCAGAGCGTGGCCGAGAGGCACCCTACCTGGAGGCAGGGCAGCAGGGCGGGCACCGGGGCTGGGGGTGCTTGGTGAGGAGTGAAGAGCCCCTCAACAGGCTGGCAGTGGTGGGAGAGCAGAGGGAGCAGCTGCAGAGGTAGGAGAAGGTGACTGTAGACACCAAAGCATGTGGGTGTGCCCCGTATTTCTCGCTGTTTGTATTGTGAGCAGTCCTCGTATTGTTCAGAGATGAGTTTCCTTCCTTCCTCCCACCTGCCCTCCCTCTCCCCATTTCTCCCTCCCTTCCTCTCTCTTTTTCCCTTTCTCTCTTCATCTCTTCCTTAAAGGTAAGGAGTAGGAAGAAAAGGAATTAGATATTTAGTCTCTCCAACTTCTATTTATGGTTCTGTCCATTGCATGACAGTGACAGAATTTTAAAAATATTATTTAGCACAGTCTCTGTGTCCCTTGACTTGCCAGCTGTAATTAGATAAACACTGGATGTTGCCCCACCCTCCAATTTCTAGAAGTTTTTCTATAGCAACAGGTCTCGGGAGCTCATGTGTTGGAGGTTTTTATTTCAATGCTGTGAACATTCAGCTACCCCAGCACATGTGTCTTTGCTATCACCTTTGAGTTGCATTATTACTGACACGTCTGAAGTATCGCTATCAATATTTTTTTCCATGGCAGATGAGGAGGGATGCAAATGAAATGCATTATTAATTCCGAGCCTGGTGAGGAGCTGTCTTTTATTGCAAAGTTCTGGGTTACAAGACATCAAGACCAGAAGATTCTCTGTTTTGTAACTTCTCTACACCTCTTTATTGGTTTTAGTGTGGCCCACCATAATACACATCTTCCCCACAAGCCAGATGCCTGCTTTATCCTGCTTACGTCAGCAAGCGTTTGATGTCAGCTATTTGGCCGTATTTGCTGTGGAATAGGGTCCTGCTGAGCTCTGGAGTCTTTCTCACTTATCCATGTAACATCTTTCGTGATCTGGCTTAATTTTTCTGGAGTCTGTACTGTGCACCCTCTTTTATTCATCAAGTGAATGGATGAAGCTCTCCCACATCGCTCGCTTCCATGCAAAAAGAGTGGAGGACATAAGGAGGCATTTTCCTCGGTGCAGGCAGTCCAGCATGATCCCTCTGCAGCACAGAGACGCCTGCTAAGAGAAACACCTGTTGCTACTGAAATCAATGGGAATTTTGGCATTTACTTCAGTGAATGTGGTATTGACTTCATTGGGGTTTGGTCCAAAAGTTAATTGGCATCCCTCACAATTGAGCTGATTAATGCATGTGGCTCACATAAATGCCAGTGCCGGTAAGGGGCAGAATCCCCTTTGTAGCCAATCCAATGAGCAAACTGAAATATTACTTATAGACACGCTCACTGGTGCTCGCAGAGATGTGTGTACTGGATGGGAAGCCAGCACCCAGTTATATGTGTGTCTGGAGATAAGGCCAGAATTTAGCCCCAAGCTGCCTTTGCTGGCCAGGTTGCTGGCTCCCTAATGCTCCTTCACCCTGCTGTCCTAATTTCGATGCGTGCTTTTGGGTATTCAGTGCTCACTGATACACAAACTGCTTAATCTTCAGTTTAGCTGTTGGTATCATCAGTCTCTCACGTCTGTGCAGATTACTCGTTGCAATTTCCCAGTGTGCTTTTAGCAATCAGGTATACATTCGTTACATCTACTGCTTACCAAAACATTCATGCATCTGCCTCTCAATCTCTACAACAGACCTCTCGCGACTGGATTTATCTTTTGAGTTACAAGCAGCAGAAGCAAAGTGAAATAATCAAATTTAAGCTGAACTGAGTACTTGAAGGACTATTTATGAAGAATGTATTTGTGTTAATATTGCACTTTCTCATGTAGGACAGAGACATCTAAGGAAAGTGTGAACTTACTTGGTTTAGGTGGTTCTTTAGACTGTAATAGACTTTCTCCTCTTTGAAGTTATGGAAGAGGATGGGCTGGCATCTTCCTCAAGCAGCCCTGGTAAGACAGAAGTCCTCCTTTCCTTCAGGAATGAGCTGTTCTTTCTCTGATGTCTCTTTAAATAAGAAGCTTGCTTACAGAAAACACAACACTAGCAGAAACTCCTTGACAGCACTGAATCAACAATTCTCATGCCAGTAGCCTGTTAGTGATATAGATATACCTTTGTCTTTTGCTGATAAGCACACTGAAACCTGTCAGGATATACTCCATTTCCTCCTTTTAATTAAAGATAAAAATCCAGCATTTTATGTTGCTGATACTGAGCCTGATTACCGATCTTGAGAAGCTGAACTATTGCCACGCTGAGGACTAGGAAATATTGTTTATCAAACTGAGCAGAACTGAAATTGGAGCAAAATTCCTGGGCATTGTTTGAACAATAGCTCCTTTCCCTTCAAATATCAGGACAAAGTAAATATAGATTGCTGATACACATTTTTTTCCCTACCAATTTTATTCATGCCTTAAAGGTCTTTTGTTAGCTTATTTCTTGCAGAATGCATGCCTAAAGCTGTGAGAAGCTTTCAGGGTAAAATAGTTTCCCACAACAATAACCCTTCATGGATCACAATAACACCTATGGGCTTTTATGCTCTTTTTTCCAAAAATCATCATGAGAAAATTACTGGTTGGCTGCTATTTCCCATCTCTCTTCACAGCACCTTCAGTTGTCTTCACACTAAATGCTTAAGAATATCTGAGAAAGAAAAAAGGAAATTGCTTCTGCAATTAAAAGTTACTAAGAATATTTTGTAAAGAAGGGTCTTCACAAGTTTATACTTTAGACCCAATTCATAAGGTTTTAATCACTCAGAATGAACATTTTAACTACTAAAACCCCCAAATATGTGACATCAGGCTCTAAAACAGAGCTATGTCTTCCGAAAGTGACTGCACCAAATGTTTCTATTCAGATTGCTTTTGATTTAAAGAAAGCAAAGCAAATCATGATTCATAAAATTATACTAATCCAGACAACATGAAAGTACTAAATGTCTTGGATTTGACATGCAACTTGATCACAGATGAAGCTTTGCAAAATGTACCTGTTTATCTGTCTATGAAATGTTAGAGGCATGCAGAAGAAACCCACAGATAGTTTTACTGTTATTGTATTATATAGCCTTAATAATTCTCATGTGAAAGAAGAATATTCAGTATTATTTGAAAAGGTAAAAATCAAAATGAATGCAAAAGATTACTTCTATGGTGCAAACAGATATTTTGAAAAGTTCATCCAGGTTCATTTGCTAAGTTCCAATTCTTGCACATGCAAATGTGTGTGAAGTATGTCCTTCTATACCCATAGTCCCAAATCTAGAAGAACCTGCTGAAATTTAGAAATAACCCTGCAATTTTGTAGACAATAATAATTTGCATTTGCAAGTGTTTGTGTTTACAAGAAGAAACTATTTCAATGGATTCGCAGGCACTCAGAATCCAGGGATTACTCTGAGTTTCTGCAGAAAATGTCCTGAGTTTGGGATGCCATGACCTACTATAGTGTCATTTTCAGTATAAAATAATAGTAACTTTTTTCTAAAAGCTCCACAGCATCTTACTGATACAAGTAAACTTAGAAATGAAGGAAAATTTGGAACAGAAATAATCGTAGAATTTGATCACTTACATAAAACACTATGTAAATTATTTAGTGTTTCCAAGTATACCAACCACAGCTGGAAGACACACTTCTTTCAGAAATACTTCCAGTACTTCCTTATTCTTCTCCTGATTAACTGTACTGTGAGTTTACTGTGCTTTCTGGGGTCTCCACCACTGTAAATTGTAGCTACTGCATGAGTTTCTTGATTTGTGACCTGATCTGGTTTCTGTGTGCAGGCTTTTTGCAGGTACCATTTGGATAAGTGCTGCAGATTGCACTAATGCTCTTGTAATTCCTGCTTGCTTTGTTCCAGTTGTGATTTCACAGATTTCCATTTATATGTAATTCCACAAAGACTGTACGAATATCAAGTCCTCCTTTTTCAAGTATGTACAGTACACAAGAGTCCTTACACGGAGGTGTCACAGGATTTCTCAGTGGATATGTGGACGTCATGGTGAGGAACACAATCATTAGGTGGCAGAAAGCATATAGAAATATCTGCAATCCATTACATAAATAGCATAATGGAGCTGAAAATGCCGAAAGGAAACTGTGTGACTGATTTTAATGAAATCTGGGGAGAAGATTCTATCAACAAAGGCATGCAGATGCTGCGCTATTCCAGAGCCAGACCCCTAGAAACCAGAAAAGAAAATCTGTAACAAAAGTTTACATAGAAAAATAGAGGTTAAAAGTATTTAGATTTTGACTTGAGGCTTGGTGAAGAAGGCCATATCTCTACAATGTCTTGAGTCCACTTTTTTCCAGTTCAGCCAGTATAAAAATAAATATAAGCTAACGCACTGGCTGTCATGGGAGGTTGGTTGAAAGCTCAGACTTAGAAATGCAGTTTTACCCAGAGTAAATTAGCATGGCAAACTGACATCAGTGGGCCTCTATATATTATTCCATAAGAAGCTTTGATAAAATTTAACATGGGATTACGTGACGATTACATGATACCTGTATGGGCTTTCATTTAGATGCAGCTTATATATATTTTGCATGGCTCCACTAGACCAGACTGACTGTACAACGCCAGCCTAAAGGCGACTCTTCATCTCCATAGCAGCATAAAACAGCAAGGGTGTATAAGTCAAGTTGGCCCTTGAAAGCAATACAACTTGCTTTATTTTGTCATTTAGGAGGTTCTCCAAACAGGAACATAAACTAGTAGAATATCCAAAAGGAAAACAAGTACGTAACATATCCTGTGAGCATCATATGGCCTAACCTGTAATGTATTATACTAGTAAAACTATATAGCCCTACCAGGAATGTTTAGGATCACAGTGCAGTATGCACGGCACTGCACTCATCATTTCCAACAGGCTTTTGCATGGAATTTATAGGTTGTGAGGACAACAGAGATTTTAATCCCTTATTTACTACTTGCTTTGATCTCCTGTTGTGTCTCCAGGCACCCAGATACATACAACACAGACCTCTTGGACTGCCTTGAGAATCCTCCAGAAGAAATAACATTGTTTGGTCCCAGAAGTGTAAGTTTAGTGCTAAGTTTAAAGACATTAAACAGGGGACCTTTGCATGGAGAGGTTTTATTTTTTGTGTATAGTCTAAATTATTTCAAAACTTTTTACAAAAACAAACTGGTGAGAAAATGAGACCGAGCATATTTCAGCTCTTTATAGAAAATTACAGTGGGTAAGAAATCATTTACGTACCTTATTGCTAAAGATCAACGATACTGAAATCTAATCCTGAGAATGTGGATTTTTATCTAACTGTGATGCATTTTTCCAACCACGTTAACTTTCAGTATCTTTCTAAAGAAAATCAAAGTAGCTTTACTACATCCATTGCAGAAGCTTCCTGCAAGACAAAGGCTTTTCTGAGACCGTGCAGTCTATCATATGGTCAGTGCACAGGTCAACAGATGAATAAAAAATAACTGTCTACAGAGAAAGACGGAGGACAAGGTAATATTGGAAGAAAATATGCTTCCAAGCTTTGGTCTACGTGAAGCAGAAGGCATCACACAGTGGTGGGAAAATTTGTGATGAAACAGCCTATATCCCAGACCTACCCAGTGCTTGCAACCACTGCCAGTTTAGACTTTGACTCAAATATAGAAAATGATACTTCTCCACACCATGGGAGTACTCTGTACAGCAAGTAGAAGACAAATTCATTAAGGAAATCAATCTTTCATGTACAGCAGAGGTGGCTGCCTCTGAAAGTCAAGGTATGGCACCACACGATCCATGGAGTGCTGTCAGTGATGCTGTGGTAGATGGGTCAACTCAACTAGACCTCTTCCGTCAGCAAAGCTAGTTCAGCTACAGCATCACCACAGCACAGTCCGCCATGCAGAGGTACCAGCTCTGGCATTTTCTAAGCTGATTGGGGACTAAAAGGCATTTTGGAGAAACTGGCTTTTGACGTATAACTGTTGATCACATTTACTCACACTGTCTAGTTCTTCATCATCTCCATCGTATTCTCTTTTCTCCAGATCTTAAATTATGACTAAATTAGTACTAGCTGTTCCCTTAATAAAGCTTGGTTCATTTTAAAACTGAATCAACAAGAATTTAGAAAAATCATAAATTTGAGACTTTCCTCAGCTGTATGTCTAACACGGCACACATATTCTACAGGTATGTCCAGCTTATCTAATGTGACACATGCTGTCAAAGAATGACAGCCGGGTTTCTACACTTGAATTTAGTTATGTAAATAGGATTAAATCACTGATTTAAACAAAGCTTTAATGTTATTCTAATGTTACCAAAACCAGAATTTTGCCTGGAGTCTTGTTTTTTTTAAACATCTGGAATCCAGGGAATAATTATCTTAATTAAGATGTATGAAGAGTTGTTGTCTATCTGGTATTTGTATATTTAGCAATTTCATAAATGTCCATTTCATTAGAAGATGCATGCCTCCATTACATATGTTTTTTTAGGTTTTGCTATTGTGATACAAAACTTTTTTTTCTCTCAGTGTATTTTAAAATGCAAATAAAATGGTCTAAGACTGAATAAAGAGGAAAGTTACATCTTGTGAACTTTTACGGTGAAAAATAGGGATAAAAAGAGAGACTCAGGGAGAAGGAAAAAAGAATAAAGTGCACCTTGGTGAAGAATCTCATTGATGACTGTTGTCAGCTTCAGGATAGTGTCATGACTATTCCTTGAGGAAAGCAGGGCTTCATCTGTTATGGGTCAGGCTGGAAGGCCCCATCAAAGATTGTTTTCTCTGTTTCTCATGGCCAGGAACTAACAAGCAGGTATTGTGCAGGGTTTCCTGTAGAATCAACTTCCACTTCTCTGTCCGGCGTATTTGCCACCATTGACGGCAGCATGAAAGATCAAATGCTGAAAATTGCAGGTGCAGATATAAAACCAGCCCTCTTTTCTAAAAACCACTCTGGTGTTTTTACTTTCAAAGCCTATGAGGAGCTTTTCATGGAAGTTCATAATTATTTTTCCCAATAACCTTTTAATACAAAGAATTTAATTCAACAAAACTCATGTACCTATAAGCAGTCTCATATACTAACGTCATTTCAACAGGCTGATCTGCAGCTGTCATAGCATTCCAAGACAACACTGCGGTGCACGGAATAGCAAGATGAATGACAGCCTGTTTCTTGGAGGTAGTTGACTCTGGTTACAAGAAGTTTTTACCTTGCCTAGTATGATATTGCTATGACTATGCCGAAAACTGAAAGTGTACAGATGTCTTGGCTTGTCTTCTTTCTACAGACAATGCTGCTAAGCTAAATCCTTCCAAAATCCATAATGAAAAAAAGGTTTCATTTTGCTTTAATTAGACTTATCAAATGTATGTCATCAGGAGTTCTAAGGGACGAATCCAGACACATTTTAAAACCAACAAAAAATTTTGGACTGGCCAGAGAAATGATTGCATGGGTTAGCTTCCCAGGGAGGTTTTTTTTCCCACTTTTTCATGCTGAGTTTAATAACCAAAGTCAAGTGCTGACTGGCTTTACCTCAAGCATGCAGTAATAGCAGAAAACCCTATACCTACCTCCTCCCAGAGTTCGCTTTCCCAAACACTGGCTCTGCTGAGTCCAATAATTACACTTGCTCATATTAATGAGCTATAAATTCATACAATAGCTGGTAATTTTGGGAGCAGTAACTTGCACATTTCATGACGCTTGGAGGAACAGCAGTAGTTGGGGTTAAACCCCCTGTCTTTTCCTTTTGTTCTTGGAAGTCACCTCCTGAACGCCACATCTCCCTGGTTTCTATAAGGTTGTATTTTATATATGCATGAAACAAAGGGACCACTCAATGAGTTGCACTGACCAGAAATGACAGCCGTATTTGCCTTCATCAAGCTTTCTTAAAATAAACAGTGACATCACTAATCTTACCACTGGTGTTTGGCCATGAGGCCTTTTTTTCCAATGAATCTGTGAAACAAGACATCCATTTACTTTCACTCATAATTACTAATTATGTTTATTACTAATTAACTTTTTCTTTACAGATGACTTGTGAGGAAGAACTTGAGGTCAGAATACAGTTCCAAGTCTTATTTTTCACTGATGTGGCTTTAACTAACTCTTTCCCCCACCTGTAACCCAAATAAATGTTTGCTTTGTCATTTGATTAGGAATATTCACTTTTAATCTCAAGTATGTCTCAACACAATGCGTATCACCACAGGCACTGAGCATGTCATAATCTCTAGCGTAACTTCACACCAAGCCTGAAAGTAAAAGAAATGTCTACATTTACTATCAGGAGCTGGCCCACAGAGGGTCTCAGAACTGACTAACAAAAGATTTGGGATCAGGCGTTTAGTGTTCCTTGCTGCTGAAGGCAAACCAGGACCCAAAGGCAGAGGTTGCCCAGGCTTCCCGTATCAAGGGTAAGGACTTCTGTGGGTTTTAGGTACTTCTAGGACTAGACAGTTCAGTGTAGAGAGAAGAAATAAAGGCAGGGAAAGGGAAACCAGCTTCAGACTTAAGAAACTAAAGCTATCCAAGTTCTAACTTAGCAGCAAACTCCTTTATATTATCTAGCTGTAAGCTCACATCTTGTCTACTTTCTGTGTCAGAGCAGAGGCTGAATGTGTGTAACAGTCCACATCATCACACTAACCATCAGCTGTCAAATACTATGTGATTGGGTCCTTGCAAGGCTGTTAATTGCAGTTCAAGAAATAATCCATATAACCTAGTACACAGTCATTATTTTGATGTGTTGGCTGCTATGCAGTGACTAGCACAACACTGTATATTATGAAATAGCTTTCTGAAAATTCATATAAACTTTAACTTAGTCTTCAGGGGAATACAAGTGAAAAAATAAAGCAAAATAAAATGCAGCACAATACTTTGAAATAACTTAAATTCTATCATAACAAAACACAGCTTTTTTTTATTGAATAGCAAGCAGTGAATTTATCTGGCACATCACTGTTTTACTGCATGATAGATAGTTGGTTTTTTTTTAATATTTCAAAGTAAAAAGCATTCTGGATTGGCTATCTTTCTGTTATCTTTGAAAAGATGTTTCAGTTCCCGATGTCAAAGAAAGGCTATCCAATTATCAGAAACCTTCAGCCAACACAAGATGGTTAAAAAGGCTTTCTGGATATAGCAAAAACTTCCCTGAAGTGTGGACAGTCCCCTGTGGTCTCCAGTCTGTCAGACTGCATATGGAAGGCCCCTCCACCCACCTCCTTGGGCATCACACAGAGGGAACTCCAATGGTCCCATGAGCATTGGGTTTTTGAAAGTAGTTCTTAGACTGCTGCAAAAAAAGTGTTCCTCATCCTTAAGAAATATCTCCCCGGGGCTGACAATTCTGTAAGTGAAATAAAACAAAGCAGAAATATTCAGACTGGGGTGATTTCTACTCTTTTCCTCTGCATTGATAACAACACCATCTGCTCAAGGATTTTCTGCAAGCAGGCTAAATTCACTGAATAAACTCTTCATTCCAGATTGTTTGCTCCTCTCTGTATAACTATCTACAGTTGTTGATTAGTTAAAGTGCACAGTTCCCCAGTGAGAAAGGTATGTACCAGTATGTACTTAGTTTCCAGGTGGGGAAACTAAGGCACGGGAAGTTTATCTGACCTGTGAATAGCAGCTGAGAATTAAGTTTTAAGTAGTAGATCACCAGAGCAACCTTTCCCCATCATTACATAGCAGCCTGAAATATTCTGTCATATGCTTTCTTTTTACTATTTTTTTGAGCAGTGAGAGTTTGGGGAAGGAATCTACTAAAAGGTCCTTTCATGTACGTTCAGAAGCAGCTGCAACTGTTAATGATAAATAGTAAAATGTATACATTGTCATCTGATGTCCGAGTGCTTTGCTTAATTGATACCCTGAAGTTTCAGAAGTCAGGGGGTTCTTTGACTGGATGAGTTACAAGGTGGAAAATCACGACCGGATCTTTCAAACACACACCAGGTGATCTCCACTATTACATTTATCCTTCTGCCTGGAAATTAATTAAGTAAATATGCATTTGATGTTAAAACTGCATATTTATCACTCTTCAAAATAAAAGGCATGGCTGAAAGAAAGAGTTAAAAGGGTTGTCTTATTAACCTGGTGCCTGGCCCACACGAATGCAACCTAGGGTGAAAATTGTTACATAAACAGAAAAAACTAAATAGACTAACAAATGAAATTTCAAGGCAATCCAGGAGACTTGCAAAATTAAAAAAAAAGATACTGAGTAAATACATCTTCTTGCTAGAAGAGCTAGAAAATAATTGCAGGCTTTTTATTTACAGATCAGTTGTATAGAAATATTTGTTTTCATGTTCCATGTATGTACAGCTCTGTAAACTGCATTTAGATTGTATGAATAGTTTTGCATATATAGGATTTAAAAAACAGTAAAGGTTGTCATCACCGCGCCCCTAAGCTTACACTGTAGTTCGAACAAGGCTGGCTGCACGGCAATATTTCGGGAAGGAAGAGAGATTATTGAGGAGCAGCTTTGAGGTCTGAGAGAGCTGGGGAGAAAAGAGCAGGTTCTTGGCAGTGAAAAGGCGAGTCCCACTGTATGGCTGAGTTCAGCAGAGCGCCTGCCCCCAGGAGAAGGGCACATGCTGACTTCCATCGTGTTTGTGGGCACCCTGCTGTCACTGCATGACCACGCGCTGCCGCTGATGGGGAAGGAGCTCAGCAGGGCCAGAAATACCAGCATAGGAAAGAGAAACTCAAAGGCTCTCTCTCATGCATTAGCAACAAAATGAAATGACGAGGATGCTGTGTAGGGTTAGAGATGAATGGTTTTAATGGAGAGATGAAATATGTGTGAAGTCGAGCTCTGGTGCATGATGGTTAGAAGAGGTGGGGCCACCACAACATCTCCCTGCAGAAACGACGGTTTGGTCCCGATTACTTCAGCTTGGGATAGGAAAACTTGGAGATAAACCAACAAACAACCCAGGCAGTGGGTGTGTTTGAATTGAGACTTCCGAATTCAGGATAAGCACTATAAAATTAAGAAGAAAACTGCAAAACGTACCTGAGCAAAGTCACCAGAAGATTATTTTGGAAATTTGCCACAGGCCTTCACAGCAGTGTTATTTTCTCCATTGCTTCAGCTACTCATGACATATGATATTAATTGATATTAATTGATTATATTTCCTTTTCATGATTCATAGGCGGTTACAGCTCTGACAACTTAATTCTACATTGGGGGGGGGGGGGGTGGGGGGGTGTCATTTTAACATTTTCTTCTGTAACAGAGGCAAGATTATTCTCTACTTTAGTACTAAATTTAAAATGTCCTATTCATCTCGCATCAAGAAAATTAACACTTCTTGCAACAGCAATTTCAACTGGCCTCTGCTGCATGAAAATTGTTGCTAACAACTGGTAAAACGCCAAACAAACCAAATGGTACTTGCTGTGTTGCTTTTGCATTGTAATAGCCTGTCCCTAAACATACAATACTCTTGACAACTAAGTATGTCAGGCTAAATACTGATCAGACTAATTCTGGTGAAGATCCAAACTGAATTACTTTGATGATCTGAAAAGCAAATTTTCCTTTTGCTAAACGTGTAGGTTACTGGCTTCACTCCCTGCAAGATGCTAATGCTGGTCGATGAGGCTATCAGTTGTGGGGAAAATATGAAGACTGAAGTTAAAATAGCTCATGGTTGGTCTGAGATGCCTGAAAGAAAATAATACACATGAAAATGCATTTTATATTAAAGCAGAGAGCCTGATGGAGATAGGAATTACCTAAAATGTAGAAGGACTCTAGCAGTAACAGTATGTTTTTTGCAGCTGTTCAGATCCCAGAGTCCTGCTGAGTTTGGTGGCAGGCTAATAAAGAAATTCAGGTTCCTGTCCCAAACATCTTGCAGTCCAAGTAGTTGAGAAATGGGTGAATACAGTGAAGAAAGAGATGAACAGAAATAATACTGTATGCTTCAATTCCAAGTAACAACACCAACAATGTATCCTGACAAACAGAAGTTAAGAACTCTGTCGTGTTAGATTTCCATCTGTTATGGAAGAAGGGATATTTTTTTAATTTTTTTTAAGAGAAAGGACATCTTGCATAGCATTTTCCCCTGTACTAAAAGCATAAAGTCCAGAAATTTATAATGAGGCAGAATATATTTAGGTTATTCTGCCAGACAGAGATGGACCGTTTAAAAATTTCACCATTTGGAAATGGGTGCACACTCACAGAGACTCTTTCTTCAGAGAATACATCTTCATTTTTCACACCATGCATTCCCTCCATAGCATTTCATTCTTCCCTTTGTGCTGCCTCATCAATCCAGCATTTAAGCCTTTCTCTTGTAAGTAGTCTCATTATTTTTTGCTTATAATGTGTTACAATTTCCATGCAGCAAAATTTTTTGTACAGCACTTTGCTCTTACCACGCTGCTTCACTGTAAACTGTTTGAGTTATCGTTGTTGACAAAAAACACCAGCTTCTTGCGCATATATAATAAAAGCTTTAAATGTTTTCCAAATATCTATCTGAAATATATTACTTCTAATTAAAAAATATCCTGCAGATTTACTGTTGAGACTAACGACGTAAAAAATAAAGACATCTTTCTTGGTGCTTCAGTAGCCTAGGCACTGGGCCACTCTGATGTATTTGATATATTTACTCTGACTTTTTTTCAGCATGGGGCAGTTTTTAGAGTGATACTGAAGACAATGATTTTTCCCTCAAGTATTTAATTGATAGTGGCATCACCTTGTACTATACTCATCTTCTAGCTGCTTACCATGTTTCTGCATCTGTCACTTTAGTCTAGTGATGGGCTAAAATACTCTGAACCATTATATGCAATGTAGTGTGGTTCTTCATTGGGATCTCAATGACTACTTGATGGTACTGTACAGCAGAACAACCTTTTTCTTTGCATTCCTATTGTCTGCTGGGGACTGCGATGTAAATCTGGACAAAGAAGACTTCATTTCCCACAGTGTTCCATTTAAATAAAAAATAAAAAAATGACATCAACATATTAAAAGAACAGGGAGGGGGAGGATGCTAAATGCTAGCAAACATGCACAGAAGGAAAGAACTGGCTGAGAAGATCAGACCCGTTCCCTGCTCTTGCTCTGTGATAGAAACACAAAATAACAAAACTGGCTGGGTGATGAATAGAGTCTCTGATTTCCAGTCTTGCTGTATTCATGGGTACTTTACACACTTTGGGTTTCATGCAAACATTGTACGGTGGTTCAGATTTTGGTTTGTTTGTTGGGTGGTTTTTTTTTCCTCTCTGTTGCTTTCCTTCCTTATGCATCCTTGGAGAGCTGACTTATCTTCTCTGCCAGTAATGTGCTCAGCTGCCCAAGCACGGCTTTCTTGGGTTCTTCTTAGAAGGGTCTCCATTCCCCAAACCTTTCTTGTAGTTCATCTCTGCACCTGATCCTGAACTTCCTACCCTGTAAAATCCCAAGTCATTAGCAACATCACTGTTCTTTAACACCTGTTTCAGGCATTAGGCTCTTTGGCAGTCATTCTCTGTGGCTTTCACACACTAAAACTGTACTGAGGAAACAAATGCTCAGTGCCTCCACCGCATTACCAGAACCCATACGAGTCTTTTATTCTCATTCCTGCCTGAAACAAAACCTTCTTTGAGTGTTCAATTCATAGTGTTTAGTTCCACTTTCTTTGCAATGTTATATTCCTCAGTGATTGGGAGTTGGAAGTGAAAATAGTCAAGCGCTAGGTTTGATTAGAGCCATCTTCACCAAGCCTTAAAATCTCGTGGTGAAATACAGCATACCTATACTTGGCCCTGATGTCATTTCAAATTACCACATATTGGCAGTGTTAGGAATATAGATAATTTGGGTCAGAATTTGGACTTTTGAATACTATGGAGTGTGCTCTGAAGCCTTCAGAAAAGTATCTGTTGCTCATCACAGATACATATATCTCTCCTGTCCCACAGGTGAATCCTGTTACTGCAGAGATTTCTAGAAAAAAAAAAAAGCTTGACTATTTGGTTCTACAGTTCATTCTTCTAGTTTCTATTAATGTCCTTGCACGTGCATCTCAAGAAGAAACGCAAGTATCTGTATGTGCGTAAAGCATGCATGAACTTGTTTCCTCAGCCTTCTTCCCATATCTTTCACTAACTCTTCATCTTTCATTAGGGTTCCACCATACCACCAGTTATAGCAACAGGAACCACTGGCTGTAGACTGTTACCAGTGTGTTCAAGCTAGTTCAGTATAATATTCAACCAGTAGCACTGCCCTCCAAAGCAGGCTGTGCTTTATTCATCCAGACCACCATCAGAGGGCTGAACATAGAAAACAGAGTACAGTGCTGGGGAGGTGCCACGAAAACAGGATAACTGCTTGCTAAGCTTTATGCTGTCCTGTGTCAATGTGAGAAAGCAGGGTTTTTTTAAAAAGGTATGATATATACTTATAGGATATATGAAAAACTTTACAGAATGTCTATTTTTATATATATACTTCAAAGGGTATATTAAAAAGATATGTATAGAGAGGTAAAACTGCAAATCCATTTCTTGATGGGTATGAACTGCTCATTTCATTAATACTGCATTAATAGCAAGGCAAAATGACCCTTGATTTTAGGCAATCAGCCACGTGTTTACTTCTCATAACGGCCAAGGGCCCTGGAGGGGCCAGTTATGCACCCCTTTTTACATAACGCTACGGCCTGTTCCTAAACAATTACACTGAGCACAGTGTACTCAGTTGGGCTCAGGGTGGTTTGAGTGGGACACGGAGCAGGTGGTGATGCTGCCCAGCAAATGGTCACCTGGAAAAACCTATGTCAGCTTCAGTGCTCCTTGCTCTGGTTTTCTCTGCTTCTTTGAAGCTGAAGGCATATCAAACTACTTAAATTTGAGGAACATAAGAGACTTCAGCTGACAGTATTTAAGGATGCTGTTGAAATCTTTCTCATACAGTTGTCAGCTCAGCTGGATGAAACTATCGTATGTAACACATAGGATTTTCCTCCTGATGCTTGAATTTCATATTATGCCTCAGGCCATTTAAAAGAAATAATTTGTCCTCACTGGCCCCTGCCATTCCTAGATTTCCTTTTTCCTTATCCTTAAAGCAACTGTGAAATATTACTAATGAAGTCCTTGCAAGTCCTATATAATACTTCAGTTGTTGTCAAGAACAGGCTTAAGCATCACCATCTAGGTGAGCACATTCGAGCTGCATGGGGAATATGAGGCAGTAAGAAAAACAAACAAAATGTGTTTGATTTTATATGCCATTTGCTCAGATCTCTGAAAGCAAATGACCTGTTGACAGTAACAGATAACCAGTTATCTAATCATTTAAAGGCCCGTAACAAAATGAAATCTAACTCATAAAGTGCTGGTTATGAGTGAAACTCATTGTAAGAACTCATCCTGGGAAGGAGGAAAAGCCATCACAGAGTATGGCTGATTTAAAGGTTATCAGAACGCCTCCGATGTGTCACAAAGTTATGCAATGAAATACACGAGGGGTTACAATCTGCCTTCTAACAAGAAGCAAAGTTATACGCAACAGCTGAGTTAGCATTATTCATAAAAAGTTCAGCAGAAGGTGCTGCAGAGGTGCACACTGATCTGTAAGCCAATGTGGAAGCGGTATAAGGGTTTATAATATGTATAGTGAAAATGAAACAGAAGCCTGTGATGAGGGAAAGCAGCTGACAGGCTGAAAATGTCCTGTCTGAGGAGACACGTTCATCTGTGCATCTGCTTTGGTATTCAACCACCAACTGGTCTGTAGCATACATGTACAAAAGGGCGGGTATGAAACGAGGTAAGAAGTGTGGGAAGTAAATCATTCTAGAAAATAATGAGACTCTAGGTGGAATGGGAAACCTGGGCAAGGGCTGAGCAATACAGTAGGGATGGCTCCCCTTGCAGCGGGGCTGGCGATGGGCTGCCTGGCCCCAGCACTTACCCTGGATGTGGGCAGAGCCTTTAGTCCAGCCCCGAGCCACGTCCCAAATGAAGATGCTTTCAAGGGAGAAATCTTTTTGCAGCATACCCCTTCCCTTATGGCACCCCACTCCCAGAGGATCTCTCACCTTTGCCTCTACCCCAACCCCAGCAGTTATAACCTTTACCCAAAAAAAGGAGGCACATTACCGTGGTCTGGCCTGTGCCACACAATCTTGCTAAATACACAGCACGGTATTCAAAACTGTGTAGGAATATGAAGCCAGGTTTATCTTTGGGTTGCCATGAAACTCAGATGCCACCGTACTTTACCTTCTCATTACTGAAGCTCTACTGCGTGTTACCTGCTGGAGTTGCTTTTGTAAACCGGCTCCTGCACACTGAAAACATTAATTAAAGCAGCAGGCCCATGACTATTGAGAAGAAGAAATTCCTAGAGTCAGGTTGCTATTTTGTCCAGATCTGAAGGATGTTCAGGAGTATCAAAGACTGAAGAAGGGCAAGGAACTGTGAAGATTGCACTCTTTCCTTTTCCCTCAAATATTTAGGCAAAACCCCCCAATTCCTTTCTGTGTACAGAAATGACAGACAATAATGGCACTGCTCTCAGACACCTCAACACAAAATGGAACAGAGACACAACTAATACCTGTTAATGAACAGCTTGTAATTATTTGCATCCACAGTGCAGTGCAATTGCTAACATTAATAGCGTGGATAAGAGGAACTGTGAGAAAATGGAGGTTATTCACTTCTAATTTTAGCACTATAATGAATACCTAGCTCCTCAAATGCACTGAACAAATGAATTACTGACTCTGCATTTATCATTACACCATTCATTAACATGGTGATAATTAACGCTGTGTAAAGTTTCACAGTCTGAGGCACTATAATAATTAATATATTAACAGGTTTTATATGGTCATTATTCATGCTGGTGCATTTGACTTAGGACTGCTGCCTGATTGTTGTATAAAACTGAACATGCCACTTCCCTGAGCACCAGTCAAGATTCCAGTTTCTTAGCCATATATAACTTGCAGAATAGCTGGGACATGTCTGTTATGAATGTAAAGTACTTCAAAATGTGCTGTAGGTTTTGTTGCTTCATTTTTTCCCTTGGTGTCTGTATGTTTCTTCTTCCTTTAGCCTCTTTAGTCTCTTCGGTTCCTAAGCAGCCTCAGCTTCCTTATTCTTGTCATATTTATTCATTCTGCTGGAGAGAAGAATTTTCCACACCTTCCCTTTTCTTAACAAATGTTTTGATTAAAAAAATTAATAAACTATGTTAATTTCTTCTAGTGTTTTCTATTCACTTTTGTCAGAAACTGATAGGTTATAATTTTTCTTCAGAATTTTAAAACGACACACTGAGAAAACCATCATCTATGGATTCATGACTGTGTCTGTCTAAGGTCCACTGGATTTTGACATTCCTCAGGGGATCAGAGACTCTCAGGAGTGACAAACAGCAACGGAGAAATATCAAGCAGGTTCAGAAATTCAGCTAGTTCAAATCTCACCCTGCCAGACCTCAAGTAAGTTACCCTGCTGTCAACTAGCAAAGGTCTGAGACAGATGTAATTCTGATTTGTGCAAATCAAATGTAAATTTTGGTGCCCAGACTTTTGCTCCAGACTCTCGAAGGAAAGCAGCTGCAAGGATGGGTTTACACGGGAAGTTCCTTGTTTGGGTATATGTAGATGAGGAATACGTTTGCATAGCTTCTAGAGATACCTAGCTCCTAATGAAACAATAAGTACTTTCACTTTTAATGAAAATGATGCCACTCCTTCTAAAGCAGGAAAATATTTTTTGGGGGCCTGCTAGAAATCTTCAGCTTTTCAGAAAAAAATCCAAACCAGACCTCCAAAAGTTCAGTCCTAAACTGTATGACTTAACTGTGTTAAGAAACAGTTACACTATGTCTCACAGGGGTAACATTCAGGTAACTAATTTTGTAACTCTACAGGCCAAAAAAATGCCAAATCCCCTCCTGACAGAGCCACGCGGGATGCCCAGCTTACACTGCCTCACGGTACGTGTTATTAAACTCTGCCCCGTAAAAGAGAATAAGGCACAAGGCATCTACTTACACTTCGAACCATACAACCTTGTAACTTATCCAGTTTTCTTTTTCTGAGCCTTTGAGGTAGTTTGGCTAAAACAGTAATAATTTTTGGTATTGACCTTTGGACAAATTTTCAACAAATTAAACTGTAAAATTTAGATAAGGTCATAAGAGATTGCTGGGCTGGGACAACCCAGCCTCGTCCTATATTTCCACATCCTGCATAAAAGCTGAGATTTCCAACATGTGCAACCGGACACAACCACCTCCTTCCTCTCCCTTGACTTCTCCCTGTATCTGACAGTTCCCAAAGCATCTACAGAGTTTATTATGTGAACAAAAAGGCACATACAGTTGGAAAGAGATGTAAAAGAAGATGCCTAGATTTTTTATCAGTCTCAGAACGGGGTTAATTCCATTCTAAATTCTTCTCACCCCCAGCCCCTCCCCCCCCCCCTTCACTGAACACAAACGTGGAAAGTGAAGAAAGGTTTAAAATAAGGCTTGAGGTAAATAGGGTTAAATACTGCAACCACAGTTGAGAGAGTGATGACATTCAGTTATCTCCTCAGAAGATGTGTTCTATGTGTGGGATAATTAAATCAAAGATAATTTTTTAACCAGGTGGGATTTCAAAAGCTTTCTCCATTCTCCCTGAAGAAACAAGAAGACAACTCATCTTTGACCCAGCCACTATCTCTAACTCCTGTTCTTATAAAACTTGATAAAAAAGGTTTATCTTGGTCCCTCACTCAATGAAAATACAACAGAGCCACCTCCTCTAGCATTATTTTCAATGAATAATTCCAGTGAGAGGGGACCATTAAAAAACAGCAACAACAACAACAACAAAAAAACCAAAAAACAAACACCAACAAAAAAAAACACATTAAAAAAAAAACCCAGAAAAAAACCCCAGCTTCTTATACATCAAATAGCATTTTTGTAATGCTCTTTATCATGCCCCAGCTGACTTGATTGAAGATATTAAACGTTATTTCTGTTAGCACTGAACAGACAATGCATCTCTGGGAGAAAGTTATTTTGGTTCCCAAATCATTAATATAATTATTAGAGCCGGAGGGTCTCCAAATAGGCTAAATGAATTAGACATACAAGTCTTAGAGAAATTTAGAGAGGTGGATATCAAAGTACTGAGATGCTATTTTAAGCTCCCATGGCAAAATCTCTTTGGTTCCTGAGCCTGGAAGGCTGAACGATGGCTTTCAGATTCCAGGGCAATTTCCAGGCATCATCCCTATGAATAATAACTGAAACCTGCTTCATTGTAAATGTGGTAGATTTGCCTAGAAGCTGTTAAAAGGATAAACAGGGTATTTCTAATTCCACTTGTCAGGGTAGAATATGTATGAAATACAATTTGCGAGATCAGTACTTTTCCTTTTAAACGATCTAACATCATCACAAAAGAAAAGTGGAAAGTATGTTTACTAAGTTCCAGTCTGTTAGTGCCACAGATTTAGACACCTGAAAAAACCTTCGAGAATCGCTGACATCATCAGGGTCAGCAGAGTTGACAGTCATTAACTGATAAAGTAATTGATCCCAGTGCTATTGTAAATAATACCACAGAAGAGGGGGGAAAATTCATATCTTTTACAGGGATTATATTCAATCATAAAGTGCATTACATACATTTAAATAAAGAAAAGGAGAAAATAGAGGGGAAAACCCCATCAGGACATGCAACAGGACTTGTACAATACAGGCTGCTTCCCTATGTGTCCATTGCAATCTCTAATCACAGACTACTTTTTTTTTATTTAACAAAGGTACATTATTATCAAGTTCATGTTTGTGTGCTAACCAGGAGGAAAATGGGAAAAAGGGGATCTTGGCATTTTGATGATATATTTGAAGATTTATATTTATCTTTATGCATATTCTGTAGATTCAAGTTAATGAGCATTATTCAGTAAATGAAAATAAATAGTAAATATTTTATAAATATTTTGGGTGAATAGAATTTCCTTCTTTCAGAAACACTAAAAGTTGACAGGAATCAAGTTCAGACCAGCTTTCTAGCTCTGAGCATAACGCTGAAAGAAGCAGGTGGAAGCAAAAATAGCAAGCAGCACTGTAAATATTTGTGGTGTGAATATACGAGGACTGGAATTATGCCAGTGCAGCTACAATTTCACCATATTTTATAAGTTTGACCCTTACACTGCCTGTATTGGTACATTTTTTGTCTGCATCTCATTAAACTCATGCCAGTGCTGTGGGATGAGAAGAGGCAGCCTGCAGAGCAAGCGACCCTAAGGAGCCTCTATGGCCGTAGCTCCAAACCCTCAGTCACATGCACAGCACAGGGTTAGTTAAATTCTGAGTCATCACTAAGGCTATGAGAGTTTTAGAGCGCAAACAGTTAATTCAGTAAACATAAAAAGACAGATAGTGGCATCTGTCATCAGAGCTGAAACCTGGCAAATGCACCCGGCAAGCAGAAAGGACAGGCAATTAATCAAGATCCACATTCCAAGGCAATGGAAAGAAAACAGTAACAGTATGTGGTGTGGTTCTTAGTGAGAATCCTAAACAAGTATGAAATTATTTTGTCACAAATCGAGCCCAAAAGAAGCCCAGACAAGGTCATTGGGAAATTCCCTCAAAGCCCATTTAACTTTACTGCTGATGTGGTAAAGGTTAGCCCACTCTCCAGTAGGCTGTGATCTTACTGGACATTCTTGTTGGACACACAGAGGAAAATTCAAGCCTAATGTAAAGAACATTCCCATCAGGGTGAGAGGATATAGCTGAATAACTGGGAAATATCTGTCAGGGCTACCAATAAGTTTCTTATAAGCTTCTGTTCATATTTTTTTTTCCTCCAAAATAGTGTTATCAGCTTTTTTTAGACCAAACTGAGAGCAGTTCATTCATAAAGTCAATTAGCTAAACAGTATAATAAGGATACTATGTAATTTAAAACCTAATGTAGTCTTTGAACTTAATTTGGTTTCCCTGTGCTCTTACAACAATGTGTTTAAGAGCTAAAAGCATGCCTATGGGACATATGCCTTTATGTACATTAGTACTGCATTGCAAAAAGCCTGTTCTAGAAGACGCAGAAGGAATTCCCCACCTTATGTGCCTTTTTGTTAACAGAAAAGATTTTTTTAAAGCTTCTTCTTCCTACAAAAGGACTTCCACTTAGAGGCGGGATTACCTTTATATTAGCTACTTTGTATCCTTATTAATGCTCTGCTACTCCTGGCTGAGTTCATCGGTCACAACTATCATAAACATTGTTTATTGGAGCTTGGTTCAGTTGCACAGAATTTTTCAAGTTTGACCATTAATGCCTTTACCAAAAACCATATTATATGACTGGTATTACTATTTAAGATGCAGCCAAAGTCAGCATGTTTAACCAAATAATCTTTAATATTATTAAATATTAAAAGTATTAAAAAATTAAATATTAACCAAAATAATGTAATAGCTTTAGAACAGGTTTCCTTTACGTAGCCTTCCTTTTCTCAAGGCTGTGTCATGGTTGGTCTTGGTCCTTGGACAGCAATGGACATCAAGTATCTGCTGTCAGATGTGATTACAGAAACGCTAACGCTGATTTACTTTGTGTAGCATCAATTCTTAGGTCAGCTTTTGACCTTTAATGGTCTTCCTTGGTGAAAACCAACCCCATATCACTGGCAGTGTTGGCACATCGTAGGGTTTCAGCAGCAGCTTACTCTGATTCTGTTTTTGCGGCAATTCAATCTTGTACAGAGACACGGCTAAATACTAATTCCCCATAACAAGCACAGTATAATAATATTTTCTCAAACCATGACTTACAAAATGCAGAAGTTTGCTCACCTTTTTCACAATAGCTTAATGCAGAAGTCTTCAGTACCCAAAACTTGAATGGCTTTGGATCCAAACTTCTCTTGTCATAGGGGAATGCCACAATGCCCAAGCTGTAGGGGAAGGACATTTAAAATGATACTGAAACTACATAAAAATACACAGAGACAAATGAAGTCAGAAAAAAAAAAAGTCCATTTTCTTTCCTGTTCAAAGCCCTGCCCAAAAGGTAAAGATGTACATCATCTTATCTGGCTCCTTTTTGGCTCTTGTATTCTTGCTTGTTTATGCCCTGTCATAACCTGATAGTTATGCTTCCTACTTGGGATATAGGAACCGGGGTGAAGACTCACACTTCCCTAACGGTAGGCCAGTTCAGAACCAGTGTCTCCCATGACGTGTCACCATATACTGGCCATTAGTTGATTACTGAAACGAGAGGTACCAATTGCTGCCGCCTCCTTTGCCAAGCACCTGGCTGCAGACCTTATCACCAAACATCCAGGAGTGCACAAGGGCACTTACTCTTTAGCTCGGCGCTTCATGGGCACACTGTGTACGAACAGTAGACCTAGACAGTTTCTAGCCCAGACCTTCAGCTTTCTCTGTTACCCTGCAGAAGTGTTTCATTTTTGCAAGAGACATTAGCCTCTAATTCAGATGGTCTGCAGCACCCTGCTGCTGCAATTGTCGTCTTATTTTTACATGTTGAACTCTACCACAGGTGTCTGTCTTCACCAGCTGGAAATTAACCCAGCGATGTTTAATTTAAGGTACTGAGTGCTGCCAGGAAAACAGAGCCCTTCGGCTTTGGAACCAGGAGCTCTTAACTCAGAGTAGCTGGGGAGAACCTCCATGAAAATAAACCACATTCCAAATTAAACTGCCACCAGCAGCCAGAGGCATGACAGCCCAAATAAATAAAAGCAGAACTATTTCTGCATAAACCCCATTAGTAGGCTGAGCCTGAGTCGAAGAGCACAAGGGACCCTACGGATCAGATATTTCTCAGGGGACAACACTTTTTCAGCCCCCGCTGGCCTTCTGCAGCCCCCTGCTAGCCCCACTCCCACTACAGCTCAAGTCCTTGTCTCCATCCCAGCCCCAACACTAGTACTGGTCTGGGCCACATTGTAAACCCAGAGATTTTAAAACAAGAGGGTTGTCATTTTGACAACCATTTAGCTAATTTTCATTCAAATAAATGTTTTAGTGGAAAAGAGATCTAATCAAGTCAGATTGGATGCGAAAACTGAATTAAGTCCTTGAATAAGAACCCATGAATTCTTTTATGTATTCATTGCTATGTAAACACTTCATATTTTCCAATGGATATTTCCTTAATAATTTCCCCTAATCCTACAATAAACACAGTATATCTAGAATTACGTACCTGAAAGAAAAGATTTCAAAACGGTCAAGCTTGCGACATCAGCACTAGCTTCAGTGAAGTTCTACCAAGAGATGAATTTTTATTCTTCTTTAAACACTGAGACTAATTTTCTATAACAAAACCATGAAAAACATAAAACAAAGGTAGAATTATTACAATCATATGAAACATAGAAACAGTATTGAAATTAGCTCAATTTGTTAAACGTTTTTTTCAGTCATTGCAATATCTTAGTTTTCTAGTCATCACCGAAATTTTTATCTTGAGAAGTATCACCATACTAGTAGACAAATAATTCCATGCAATATCTGCTATTCCAGAAAATTATCTGTATTGTAACATAATTATCTCAGATGACATACTGACTGACTCCTAATTACAACAGATATAGCTAATTACTTTGGTTCATCCTGTAAATAGCTCAGCATGTGCCTTTATGAGAATTCAGTAATGACACATTGCTCACAGGGACTGTATATGTAAGTTGATTTTCAAGTTTTTTATGTGTCAAGTTCTTATTTTTCAATATCTTTATAAGTTTTCTTTCAAGTTGAACTTCTTAGAAACTTAATGTTGGCAAATAAAGAATGTTTTGGAGGAACACAGATGGTACAAATTGGTATAGCTGGTTTTTTTGGACACTGTTCCCAATACCTAAACAGGAACCGAACTCGAGAGTCAGATTTGCCACCATACCCCCTTAAAAATGAACAAGAGCGGTGATTCACCAGTCCATACAAACGGATCTGTTCTGTAAAAACTGAACTATCCTTTTTCTCCTCTAAGTTTACACCATAGAAAAACAGTGGTAAGCGAAAGCTTCGAAGTGCTTCAGCTCCCTGCCTGAAGAAGTGAGGCATGAGTAGGAAACTGCCATGATACATACAGAGCAAATACCCAGATGCAATTAAAAAAAAAATCGACAACAAATAAACAAAAAAAAACCCAAACAGGGGAAAGTGGATGGAAGCCTGACTACTTCAGAACAAATCCCACCTGCGTTGTTTAGATCCTACATCAAGCTGTAGTCTGTCGGCAGGGTTACGCAATAGGAGACACCAACTGTGCAGCTTCTTATTCTGCCAGAAATGCTGATCTATATTTGATTTTGTCCTAATTTGGCCTCAAAAGCTAGACATGTAAAAAAATGTATGAAGCTAGTGTCACAAAATATTTCTATTCAAGTACATTTAAATGGTTTAATGAGAGCATTTAATGTTGGTAATATGAAGCAGTATAGCATATGTAGTGGACAAATTAAGAAACTATAGTAACTTTGGAATAACTTTTTTATTCTGAGCCTTTACAGAACTTTTAAAATCAACTATTAATTGAACTTCACAAATTTGTGCTATGGATCAAAGGTCTAAAATTGTTCCTTGAGTAGTTTTAAGCATGTAGCATTACATTTTCTTCCCTCCTACTATGCTTTCAGTCAAGTAGTTCACCAGTCTGGTTTAGGTTCCACAGTTTTTTATTGGGTTGCAGACTTCTTACAGATTTTCACTAACTCCTGATGTCAATCAGAAGTGAGAATAGTAAAAATGTGTTTCACACATATACCAACTTGCCTACTTTGTTGCATACTTCATTATATAGTATAGTATTATATATTTTTTTTAAAAATCAAGCTTCCTATCTTGTTAGAATTACACTTAAGCCAGCAAAGGTAATCCAAGCATGACTTTAGTGTCTTCTCTTGCACTAAAAATTGACTGACAAGAGAGCACATTTGTCTTTTCTATAGCCATGTATCTAGAAAGTACTTTGAAACAAGTGCTGCTGTCCACCTGGTCCCAGAAAAAAAAGTGAAGCATTTTCCTTATTAGTAGTATGTTACTCTACATGTCCTGGCCATATTTACATCCTAGTGGATCTTCTGCTTTTCTTATCATAGACTGAACACAATCCTTTTTGTCCAAGTTCTGCTACCTACTGCCAAAAAACCCCTGTTTTACATCTCCAGAGTCAGCTGTATTTCAGTTGCAAAGTGATATAATTTGTAAAATGCTTTATATTCCATTAGGGCAAATAGCAATATGTAAGATGAAGACATTCTGAAGCAGCTCCTCAGGTGGTACACGTGATGAGGTTGCTTCAGAGAAGTTATGGAGACAGGTGGTATAAATCTGCAAGCACCTGCCTCAGTATAATCTCTTGGGTTGGGGACTGATTCTGTTTCACTGAAAAAGGGGAAAATAACAACCTTGATAAAGAACTTGACAAAAAGGCTTTGAGTCTGCCAAAATCAGAATTCTATTTTTGTAATTGCCCCACTCCTCTCTATCATTAATTAGACCATTAAAGAAGTTATCTCACATTTAGATGCACACAGCTGTGGCTTCAGAGTGTTTACAAAACAGAAATGGTGCAAGCTTTTAAATGCCACTTTACACTTTCTCATGTGTCTTCATATCCATACAGACCTATGCAAAATCTTCATTACATCACCATTAGATAAAAAAGTATCCCTTCTTGCTCAGGAAGTTCTAGATCACAGGTTGCTTGATGTTGGAGAACGTTCTGACAAAGAGCAGTAAATGAATATATGGACACACACTCTTACTCTCCTCTCCTGTCAAAGACATCATTGCAATCTGGCAGTCGCAATGTTCTTTGCATTTGGATGATTGTTTTTTGACATGGGCATTCAATGTTAGAGCAAAACATGTTTCCTGAAGCACCTCTGCCACATCAGAGGACAGTCGTATGTCTTGCTATTCTTTACTTCATTAAACACTACACCCTTGTCAGTTAAAGCACAAATTGCCACAGGTGGCATCTGCTGTGACAGCTTTAAGCAGTGCTTTCCAAATTTTTTGATTATTGACCACAATAAAAAAATTATGAAAATCCATTCTGTACAATTCAATTAAAATTTAAGTAATGGAGGTTCGCAGTTGGCTCTGAGATCGCTTATCATGCTTTCAGTTCAGATTTCCACAGAATGCGAAATTAACATTTCATTTGTGAACAGCAAATTGCCAAGGATCAAGTCTAAACACTACAGGAACGTAAAAAAGGAATCTATTCTCGAGGAAGACTGAACTACAAAATCCTAGAAGTGATAGATCATAGTGGATTTAGGATATTGAGTTCCAAATGAATCTTTAGATCAGTGACATTAAAATCAACAGTCTATAGTTTCTTTGGAATATCCCTTCACCTTTCATTGCTCCACTTAGCAAATGACAACTCATTAAGATGACTGCCTCTGAGTCTTACCTTACAAGGTATTTTGGTCTGTCGTGAGGTATCATTAAAAACAATGCTTTTATGGTTTGATTTATTCATGTAAAATTAATGAAGCTAAAAAGTCACATTGAAAAATTATGTTTACAGAAAGACTGTGATTCTAGCAGATAAGAAATACATTTTTAAAGGCATAGAAAAGGGTTAGAATTTATAAATGCAGTGCCAGCATCCAAGCATAGAAGCAAATACAAATGGAAATTAATATTGGACAGACAGAGATGAGTAAGAATTAAGATTAGGAAATTTCCAGATTTCTGGTGGGAGTTTGTTATTAAAGAAATATTTTTTCCATTCAAGTTGGTGACATGATATTGTTGATCTTTTAAATGGTTTAACTTTAATATTTATGATGACATTTTATTTTATCATTTCTAATTATTTCAGAATGGCACACAAAAAGGAAAAAATAAAGCAAGTACAACAGGTTTTTTTAGGAAGTAATCAATTGCTGAGTGATAGAAATTGACAGGCAAATTGCTAGCAAATTATTTTAATTGTCAATAATTATAACTATTTTAGAGACTTACATCACCAGAGGGTTGTCTGTGATTTTTGTAATAGGAGAAACCATTAGGATTTTCTATCTTCTGGCACAATTTTCTCAATATGGGGGGAAGTCATGCAAATTGTGTGTGATATGGATCATCTCAAGTTCACTCTATGCTATTTTTGATACACTGTGCATGTCAACCACTTGTTAGACTTCTTGCATGTTCTGGCAGTTACGACTACCTTAATGCTTATTTATTCCTATTACCGATACCTCTATATGAGCTTTTGTCAAGCATTAGGACCTCTGTACAAAACAAGGTGGAAAAAGGGGGAAGAAACCAAAAAATCTGAACAGCTCATTCGGATTTGTAAAGATTTTTCTTATATTATTGTAAGTTTAGAAAGGGCTCATGACAGCTGGCATGCTTTTGACAACTTCTGTGGAGACCCAGTACCTGACTATAGTGCTCTCTAAACACGGTTCAGCAGCTATTACTGATGCCAGTAAATCAATCATGGGGATGAGGTGCTGGACGAAATGTTGGAATAATTTTGTTTTACAATAATGATCTTAAAGACAACTAGGTAAAGAGGGAATATAAGCAATAATTTAAACTTACATCAAAAATTGGTCTAGATTTCAGAAGCGCGGTGTCACCAAGGGAAGGCAGAGAGAGATGTCAGGAAGAGGCAGCCGAGTGATTTTAATGTAGCATTATGATGTTTCCTTAGTTATCACATAGTATTTACATGAGGCTTCCACATTTTTCTTAAAAGATTTTCTATTAAGCAAATTCAATCCTGCTGTTTCTACTTCTGTGTGCCATCTTGTTATTTCAAGGGGGTCACATCAGGTAGGACGTGGCTAGCAGGTCTGTAAGACCATGCAGTTCAGGTTGCCTGGTGAGGCTGCTGTTGAGCGAAGCGCAGATACCCATGCTGCAGACATTTCCAGCTAGGAGGTAGATTGAGAACCTTAGTTCCTTCCCTGCAGCACAGACTATACCATTAGTCAATATTACAGCAAGGTGGATAATGGATAAATTGTGATCTTTCTTTCCGATTGCAGAAAGTCTCCAAAGGGAGACCAAACTTTCTCTAGTATATTTATCACTTAAAATTATTTGAATCATTAATTTCAGCAGGTGACTGCAAATCGCCCACAAAAATCTAACCTGAGCCTGAAAAGAAACGCACGGTGTTTGGTACATCAAGATCCCTTTTCTTGATTGTGTCAGTAAAATTTCTAATTCACATTAATATCTACAGTCACGAATCTGCATTTTAATTATGATTATTCTCTGGTATTGAAGTATTTGCAAAGTGGTGGAATAATCCTCACTGGTGTCAAAGTGTCGGATATCACCTGTCTTGGCCTTCCTCCTAGATGCTTGGCATTGCAAAGACAAGGTATTATCATTCACATCTATTTCTGATGAACACAAGTTTTTATTTTGCAGTTGGTTTCAGGGGAAGGAAAAAAAAAAGACAGGAGGAAATGGAGAGATGGAGAGTAACCATCAATTGCTGCTCACCATTAACATGCCAAAAAGCTGTTTCATTCTAGACTTAATTGGATGTAGCGATAAAGTATAAATTGTAATGGGAGTCTGTTGAGATGTAATATGGATGATTTATTTAAAGTAACTTAGCAGAAAAGCCTGACAAATATGTATTGATTTATGATTACCTGGGCCTTTGTTCTTCATTTGTCCTTCTCTACTACTTTGTATCCTTTGTGGAGATGATTTTTTCTAATATTTTGGTACATGCTAAGAACAAGAAGGCTCACAAACATGTAAGATTAACCTCAGCCATGCTTTTGCTATCTGCTTTAGAAAAGCAAATTGTCCTGGTGTCAGCTGGGACAGAGTTAATTTTCTTCTTAGCAGCTGGTGCAGCGCTGTGTTTTGGATTTGGTGTGAGAACATCATCAATAGCACACTGATGGGTTTGGTTGCTGCTAAGTGATGTTTATACCAAGCCAAGGGCTTCTTAATTTCTCAGGCCCTGCCAGCACAAGGGCTGGAGGGGCACAAGAAAGTGTGAGGGGACACAGCCAGGACAGGTCCCCCAGACTAGCCAAAGGGATGTTCCATACCATGGGATGTCATGCCCAGTATATAAACTGGGGGAAGAAGGAAGGAGATCACATTTGGAGTGATGGTATTTGCCTTCCCAGGGAACCATTATGTGTGCTGGAGCCCGGCTGCCCTGGGGGTGGCTGAGCACCTGCCTGCCAGTGGGAAACAGTGAATGAATCCCTTGTTTTGCTTTGCTTGCATGCACAGTTTTTGCTTTATTTATTAAACTGCTTTTATCTCAACCCATGAGTTTTCTCACTTTTACCCTTCTGATGCTCTCCCCCATCCCTCTGGGTGAGGGGGAGTGAGCGAGTGGCTGTGCAGGGCTTAGTCAACATGGGTTAAACCACAAGATGAACCCAGAGAAAGCCTTCAACTGAAGTGATAGCAGTCTGGTAAAGTCATCCCTCAGAAAAGCAAGATCAACAGTGAATAACGGATCTGTAATCATCAACCAGTGAGCCCATCAGAGGTAGCCAGAGAAGCACATAAGATGGAGAAGAAATATCTGCAAAGATAGCCACTATAAGAGATGGCTGAATTAACGGCACAGCTGATTGTTAACTCAATGGGAAATCCTAAGCAAGTACACTGAAGCCTTCTGCGTTAATCCTTTGTCATACTTTAAACCTGAATCTTCCTCTTCATACGTGGTTTGCTTTTGTACTTTCCTTTGAACTATGGACCAAAGATACTTCTGTATTTACATTCCCATTAATCTTGGTATAGAAAACTCATATACATTTTCCTCTTCCACCACCAATCTGTTGAGTGCCAGCCCTGGGACAGAACACAGATTCTACTCTGAAGCGTCACAAACTGTGGCCAGATCAGGTGTTTTGGAGACTCATACAGGCCACCCCTGGCCAGCCAAAACCACTTCTGGTTAATGTGTCAAAGGAACAGAAATGGGCAAAGTACGGAGTTACTGAAAACTGCATTCACATGCATTACAGAGATTTAATTACATCTTGAATTGTTTGTCCAATGAGTCTGGACCTTTGTAGCACATATATTCTTCACCTGCGCTAAAGAAGGGATATTGCCTGAGGGCCAAGTGTTTATAGAAATAGTAGGCTTTTGCAAGAGGCCTCCTTGTAAGATCCACCTTGTTGTAAGCACTCAGTGACATTCTCCCCTCTAGTATCATTGCTACACGTTGAAGGAAACCCACTATGTGGCTGACCTTTCCCTTCCATTGGCTCTGGTGACAGAAGCCCACAGGGCACCCAGTTTCACGAGACCAAGGCCCTACAGAGGCAGGGAGGCAGAAAGCCTGGTGGGTGCACCAGTTCCCACACATGAACACACCTCATGATGGCAGGGCTGGGTGGGACGTCCTGTCTGGGCCTCTTCAGCAGCCACAGTGAGTCTTCTCACTGGCCTCACCAGCGCATTAAAGCCCTCAAAAGGTTTGGCAGCATTAAGAAACAGCCTGACTTTTTTTGTACCACCACGAGCATGGCCTCCAGACCTGCATTACCAGCCCCTTTCACAGATGAGCTCAAACACTGCAGCAGAAGTAGAGCTTATGCACGTGTTCTCCAGCCCTGTAAAATACCTCCCCCGCTGCCAAATGTGAGGGACACTGAAGGCAGACCCCAGACTTATTTAGGAAAAGTATGCCTTTCCACAGGCGATAATGTAACATCCAATTCCACTGCACTGCATGAGGCAGACCATGAGAAGTAAGAACACATCTGAGCTGCACTGGATGCTTTCCTTTGACACTTTGGTGGGGAGATGATAAATAATGTGTTTTTATAGGGAAAGCTTCCCAATGTGATTTTACTATAATTTTCATTATTCTTCACGTATAATTTTTTGGAGGAAACCAAACTATTTAATAAAAGGAGGAGGGCGAAGAAGCAAAGCCCAGTTTCACTTTAGTCTTTACATTTTGTAAAAGAAAGGACTCCTTTTGATTTTTCTTCAAAACAAGCTTTGCAAAAATTCTAAATAATAGTAGTGCAATGCAGAAGTCATCTCATTTTCTGAGCTTCCTGGAGAATTTGTCTCTTTCAGGGACAAAAAAAGAATCTAATAGGATTTGGGGAAAAAAATCAGCTGTCAGCTTTAATCATCAGTAAGGTTAGCAGGAATTGCTCTTGAGCAACAAAATTCTGTTATACTATCAAAATGCTGAGGTGTGGTAAAGTAATTTGGTTTTCTCTTTAGTTATTTGAAACCAGTCTTTCACTAGACATACAACTGATAACATGATTTACTTTAGACAACACTGGCGGCTAGAAAAAATATTTTGAGTCAGGTTCTCATACATTTAAGTGCCTGCAAGGCAGATAGGAACATCTTTGTTATTTCCAACAAAAATGTATCATACAAGGTATTTTAGGCTTCTCTCGTTTCTGTTTCAGGATATGCTTAGACCAGCTTTGAACAAGTTCTAACTATTAAACTACAGGATTTTCAGAACACTTGAAAACAACATACAATATGTCTGATTAAAGACCACGTGAGCTTCTTATCTCACATCAGTTGATGCGAAGCCTAGGACTATAAAAAGAAGAAAATTACTGCATTATTTTGCTTTTTTATGTTTTGTTTTTTACATTGCCAGATACCTTCAATACACCTTATTAATGGTTACATGTTTAACAGTCACAACATATTTAATGAACAGCAGTAAAAGGGCATTTTCTTTTCAATGAGCTATCCCTCCCAAACAATAAGCATAATTCCACTACATCCTGAAACCAGGGCAACTCATTTCAAATCAGTGGAACCATGTCAGAAAAAAGACTACTGTTTATGGGAGAAATATGCTTTTTTTCCCCCCCCTCCCAGGATACATGAAAGCACTCTGAGAACTTGGGAGAAGGCAATAATTAAATTATTCTCTGCTACTGCCCAAAAGAGATTATTCACAGAATCTCAATTTACTGAAATTTCCTACTGCAAAAAAGGTTTTTAGGTTCCAGTGGGACATGCCAGTTGTCATCTACTACATTCACGGAAGTATTTCTTGTCTAATACACATATAAATATGAAATCACCAGATGTTAGAAACACAGTAAAGAAAAACATACACAATTCTAAACCAATGAAAAGTCTTACCAAAATTCATGAAGCAAATAAGCAAGTACCAAATGAAAACACAAACTATTCTCATTATGAATTGTAGTGCAACCTGTTGTACTGGGCAACAAACCTGATTTCACAGCCCAGTTCTGCCCTTTGCTTACTGGGTTTTTTTTCAGTGAATTTTTTTGTGGGTTTTTCTTTTTCTCATTTCTCTGACTGAAGTTCTCACAACCGTTAACCTTTTTTCTTTTATATTAGACTTACACATTGATTGCTTTGTAAAGAGTTATGAAAGTTTATCTGATATGAGAATTTGAATGCACAAAAGTTGAGTTATCTAAAATTGCCGTTTTCTTTGGAGGTCTCAAATAGATCTCATGGATCACCTCCACAGATTTTAAAAATGTGTATTTGTTTTTCAGACTGAAGTATCATGCTGGAGTCTCTTAATGTCAAGGTAAACAGACCAAGTTGAAAAACAATAAAAGTATTTCTGATAGTTTTCCCTTGAAATTCAACATTTTAATATGTCTGAAACTTTCTTAAGAAAAAGAGAAGGGTTCATTATTTTAAAATGCAGAATTGTAGGCTGAAGTAAGTCCTGATGCTGCAAAGATACACCCTTAGCTCTCAGTGTTATGGAACAGTTAAGTGAAATCAGTAGGATTAATCACAGGGCCAAACTTGAATTCACAGGAAAACCTTTTTCAATTTAGGTCCCTAAATAAAGGAAATATAACTTTTGTGACTTTATTGATCTTTATTCTACTTTCAGTTTTATTCTTTTCCATAGATCCTAAATAGTCCAGACCTGACCAGGTGGATTAAGTCCTGTGGGAAATTGTTCAAGTAGGGTTCGCAGATTTCTCAGTTAATCAAAACCAAACATGTACATTTAGTCACTGGAACTATTTTTGCAAGACTGTATATTTATTACTGAAGTCTTATATCACCAATGCAACCCCATTAGTCACTGGACAAGAACAAAACACAAGTAAAATCCGTCACAAAGGAGAGAGATTCAATGCCTCTGTATTCCTGTTGTAGTTCTGTTCCTTATGGTTTGTTGAGTGATGAACTGAAACTACAACTTAGTTAACACGTATCACTGTAGTTGCTGGATAACATTCTGGAATAGCTTTGTAGACAGATTCTGCCCCAGACACATGCACACAAGGGTCTCTCACCAAGGCACAGCACATACAAACAGAGTATTCAATTTTCTTTTGCTGGTGTCATACTAATATGCCTGTTACAAGCTACAAATATATACTTGCAAGCCAAATCAGCTGGTCACAAATTTAAAAAGCATTATCTTTTTAATTAACAAAGACCATGCATCAGATCCAATCCACAGAATTTACTCTATTACTTTGACCCAAGCTTGATGATGAGATTAAAACCACTGAAAACTGAAACAGAGACATTTAAATTATCTATAAGTTATCAACATGGCTTTAAAATATGCAACTTGTTAGTTAACTGCTGAGACCAGCCTTTTGGGTTGTATCCATAAAATCAGTTCCTCTCACAATTAAGAAACCCAGAAGATTTACTTGGGTATAGACCTGTTCAATAGACTTACTTGATAAGCTCCTTCTCTCCAAAGCTCTTCCCATCTTTTCTTGGAATAAAAAAATGCTAACTTTTCCTTGAGCACCAACACTGCTTCTCAGGGAGCAGATAGGACAGGCAGCTCCCGAGGGGAAGATGACCCCAGCTGGGGCAGTGCCCTGCCTGTAGTGGAGCACAGACCCCCGTGTCTGAGCCAGGTGGGCAGAGTCAGGCACTGGCAGCAAGTTCCATGAAGACCCCCAGGCACTGCAGAAGGATGAACTATGGCCAAGGTCCAGCCAAGAACCAAAGGAACCTAGGCAAGGGATGAGGCTGGAGACAAGGCTACTACAGATATCTAAAGGGTCTACGCAGGAGAAAAACTATTTAGAGTATGGGTCTGAGGGCCATCTAAAGGCAAGAGCAGAAACAAGCACTCCTATAGCACCGCTCAGGGAGAGAACAGGTCCCAAGCCTGGCTTAAATGGAGCCCTGGGGCAGTAGGTGGGGATGGGAGCCCCAGGTGAAACTGGTCAGGGCCATTAAGGCCCATCAGTGCCCTGATGGTATCTTTCTTTTGTGGGTTCAACTAAACAAGAATATATGAGCTCTGACAAAGTATTAGAAGAATGTATCTGATTAAACCCATCCTTGCTGTTCCAGTATCATCTAAAAATGTGATCATACCACAAACTATAGCGGGTATAAACGCTTGCTAGAGATACATTTGCTCCAACTTGTTTATATTCATTTTATATGCTTACCTCTAAAAATATTAAACAGGTAAAATTTTATTTCTAGTAAAATTTCCAGTAAGCATATTTCACCGTAGTACACAAGTTAGAGAAAATGTTTTAAAGATTAAATAGTGCAAGAAAGCGTTGCTGCTAAAGCTGCGAACCAGAGCCATAAAAAGCACCAGATTCAACTGCTTTCTTTGCAGAAAGGTCTGAGTTGGTCCATAACCAATTAGAGACATTAGTAAGAATATTTTTAAATATATTACTAACATTTAACTGATTAATGCTCCTACTTAATTTGATGTGTGCGCATAATTTTGGCACATAGAGAAGTGACACAAAATGCTTACTTAGTTCTTTACTAATGGTAAGGACTTACATTATTGATTAAAGGCCCAGGTTGCTTCTTCCAATAAAGTTGATAGAAAACTTATGTGAATGATAGAAAATATTAATCTTTCAAAAGTATAGGCAAAAAACAGGGCTGCAGAGACAATCCTTTTCCCAGATGTTATTCAGGCTCAAAATCTGAAATAATGCTGATGCTTTTTTTGTGCATGCGCTAAGAAAGATGTGTAAGAACACTCCCTGCTGTCTGTGAGTTATATCCTTTTCAAAATGTTCCAGCGATGCTAGTAGTTTGGCAACACCTCTAGCTATTATACTAAGAATTACATTCCAAATCGATACAAGGTAGTTATTGATAGAGCTTCTTCCTGGAGAGAGAGCAGAAAGACTCACAAAAACTAGGTTGTGATTAGAGCTGATTATTAAGCTAATAGGGTGAAAAAAATGTTTAAAACAGCTTGGGTTTTTCTATAGAGGTAGGTTCCTAAATCCCACTGAAATGGAGCAGAAGTTTTGTCTGCAAGTATTTTATGCTCATTTGAAAATGTTATTGTTGCTGGTCTAAGTAGAAGTACAGCTACAATCTCAGTTATCTTCAAAAAATCTAAAAGCCCTATGGCATTTATATGGAAATAGCCAGGAAGAGCGATAGGAATACAGTAAATCAAAATTTATCTTTATGAAACTGTAAGCTCAAAAGAGTTCTTTCCAATAGCTGTATTGATTTTTCTATTTTTCCTTGAAGGTATTGTCAAACTTTTGGAGCCATCATTATAGTATTTCAAAAATGACCAGCCCAGATTTTATGTGACAAAGTTTTTCACTCTATTATGCTAACCTCTTATTATTTGCTTGCCAAAGCTTCTGGTCAAATTTCTTTACCTCTTTAAGATATATGGAATTCTTTGTCAACTTTTTGGTTCCTCTGTTTAATATGAAAAATAATTTTGCCCATTAAGTTCAAATTCACTTGGAAGCACGTCTGGTGGCAAAAAAACAAAACCAACCACAGACATGAAAAAAAAACCAAACGACAAACCAAACCACCAAACCTCAAAACCAACAACTCCTTTTTAATTTTTGTGATTTTTTTTGGTGTTGTTATTTTACATCAGAGGTGCAAGCCAGAATAACTTACTGCTAGCCTAGCCTTTTTTTCCTCTCCTGTCTGCCTAGCCTGTTTACATGCTAGCAGCCCAACTAGCTGTCACTTCAGTTTAACAACAAAAACACCTGAACAAAGTGTATTTTAACTAAGCCGTGCTTCCCTTCTTCCCGCAGCTGCTCTTGAGTCCCACAGCACGTTCTTTCACTCAAGTCTTCTGCCTCACGAGTCAGACTTTAATTGGCAAGTTGGGAGATGCAGGCACAAAACGTAAAAAAATAGCTGCCAAGACAGTATCCGGTGGTTTTTATGTTTCATACTGCAGGGTAGAGTCACCCTAACGTGTTTCACATAGTCTTAACAATAAGAAATCTTTAAAGACAGCAAATTAAATCATTTGTGGAAGAAGAAATGGATGACAAAGCAAAGTGTGCTTTGCTTAACAATTGACCTGTGTAGCTTCAGTAAGAGACTTTATTGGTGAGCGACACCATAAAAAGGAGAAGGCACTGAGGCTTTATTAAGAGGGACCAGCAAAGTTTCCTGGTCATCGTGGGGCAGAGGGGGAATCTGTACTGAAGAAAGTGCCAAAATGCCATAAACTCCTCCCAAAAACTAACAGAGCACCAACAGAGATTATCCATATCAGGTCTGATGAGACGTGGCCTGACCTGGTCTGCTTCATGATCTGGACATGGAAGGAGGCCCTCACGCTGTAGGGCACAGAGTAGACCCATCGGTATCACTGCCCCTCCTTGTAGCAGCTGCAGGTCTTTCCACTGGCAGCAAAGCCCCAGCAGACACCAGGGAGGAAATACCTATGCTCCCCTGCGGGCACCCAGCAGCCGTATCAAACGGGCTCCTTGTAGCAGCTGCAGGTCTTTCCACTGGCAGCAAAGCCCCAGCAGACACCAGGGAGGAAATACCTATGCTCCCCTGCGGGCACCCAGCAGCCGTATCAAACGGGCTCTCTGGAACGCAAGGTTGCTTTATGGTGTTCTCACTGTCAGGGAGGTTACTGTTTGGAGATCTGCTAATTAAGCATTGGAAATACGCAAGAAGATTAACCTCTAACCCCCCACATGATTGCTTTACTCCTGGGTTGTGTGAAAGAGGCCAAGGAAGGGACATGGAGGACTGCCCTCTTTTTCATCTACCATGGAAAATGTGGGCTGGGGTCCTTACTGAACACAGAGCCAGTGCTCTCTAGACCCACCACATCCTAAAAATCTTCTGATATAAAGCAAGAGCTTTATAAAAAAGGACGCAGAACCAGAATAGCTGGCTGAAGCAATTCTTGGATGATGCTTGGGAGAAGCAAGAACCTCTGAGTGTGCACCTTGCAATGCCTAGAAGAGTGCTGGGGAGCAACCACAGGCAGGAACAGACAGAAGACTGACTGCTGCTAACCGAGGAGATGTCATGGGTTCCTGGTACCCCTTCAGCCCCAGCTACCCCTGGAGCCCGCAGCCCAGTGCCATAGGGGCTTGGGCAATGGGGAGCTAGAAAAAACAAACTTTACTATCACAGTGCAACCATAACGGTCCTCCTCCAGGTCCTTGAGCAGGAAATGAGCAGCATATGGTCTATAGGCAAAGGAGGCACAACAGACATTGATTAGACCATATTGTTCCTCCAACTATATCCAGCTAATTCTTTCTAGCTGACCTGACACTGACAGAAGATTACGCATACCATGTTGTCTCCCCAGGAAGTTTTAGTAATTAACCGAAACAGCCTTTGGAAGTATGTAAAGATCAGGGATTAGTCAAGCTGCTTCATGGAAAACTGCAACCAGTCAAAATATCACTCCCAAGTGAAACACCATTAATGACTGAAGCCACGCTGGGCTACTGAGTTTTGAATTGGGCCTGGAAAATCCTAGTGAGGGATTCTTGTGTTTCAGATTAAGGCTTAGAGTGGATAATTGAAAGGAGGGAGCAAGCTAATCAAATTTATGAATTATTTAAAGGTTGGGAAATGAAACATTAAGTATATTTCAGGAAAGAAATAATAATCAGAGGTTGATAAATTGAAAAAATTAAACTGGCATCAATTATGCAGTTGAATAAAGTTATATACAGGCATTTAAATAGAGACAAATAATGAGATGTGAAGAAACAGTAGAAAATAGACAACTATCTCAACTCCAACATCTTGGACAACAGATTATACTTCAAAACAGGTAACAAGAAAGCAAATGCAGACTTGAATGGCATTATTAGGAGCATTATGTGTAAAATGAGCAATTAGTATACTTCCCTGTATTTTACATTGTTAAGGGCCCAGCTTCAACATTTTCATCACGCTTCAAAAAGAGAATGAACAAAGTAGAGAGTTCACAACCCTGAATGACAGAGAGTGATTAAAAGTTAGGAAAGTGAAGCTGATGATAAAAGAGCATGCTGAGACTCAAGAAAAGATAACTCAGGGAAGACAAAATTGTCAGGAAATAACAATAAGGATGTTATAAAAAGACAGGCATCAATTATTCTGACTTTTCAGCAAGGACAAGAACAAAATGCAATGTGCCTAACTTAAACTGCAACATAAATATTCTGTTTAAATCTCAGAAAAAAAAAAAAGTCAAATGCCAAAAAGTTAGCATACTGCTAGATAAGGTAAAAAAGGTAGTATGTTGTATATGTTGTCACAGAATGGAGTCGGGGGGGGGGGGGGGGGGGCGGGGGAATGGGACACGACAACACATTGCCACCACATATGTCTACCGAAAGTCTTAGAAAGAAATCTAAATATCAAACAAATACTATATGAGCATTCTCACATGAGATTGCTATTGACGTGTCCCTTACTGTAGGTTTCTAAATGGAAGAGGAAGGTATGTGTTGTTCCTAAAGAAAGAGTAATTCACCATTTAACAAGCTAACTTTTTAAGTAAAAATTACAAATAAAGACACATACTTTCCCACTAAATATTTATGATGCATTAAGAAACTATTTTAGAATTAGTCTGGATAAATATTATATAGATTTTTATTCCATCAACCACTCATGACTTTCATACAGCCTGTCCTAGTTATCTTGGAGAACTGGTAAAACAAATCTTATGAAGTTCATGAACTTGGTATAAAAAATCATCTCCCTAAACAATTTCCAACATGCAAGATGTCTGAATAACTTGCAAATATTTTTCAATTGTTATGAAAAAAGAAATATGAACTGTGTTTATCTTAAGGGTGACCACATGATCATTGATAGCCGCATGTATAATTTCTGTAGGAAATGTATTTATTATTTTGACATAAACTATGACAGCCTTTGCTCCCAATGCACCCTTTAATGGAACAGTTTGGTCTGTGTGCAAGCAGCCCACAGATCCCTAACCACAATTAACAAAGAAACCTGCATGATCTTTTGAGAATTTATTACTGATTCTTTTAAACATCAGTTACATCCAGTATCTTCACTTAAAGGAATTTTGTTAAGCGTCCACAAATAATTTTATTTCCACTCTCAATTCTGTCTTTAGCATTGAGGTATTCCATCCTAATTCAGAAACTGTGTTAAACACATTTTTGTCAATTACATGCCTATATGTGAAGCTACTTCTGCCCAGATGCTTATTAGCATTTCAAATGCTGCAACTTTGAACGTTGACCTGTCTGTAGTTCCAGTAACGGCAGCATGGCTGTATTATGGCTGCCAGAGTAACTGGTTTGTTCTTGCTTGCTTGTTTCATCAGATCCAGGAATGCTGGAACGTACAGTACTGTCTTGTGCACATCCATAATGACAAAAGCAATCTGTTGGAACTACCATGCTTTTGCAGTGATTTCTGCTGAGCTTTTCTTTATAATTTTTTTTTTTTTTTTTGGTAAATATTTAACTAATGCATGGTTTATGTTTGTAACAGGTTTTACAAAACAGTATTAATTGCTTTTGACTAAAACAAAGAGCAATGCTCATCTTTTCTAACATTTAGATAGCTCTACCTTCATAGCACCTTGCTTTTTTTTCCCCACAACACCATGCAACTGGGAGTGGTTTAAGCTTAAATTCTATTTAGTGTTTGAAATCCAAGATACAATTCCTGAGTGCATTTGACAGTAAAAAATGCATGAAGCGGTAGGTGGACCAGAGGGCTTACAAAAGTAGGTGAACCAGACAGGGTCTATGAAAGTTTTCATCTGGCATCACTTTGTAGTATATGTATCCCTATAGTAAAAGACTGTTCTCTAAATGAAAATGGACTAGTAAATTCAATGTAAGCCATACTCAGCTGTGCCTTCTAATTTTAAATGAAAGCCCTAACAGATACTCAGAATTCCAGATTCCCATCCCATCCTGAAATGGAGTTTATAAGTCTTCAACATGACCAGTTCAAAAAAGGCATGTGGGGGAAAAGAAAAAAAAAAAAAAGTCATATCCTTAAAGTCACTGTCAGTAAAAATCACTGCAATTACTAATCGAGGAGTTCTCTTTCACCCACCATAGTTGTCTAGAAAGAGTTTTTACTGTAAGACTAAGAAAGAAGAATCTCATGAAACGATTTAACTAATTTACGATTAAGCAGGTGCACTATGTAGCTCATGCATCACAACTACACACAGAGCTATAAACCCCCAAAAGCTTGTTGCCCAGTTTATGCACAGGTCCTGCAATAAGGAATGGTGATTTCTGTGCCGTAGTTGTATGCTTCCAGTACCTACCGATTTGCCCATATATTGTACTGAGCGTAGAAATTTATCAGGCACAAAGGCAGAACAGAAAATAAGGACATATGTCATACATGTCAACTATCTACTATTGTCCTTTACCCTACTAAATACATATTCTAAAAATAATGACATCCCAGCAATACATGAAACCTTCTCTCAGCACTTTTTCCTAATCTTAAATCTTTGCTCAGTGGAAGTGAAAACACTGCCAATTTTTTTCTTTTTCTTTTCTTTTTCTTTTTTTTTTTTTCCAGATTAGCAAAGTGTCAGTTAAGAAGGTTATACTGTACTTTTTGAGATGCTGTGAAATCAGAAAGGACCATCTGCCATGCTTTGCATAGCTACAAATGTGTTTGGCCACCATCACCCAGATGACTGTTAAAAGTCCAATTGTAAACCTAGCCATTATTCAGTTTGGTCTCAGAAGTATGACTTCCACATAATAATATGTCTTGTCCCTGTTTTTTCACAACTGTGAAAATGTTTCACTGAAATTCTGGTTGAAACATTTATATGGGGAAATACGGGGACAGACTGTTCAGTGGAGCCAGTAGCGACAGAAAGTGGGGTGATGGTTTTACACCAAAAGAAGGTAGATTTAGGTTAGATATGAGGAAGAATTCTTTAATGTGATAGTGGTGAGGCGCTGGCCCAGGCTGCCCAGAGCAGCTGTGGGTGCCCCATCCCTGGCAGTGCCCAAGGCCAGGCTGGACGGGGCTGGGAGCCACCTGGGCTGGGGGGGGGTGTCCCTGCCCATGGCAGGGGGCTGGGACTATATGGTCTTTATGATCCCTTCCAAGCCAAACCCATTCTGTGATTCTATGATATTAATAATAATCATCATAACCAAAATATAGGGAAATATTCAAAAGCGATAGAATGTCACTCTGAAGTTCAGTTTACCTATCATTATCTATGAAACCTGAAGAGAGGCAAGTATCTATTTATTATTGAACAGAATATTGACACCATATATTCTACTACTGAGACCAAGAGAATTTTTGCGGTTTGTCAGGAACTGTTATTTTTATAAACATTTAACAAGGTTCTTACTTGTTTTGATGTAAACTACCGCCATGGTGAACAGCAGGTAAAATTCATCCAGTCCCTCAGGTTCCACGTAGAAGTCCTATGCAATATATGGGTGCCAGCAAAAATGCACACAGTGAGGATCAAACCAGGCAAAATACTTAGAACAAGTTAGGCAGTTGAACAAATTACCTGCAGAAGGTTATTAACTACATTCTTTTACTTGCAGATAGAATCAAAGATTGAATCCATCTTGCATAAATTTGAATTTAGTCATCAAATAGGCATATTTCTCTTTAGCATCTCAGACTAACATGTCATAATTTACTACAGAAAATAAAGAACTGATGAACACATCTGTTGTACCTGCCAAGCTAATTTAGTCACAGAACTTGCAGATTTAGCCAAGATTTGTTGAAATGTAACAGAGAATCTGTAAAGATGACAGCTTGCCAAGAGGAAGATGTCTGCTTTGTCCAGAAGCTGACAAATTTCAGAAGCCCCACTTCTGTGGTCACCACACAATGACATTCTCTCAGGGCAGAGGGGAGGGAGAGGAGTCCTTGTTTCTGCATGAGCTCAGGTGGGGACATAAATGTACGTGTAACCGTTTAGTAGTAGCAGTGGCAAAAACCATACACTGAAAATTACGTGCACATGTGTGTGCACTTGCAGAACCTGGATCTGAGGAATAACAGCATATTTCATGAATGTGAGTCATTAGTGCAAACAAATTTTCCCTTCAAAATTCTTCACCCAAACAGTAAGAAAAAGTTTTTCTTAAGACATCTGGGAAATAAACATTCAGAAGTTAAAAATGCAAGTTAAGGCATTCTTAAACAGCAGAGTATGGGAATAACATAAAACTAGGATATAATTTTGTTATTTCTTCTTGTTTTCTCACCACCTCAGAAGGGAAGTTGGCAACGCTGAAGCAGGAGAATGAGAAATCAAGGACATCTGAAGTGGCTTAATGTACATTACTGAAGAAATTGAGATATTCTTGGTGCAGATATAAAGCAAACATACGCTTAAGAGGTTGAAGTACAAAGAAGAACATCAGTCTACTCATTGACACCAAAAGCATTGACACATGGAGCTAAGACATTGTCTCTGATCTTAGTAGTACTAGCAGTTCAGCTGAGTCTTTGTGATTAGGCATTTACATGGATTATGAACAAAATCAAAGTACCTGGTTGAATCTTTTCTTAGGGAATATTCTCGAACAATCCCGGTGGACTTCACCCAAAATGTGACTTTATTCAGATCAGCTAGCAGCTTGTCATAAAACAGGCCAGTGATGCAAGCCACCCAACTCTAAGAACAGATGGCTTCTCTTAGGAAAATAGGATATAGCCAAATGTTCTGTTTATTATTCACTGTAGTTTGAGGGGTGGGAGTTGTAATTATTATTTCTCTTTCCGTATTACCAAAATGTGATGTGCTTTAAGAGTGAATAAGGAGGTCCTGAAATACCCTCACATCTTTCTTTAAAGACTTACTTTAAAAGACCACATTTCCCACAATGCAACAAAGAAGTATGAAAAATACTAGCAACTTGTCCTCTAAAAGCATAGAGAATTGTTTGTTTGTGGAGCTACCATAAATGACTTTTTCACAAGTAATATTTGAAAAAAATTAAAAAATAGTAGATGCTGACTGAAATTGTCCAAACATTGCCCTTTTCTGATTTATGAAGGTACACAAAAGTTCCACAGGGTGATCTTACATGGATTATGAACAAAATCAAAGGTTAAAATAATGTGTAAGGTAGCTTACTGATTCTGTAGCTTATGCTTTATATATTATAGTCCATATATGAACTGTGTATATTGGTTCATCTATATGACCTGTCCTTTTTGTTGGTGTGGTTTTTTTGTTGTTGGTTTGTGGGGTTTTTTTTGAATGATGCAATGAATTGAGTCAGGCAAAAAAGGTTGGATTAACTGTGAAACTGCAGATGCGTGACAGCACATATATTATTCTGATGAAAAAAAAAGAAAGTTCACTGACAGGGCTTCACAGCTAAATTTGCTTTCCTTGCTTGCCTGTTTAGTCCTATCACCACTAACTGACAGGCTGGGAATATGAAAAACAAACAAACAAAAACAAACAGATGAAGAATCAAATTTTTTTTCAATGTTATGACTGGTGATGGGTGCTTATTTTTGCTAGAATTAGGTGTTACCTTCATAAAATGCATTCCCTGGGTGAAATAAAGATGCTGTCAGTGACTACAACTTTTTCATTCTATCAAACGAGTGAAAAAGGAAGACCTCTGATCATGCTAGAATCCGATTCCATCCAAATACTAAATAAAACAGTGGCAGACAGACACATTACCAAGAGGATTTTTTTTTTAACATAAAAAATATTAAATTCTGGAGCATTGAATAACATCACACAGCAAACATACAAAGTCAGCCACTTTCACCTTATGACCTACTTTCTTTCCTTAGTGTGGAACTGACCTTTCCATTTTATTCAGGATTTCAAGGAATACACGAACTGGCAACCACAACGGCAGCTATTTTGATTCGTGGCAGAAATCACTGTTCCGTCTGCTCGAGACACAATTGTTACAAGCACTGTTAGAGCTAAGGAAGCTGAGAAAGGTATGGAAGTCATTGCTGGCAGCTAGGCTTGCTGTCCTGGTGGCTGCTGAGTCAGGTGCAGTGCTGCCATCCCCAGGCCACCTCCCCAGCCATCTCTGGGTCCCGGCTGAAGCCACCACCTCAGGTGGCCTGCAATGCAGTCACTGCCTTATCTGCTCCTGCTCCTGTCAAAACACTGGGTTAGCATAAACGCTGTCAATAGCAACCTTTTGGCTGGCTTCTGTTAAGACTGAGACTTTTTTTTTTTAGAGCTGAGCTATGGAGGGACTAAACACTTGTAAATGTGCCAGCAGAGCAGGGATGAAGGCTGGGGAGAGGATGGGCAGCCTAAGGGACACAAGCCCTGCAGCCATACATCTGACCAAATCCTCTCCCAAACTTGTGACTATTTCAGCCCCATAAATCTTGTTTTTATAAAAGACGATACAGACAGGGTGACAAAAGCTTCATCATTCCTGAGGTGGGGCACCAGTTAGAAGCATTCTTCCTCCTCAGCATCACTTTCTCAAGAAGCAGACAAAAGAAATTTCTCTCCTAACGTAGCCATCAAACCTAGGATCGGTCAGAGACAGATAGGAGATGTAGATTTACACCACCTAAGGTTAATGGGGATATAAAACTAGAGTTTCCTTTGCCTGAATGATAAGACTAAAAACACTCTCAAATATTTTCCAAGAGAAAGCTGAGAAAGGCAACTAAATCCACAGGGTCACCTACACAACTGCAGCTGTTAAAATCTGCCAATTCAAATCTCATACATGCTCAGATTTGTGAAAGAGGTGGAATTTTAGATCTGCTCTTTCTAGCATGTCTTAGAAATCCCTCCCTTTGCTGTACCAGTCTCATAACCCCTATTCATAAGTGTCTGCTCTTTTCATGTATATGTGTTAAAGGAAATTGGATGCTGTAATCTTTGAATTCTGCTGCAAAAGATCAGTATAGCTGTATTAAAATAGCCTCTACAGAAATTATCTGACAACTATGTAATTGCCAAAGTGTGCAAAATCTACAAAACTGGGTACTTAAAAATGAAAATGGAACCATGGCCTTGATTAAAGAGTTCTTTCCCTACCACAAAATTCCACTGGGAATTTTAAAATTCCATATGAAGGTCATAATTCTGCAACCAGCTTCATAGTTTTCCACCTCTACCTTATAATCTTACCTTATTGCCTTTAAACTTAAAAAATAATTCCAGAAAAGATTCTACATAAAGCTAGTGCTGAGTAATAAAGGAATGTTTACTCTGTTTTCCAAGATCTTACTCTTCTTTTCAATCTTTCTTTTATATACTATGTCAGTTCTGAACACCAACATTATGAATTCAAGTTTCCCTTAAATGTGTCGCCTGATTAAGAATAAATACATTGTTGGGTTTTTTCAGGTTGTTCTGAATGAATCCAAATGTGCTATCAGCTAAATCTGATGAGAAACACAGATGTTCTGAACTTTCAATGAATATCTCAGGTGGCTGCTGAGCTGCAAACAAATTCATTTGATGCACCATAACCCCAGTGGAATAAAATCTTCCCTGATAAATATATTATTCAAAGTCAAAACATAACTTTCTAATTTCAGGTGAGGACACTATAAAATGTCTATGACAATGAGATGAAAATTAATAAAATACCTGTTGTAGAGATTCACTGCTGTTTTCTGAATTTGGAGGTTGCTAGGTGATGAAAAATAAGTTGATTGAATCAATAGAAAATGCTTATGGGGAACTATGAAATGGATTGCAGGGTACAATTCTTTGAACATGAATTATCATATTGTTATGAAAAAGACGGCATTTTATAGAATTACAGGGCTGAAGATTTGATAAGAAATTACTAGCAGAAGACATGAGCATGAAAATTATTCTGGAGGCACTTAATGGCTAGCAATGAAAAGCAATAAATAACTAAGAAGGAGAGAAAAGAATACTGGAGAAGATGTAAGAAATCAAATAGCCTGGCTGCTTTTTAGATCTAGAAAATCTGTAACTGAAACCTGTTTTGATGCGATTAAGGTAAAATGCTATTGAGAATACAGGCATAGTCAAAGGCAAAAGAACATGCCTACATTTATTTAAAAAGCTTAATCAGCTTCCCGAGCTAATTAGAGGATCATTACAATACTTCACCTCTTAAGAATAAGAATACAGTCTCAGTGGCAGATACCGATATCATACACCAAACCATCATTAACAGAAGCAGAGCACTCTGTGTATTTCCTAGGCACTATAACAAACAGGGAACCCCTAAAAGAACCATTATCCTTTGTTTAATTTTATGTATATAAATATCTAAATAGCTCAGTGCAATGATCAAGCTGTACTTCCATATTCTGAAGGGATTAGCAGCATATTTACTGCCAACTTTCTAAAGTAATACTGCCTTGGATATCTTGGATTTGTCTTAAAGTTTATGTTTCCTTTAAGCAAAGAATGGTCATGCAAAGGCATTGAGGCATTAAGGAAAATCAAGCCACATGGGAGAGCACTGGAGAAAGTGGAACAACATAAGTGTAGGAATAAGTGAAAATGAAATGCAAAACCATTTGCAGCAATTTAACCTTTGGCACCGTTACAGGGACCTCTTTGGGAACCAGAGGAAAACAAGAAAATGCAGGACTGAAAATAATGGACAAATCTGAATTCTGCTTTAGCAAGATAGGCCAGAAAATGCAGTATGTGTATTGAAAACTTCTAACCAGATGCTAACTATTAAATAACAAGCAATAATGAGACAGAAATGTTGAAACTCGAATACTGTGACATGCAGGGTGGATAAGCAGGATCCTCATTCTCCATGTACTGCAGCGCTGCGATAGTGGCAAAGACCATAGACACGAATTACCGCTAAGGTTTCTAACAGTAAGACCAATGTCTACTGCTTCAGCACAGCTCAAGGCTTCTTGTCCGTAGCCTCTTGAAGGAAAATCTGGCTCAACTGCTCATTCTGTGCCTTTGGCCTGGTAAGCTCTGGTGGGACTCTTGACTTTTTTTGGGGTTTCTTCATGCCACCATGTCCTCACCTTCAGAACAGCACAGGGACACCTCCCAGGGATGTGCTTTTGCCTTTGTTAGCGCTCTCAGCCCGTGGCAGGTTTTTGGTCATCCCACGGGCTACTTAGTGAGATCAGACTGAAACAGCTCCTGCATTTCAGACATCCTTTCCTTTTTGCCTATCTTCTTTCAGATTATTTGTGTGCACTGTCAAAGTAGTTTATGCCAACAGACTTAAAATACTTGCCAATACTGTCACGGACTAAGTGTTTGTTAACCCTGGGGAAATTTCATGCCAGCACTTAAGGGCGGTTCCACTCCACTGGCATTAGCGACATTGAGAATTTAGTACAGTTAGGCTCTTTTTGAGACTTTGGGTCATGGTGTAAAGCAAACAGGAAGCTATGTGAATGCAGCTTGCATGTTAACAAACCCAGAGAAGCAGTTCCAGGGCTGAGACATTGTGCACTGCCTCTCTGCAGGACTTATCAGCCTGGGGCAAGCCCAGTGCTAAACTGCATTTACCTGGTTTCTAGAGAGCTTGTAAGGAAGAGCCTGCAGCTTTCTGAAAAACACCAACTTTCTGAAAACGCCAGGGAAATACTCTGTTGAATAAAGCCTATGTTGTAGCAGATGCCTAGGTTAGCTCAGAGTTCCCAACATTGATCTTGCTTCTGGACATCTGGCAATGATGGGGGTTTCCTTAAAAATTACAGTCTGAACATGGCTTAGGGCAGGTGGCTAATCAACTTTTCAACAATGACTAAAACCTGTTGTGGGGAGAAACAGTAAAGGTGAGAAGGGAAGCAATTGCCTAGTCCTCAGAGCCTACATAGGAGAGTTTGCTAGTTGGATGAAGATAATAAGTAATCTGTAATAAGGCAGTAACACAAAGCAAAACAGATCTGGTTTCCAATAAGTCAGTTTAAAAATCTTTATACGAAATCAAAAAAGGATCGTATCTGTATACAATACTTGTATACAATGAATATTTATATACAGTGGCATTCCTGGTTGGGTGATTCACACCATTAAAGAGGTCCGCATCTGCCCTGATAAATGACTTGCAGTTCCCAACCAAAAGCTGATGATATCATCTCTGGGCAATTCTTTCCTGACATAATCCTCCCACTATAAAAAATTCAAGGACTCTCAAGGATGAAGAAAAAGTCTACAATTAAAGATTCTCACTGGAAGAGCAAGACCCTTGGCTTTAGCTGGTGGTCCCCTGTCTCTGGAAGGTAGAAACCATATCAGACTATTAAGATGTCATGTGACCTAGAAGTTCAAATTTTGAACCACCTGAGTTACTACAAATATTTTTTTAATATCTACTTCAAAGAATAATCAGCTCAACATTGTTTCAGATCTTGGCTTTTTTATATAATTTCAGTCTGACGGAAAGAACTCAATTTAAGTTTAGAAATGTGCAAAATCACGGAGTGGTCAAGCCTGGCGGACACCTCTGGAGATTGTCCAGCCCAAATCTCCAGCTCAGAGTGGGTTCAGCTACAAGAGGTTGCTCAGGGACTGCTTGCAGTTCTGTTTTAAGTATCTTCACCAATGAAGACTTTACAACCTCTTTGGGAAATCTTTTCCAACTGGACTCTCGCAGTTAAAACGTATTTTTAAACAGTTTCCCTGGCTCAGAAAGCAGGTTGGCCAAGTTTTATTGCAGCAGTTCCATGGCTGCAAAGGGAAGGAAAGGGCCAGCAACAGAATTCCTTCTTGGTACCTTCTGTGTGGGGGCAGTGGCTGGATGTTTCCAATGTGGCCAACGGGCTCCATTAGAGCTGAGAAAGCATGGGGACCGTTTCCTTGGCTCAGGAAGAAGGTAGCCCAAGTTTTGTTGTGGTAGTTCCATGGCTTCAAAGGGAAAGTATGGGCCAGTAACAGAATTCCTTCTTGAACTTAATTCAACTTTTAGTGGAATTTCAACTACGTTTTAATTTGTGCCCATTGCCTCTTGTCCTTTCACTGGATGCTACGGAGAAGAGTCTGGCTCCATCTTCTTCACTCCTCCCATCAGACATTTATACACACTGGTAAGACTCCCCCCGAGCCTTCTCCCCTTCACACTGAATAGTTCCAACTCTCTCAGCCTCTCCCCATATGAGGGATGCTTCCGTCCTTTAAATGTCTTTGTTGCCTTTGCCAGATGTGCTCCAGTATGTCCATGTGTCTTCTCTACTGGGGTGCCCAGAACTGGACTCGGAATTCCAGACGTGTCTCAGTAGTGCTGAGTAGAAGAGAAGGATCACCTGTCTTGACCTGCTGGCAGTGATTTACCTAATGCTGTCCAGGAGGCTGTTGGACTTCTTTGCTCCAAGGGCACATTGCTTCCTTGTGGTCAGCTCATTGTCCACCAGGACCCCAAAGTCCTTCTCTGCCAAAATGGTTTCGAGCTGGTAAGCGCCCAGCCTGGCCTTGTGTGTGGGGTTATTCCTCCCCAGGTACAGGACCTGGCATTTCCCTTTGTTGAAATTCATGAGGTTCCCATCAGCCCATTACTCAAGCCCGTCAAGGACCCTCTGAACGGCAACACAGCCACGTGGTGTATTATTCAGTCCACTCAGCATTGTATGCTCTGGAAATTTGCTGAGGGTGCACTATGCCCCATCACCTAAATAATTAAGACAATTAACAGTTGTGGCCCCAGTATCTTCCTTGGGGTACCCTGCTACTGGGTGTCCTCCAGATGAAATTTGTGCCATTGATCACAACGGGCTGGACCTGGCAGTTCAGCCAGTTCCAACCCACCTAACTCAATTCACCTCGCTCACCCAGCCTGTAGTTCATCAGCTAGCCTATGAGGGTGTTACGGGGACAGCATCAAAAACCTTGCTGCAGGCAGGGTAAGTGGTATTCCATGCTCTCCCTCATCCACCGAGCGAGTCATCTCATTGTAGAAGACTATCAGGTTGGCCAAGCATAACTAACCTAAAATAGCTGTATTTCGTGAGATATCAGAATAACAAGTATAATTAGCATCACTATCAAGGACTGCCGTCAGTCTGACTGCTTTAGGCTGGCATATGTTTTAGCCTGACAATTATCCTGCTCTATCCAGTACTGCTGTAGTGTAAAGGCAGCAAATTCTGGACAAAAAGACAGCTGAAAAGTGACATCAAAATTCAGCTGAAATTCAGTTCTATGCTCATTTAACATCAAGCTTCAGATTACCACCTGTTTCAAGAAAGTTGCTTTCCTAGCCACTTCTCTGCTAGATGTTATTTGAACCGCAATCACAACAGTGAATAATTGTTCACATCAGGTACCATGTAAGTATAATTAAGGAAAGATGATATATGATTATACGGGAGTTGAAATTGTAGCCATAGATTCGTTTCTTCTTAATAAAAATAATTATGCAAAATTAAATTGCAGACATCACTGTAAAGCTGTGATATTTCTGTCACTTAACAGGGGGTAGACAGGTTATGTCCTTCATAGTTTGTATAATTTTCTTTATACTTTAGTGGACTTACTGTTCCATAAAATTCACTGTTTTGAATAAGAAGTTTTGTGTGACATTTTCGGAATGGCCTTTGGCATTCAGGAAACTTAGCACCTCTTTAATAGCACCTTGCTTTTTCTCAGAGTACTGTTCTAAGGGGTGTTAGCAATACCTACTTCTGCTTGCTTTATAGGTCTGTCAGATAATGTCACGTCTTCTGAATGGGATAATAAAATCAATTGACAGCACTAAACCATTTTATTTTCTCACACAGATGCTTATTTAGTGACATTTTTTTTTAAAAAAAAAAAGGTCTTCAACCACTTATCATACATACAGCTGAGATCACATGGCACACTGAAAATAACATCGTAAGGGATCTGTAGCAGAAAGTTTACTGAGTCAGAGAGATACTCCAGTCTAGCAAACGTGCTCTCAGCTCTGCAGGTTTGTACTGCTCTGTATTTGTAAAACACCACTTCAAATATTAGAATCCTAGGTATTGTAAATATTTTTAAGATCAGCTCAATGCTGAATACAGTGAGTGCACTCATCTTAAAAAGCTCACATCCCATCCAAAATACCAGGTAAGCTAAGATGTTTTTTTCACTTACAATGCCATGTTATTGTAGTGGCATAATATTAATGTATTGTGATATGATATTTTCATTTTCTCTTAAAGGTTATGTTTCCTTAATTCATGCAATTATTTTTTTTTGAACACATAAACATAACATGTCATAATAATCACCAAAATGAGCAGTCTATAAACACTATGGGATTCAAAAGTACATAAAATAGTACAGAAGTTAGAGGAATTTATAGCTAAAATTTTTGTGACTAGCAATATTGACTTTGTCAATATTAAAACTTAGAAAAACTGATATTTTGCATAGGAAGAATAAAATTCAAGCATTTCAGCAGTAAAAAATGTCAAAGGTTTCATTTTTTTAATATATAGAGGCTGAAGATGAATAATACTAGTTTCAAATGTTTGCAGTAATGCCTTACATTCTACTTTGGGGAAATACTTTTCAATACATTTTTACAGTTCTTCAGTAGGAACTCTTGCTCATTCTTTTTCCCTCAGATACATACTTTTAGTGGAACTACACTGCTTAATTACGAGTCTGTTAACATATAATTCAAAGTTCACATCATGTTGAATCTATTTTGTATGTCATTAAACAATTTCATGTATATTATATTGATTTTAGCAAATAGTTACATTTTGAAAAGGGAAGGTGCTCTCTAATGTAAATGAGTTAGAAAACATATGAAAAAGAGTTTTCTGGAAATACATACATGTGACACCCAACCAACTTATTCTAATCATCATATATGAAGGTGACTGGACAACTAACATTGTTAAATTGCAAAGCTATAGTTTTAATATCATAAGTCACTGATTTTTTAACTTGTTTGCATCACAATGAAACTCAGACATTCAAACCAATGTACAGCTCTAAAGCTGTTTTAGGCGATGCTCATTCGTACTGCGGCAGACCTGTGAGAGCGTTGCTGATGAGCTCTAATAGCTGCCAAGTCATACCTCCAGTAAAAGTTTGAAATTAAAAATCTGAAAGCAAATCCTGGAATCCCATTTTATAGCTGGAAGTCTTGTACACAAAGGAAATAACTTATATCCTTCCAGACTTACACAGTAAGCCTATAGCAAATCCAGAAAGATTTCAGTATATTTCGCATGAAACGCATCTACTCATATGAAAATGTAATCCAGCGTCCTTAACCACAAAATAGCATCTTCCTTTACTTTTTTAATGTTTATCCCTAAGTAAATATTACCTATGTTATTTATGTTAATAATTTTGATACCAGATGGTCTAGCTTTTCAGTTCAAAGTAATAGTATGGTTAAAAAATAGCATTATTTGTCTAACTACAGAACCAGACTTTATTTGTTATTAATACCTGTGCACGCAGGAATCAGATTCACAGTTTGTAAATATTTTGACAGTAACTGGACATTCATAGAGCAACTAAAATTTTGACAGAAATGATCCAGAACTCATTAGCATTCCTTTTGCTTCTCACACCTGTTACCTGCTTGCAAAACCAATACTAACGCTAAGTTGGTGATCATAGACTCAAGCACAATAAACAGCAACTACTCTGAGTGGTTTACAGGCAAAATATATTCCACTGAAAAAATTGCACAAGTAACTGTAAATAATAAATATACCTACAGAAGCCAAAAGGAGGTCAGACAAAGATTGTTATGGAATGATGCAATATAGTTGTAATTTGATTTCTTAACTGAACTTTACAACGCTGGCATTGAAATCAAAATGAAAAGAAGAGAGCGATCTATTAAAAAATACTTTTAGGCCTATTGTCACTGCAGGAACACTGATTCTGCCAGTAGCGAGGGTACATTTGACATGAATAACTACAGTTAAGTCCCCTCACTTATCACGGACTTATCACAAGCTGTCTGTGTCAATGAGCCGGGGTCGTATGGATCCACTTTCCCAACTCACTTCTGGGGCTGACTGAAAGAAGTAAAACTATCAAATAAGACTTTGAAAGTTTTTCTTTCTTCGGTACTACAGGACTAAAAAGGCCAAGGCGAGGACGTGAGTTTGAACATTAGTGTGAGCAAATGCTGCAGCCAGTACAGGCTTTATGCGATCTCCACATGTATCACACAGAATTACAGACTCACAGAATGCTTAGGGATTTCCCCTAAAATTCTCTACATATCTCTTCAAGCCAAAATGTTCAACTCGGCTTACCTCAAAGTCTATCAGTTGTTGAAAACCATATCACAGCATCCCGGCAGGGTGGGGGTGGGCAGTGTCCCCCGGAGCCCCCAGCCCAGCCCTGCTGCAGCAGCTCTCCCAGAGCGGGCTGCACAGAGCCGCCTCCAGGCGGGTTGGGATGGCTCCAGAGAAGGAGACCCCACAGCCCCTCGGGGCAGCCTGTCCCACGGCTCCGACACCCTCACGGCAGAGAAGTTCTTCCCCGTCTTCAGGCGGAGGTTCCCGTGCTGCAGCCTGAGCCTCATGTGCAGATGCGGCCTCCCCAGGGCAGAGCAGAGGGGGAGATAACCCCCACCCTCCTCCCAGCGCACCCCAGGGTACCGCTGGCCCCTTGGCCACCAGGGCACGCCGCTGGCCCATGGGCAACTGGCTGCCCACCAGAGCTCCCAGGCCCTTCCCCGCAGAGCCGCCCCCCTGCAGGTCAGCCCCAGCCTGTGCTGGTGCGGGGGGGTGTCCCTCCCCCGGGGCAGGACCCTGCACTTGCCCTTATGGCCCTTCATGGGGTCCCTCTGCGCCCAGCGCTGCCCCTGCCCAGGTCTCGCTGCAGGGCAGTGCACTCCTGGTCATGCACAGGTCCCTGCTGCAGTGCATGCACCAGCACTGAAACTTATCAAGGTATTGAAGTTTGTGATCAAGCAGTAAATAAACTTCTTCGTTCATAATTTGCTTATTGTTAACTGTAAGGAAATACAGTGGAAATCAGAAGTCGTAAGTGCAAACTTTCCACCCAGCCAACCAGATCATACCTTTTAATCAAAATTCGGGTGAACTAAACCCATGACATTTATACAAATCTTTGAAAAACTAAAACTTTTACCACATAATGCTGTGAGATTCAGATTTTTGACCAAGGCAAAACCCAGGAAAGCTTTGGGTACTTCCATAAACAACTATTTGAGGCCTTGGTTTCCATCAAGTGAACGACAATAGAAGTCATGCATACAAGTCATTAAACGCAAACCTAAAAATTATTGGAGAATAACTTAACTGGATCTGTATTATAATGTAAATATGTATTAACTTGAGGCCTCAATTATTAAAGTTTATATAAGTACAATGAAATGACTCAGGGGAGCACCAGATATAGATTAATCATTAAATGCACTAGAACTATCCATTTTAAAAATCAAGGGACTAACACAGCCTCCCACCCTGCCCCTCATTAGTGCTAGATGAACTGTAAGCAGCTGAGGGGCTCAAAATATTCTTCAGTGCTTGCTTTTTTCTTTGTTTAGACAGCAGAAAATACATTGTCTTTACAAACATTTCATAATGTCTTCTAATTGGATGATGGAGTTCAACTTGAACTTTTCAGTAAATATTCAAGTAAATTCAAGATTAGACAAAATTAATTAACTCATCCCTTCTTTCATACTTTCTGGCAAATACAGCTTCCAGCGCTGGAGCAAATTATAAATTGCTACCTGTGTGTTCACATGTGAAGCCATATCTGAGATTAAATAATAGGGAACTTGACAATATATTATTTATTTCAGGAAACACACTGTGATTGATGCAATCAGTCACAATATGCCGCAGCACATAACAGAGCAGCTGATAATTCAGGAGAAAGACAAAAAATCCACAAAACCTCAAACCAAACCACTTCTGTTCCTGAAACAGGAAAGAAAAGAATCAGATTTTCATGAAAGAAATCCAGGCACCAAGGAACCAAAAGGTGAAGAAAATAATCATTCCAATTTTAGTTTGCTATAATCAGTAAGCATGACCCCGTTCTAATGTTCTTTCCAGTTTACCCAGCTTCAGGTTCATATTATTAGTTTTTCTTAACATTTTTTGCTGTAGTATATCCTACATTTTCTTCTACAAAAGTCTTAACACACTGTAATCACAAGGGTTTGATCTATTTATTTTAAAGCATTTAATTATGTGCATTTCTCTGAGCACTTCTCAAAAGTTAATTACAGGTCTCATCTTTCTGAAATTTAATTTTTCTCCATAATCATGAAAAGCTGGGCCCCTGAAACAGTCACGGCATTCCAGTATTGCCTACACAAGGGTAAAAAGGGGACCTTTCCTTTGTTTTCTCACCCATTCCTCGGGTCTACAACAATTACAGTCTCATTTGCCACAACATCACATATAGAGATGGTGCTGAATTATCTATCTGTTCTGATCACAGTCTTTTTCATATTATCTCTTCAAAATAGCCTCTTCTTTCTGCTCCTACCCCTTCATGGAGGCATTACCTGGATTATTTGTTATTATGTATATAATTTTGCATTGAGATTGTCTTTTCCTTCAATAGGCTTAATGTACTTCTCAGTCTAAACAGTTCCTTGACCTTGATACTTCAGCTGTCCACCAAGCTTTTTAAGTGACTTTTAAGTGATTTTATATTTACTTTGGACTACTGAAAGACTACTAAATAAATTTAGACCTATTATTTATCTCTTTGAGATTCTGCTGGAAACCCTTCCCCCCACCCCGCCCCAGCGACAACTACTTTGGAGATCTGTCAGCTAGCTTGCTCTCAATTCCTTTCACATGGGCTTTATAGATACGAATAGTGCTACTTTCCTATCACAATGCTGAAAGCAACTATATTAAATATATATATATATATATGTATGTATATATAGTTACGTTTATCCATCAAAATTACAACCTCAAATACTGAAAGCAAGTTTACATCACAAGACAGTTTTTGCATATAGTGTATTGAGTATTTTTTGCATTCCTTGGTGTTTTATCACTTTGGCGTGGTTTTGGGTTGGGTTTTTTTGGTGGGCTGTCATTCCTCCACCACCACCACCACCCCCATCTTGCTCATTTCTGATGTTTTACTAGAAGCCTGTCAGAGTCACCAGTTCACAAGAGGTTGCCTGTCTCTTTCCTGAAAAGCGACACAACAGCTTTGTGGGGTTCCCTCAGTATATCTATTTCAGTAGCTATATTAAAAAATGAAAAATTGGAATATCTTTTCTGCCAATTCTTTTTAAGAAAGCATGTGGTGTTTAGGGTTTACTCAGTAGTTAAGCTTATTTTAAGAGATCTCATTTACTTTCTGTCCTACCCCAAATGGGGAAAGAGAACAGGAATTACACTGCAATTTAAGAAATGTCATCCCTGGAAGCACGGTTCATAAGACCCCACAGTTATTTAGCTTTACTGATTTACAAAGTTGAATGTCTAGCAGATGCTATTTACTGTCTGCTATCACTAATGGACTAGAAAGTGCCTCATTGTTGTCAATCACATTACCAGACACACCTACACACTTTCACAGCTGTCCAAATACAAAACAAGATTTTTTATTAGTGAGTACCTGTGCCTCTTCTACATTGTTATTCAAAGGTTCATCATCTCCATCTGGCGTCTGGCTTATGACCCAGTAGGATTTCTTATGTTCCAAATATAGCTCAAAAAAACCCCAACTAACCCACTCTTTGGTTGATTTGCATTAAAAGCCAGGGATTTATTTCCTGCTATCTCAAGCTTCTCTGGTTAATTTTCTACAGTTTCAAAATTCTAATTTTTACTGTTATTTTCTTACGTCTTGTTTTCCTTCAACTATATGATCCCTTTTAATAGCAATTTGTTGCCTGCATTTCACCACTTGTGTTGCCCAGTGCATTGACCCAGACAGAGAAGAAACAGGCAAGCTTAGCTGAGGCCACAGAGGAGAGGAATGCCCATCTAAGTGGGAAAAGAGCACAGGTCTTGAATCTGAAATTGGTGCTTCAGAGGAAAGACTTCACCTCTGTATGCAGGTATTCAACATCGACCAGTGCTAAGTGTGATGTAAGAATGAAGTATTTTTACTCTAGTTTATCTAAAGCATTCAGTGTGGGCTGTGGAGTTGTAACCTACCAAGCTTTCTCAGTATTCATGCATATTCTCATAACATTCCTTCCTCTCTCTGTTTTTCTTTCAAAAGTTTTCTTAACTTTGAAATATTATAGTCTTGAAACTCAGTCCTCTTACGACAGTTATTACAGGTGTTCTCCAGCATAAACCTATAAAGAGAAGTTCCTATTAATAATAAATTGATAAGCAGGGTAGCTTGTCCTGATCTCTACTTCAATTTGACCGGCATAGAACAGACCCTTTCCTTCATTTCTTGTTAAACTGTGCTGGTTGACACGCTGGGTTTCAGGCATTCGGGATCTAACACCTCTAAGTTTACAGTAGCCTTAAGTCAGGTAATGGTTTCTTTCATATAGAAGGTCCCTTTCTCACACACACAAATATTTATTCTAAATTCTGGAATGGAACATTTTACAGTATTCTGGTCATGTCAATCGCCCCAATCATTATCTTTGATAAAACCTCCTATATAAAATCTTTCATACAACTGAGAATTTCTACTTGTTTATTGTTTTTAACATTTAGCCTTGATAACAAAGCAAATTAAAAACTGCCTTTCTTCACGATTTCATGAGATTGCTTTTAAACAGGATGTGTTTATTTAATGTTCTCTAGGATGGTTCTGCTTACCTGTCACTGAGAAGATCAGTGCTCTCCGATGAGGACAGGCTGACCTGCTCACGCAGCTGTTTTTCTTGTGAAAACACAGTACTCCTCAACACACACACATCATACATACAACAGTTCTGCTTTTGTATTTTCTGCCATCTGTCTCTTGTTTATGAAGCCATAAAGACATCTGCAAAGACATTTCATATTTTTCTCCTATGCAGTTGCCTTCCAAGCTCGCATTGGAAGATTTTTTTCAAGTATGCAGTTTCATGTGATTCTGTATCTTATTTATAACAGATATCCTATGTAAAGTTCTGTAAAATTACTTTATACTTCTGATGAACCTTGCTGTTATGATTCCCATTATATGAATGTAGAACTCCTTGTATTTTATTTTTAAAAAGATGTTTTCATTTTTTGTAATATAGAACTCTTGATGAGTTCTTACTTCTACAATATGCTTGAATAACTTCCCTTAGTATCTGCTTCTTCATGCCAAATAGCGTTCACTAAATATGTCCCTTCTAACTCTGTGTTTTGTCCTTCCAAAACAGCTATCTCACTATATGACTCATCAAATCTATGATAAAAATGTAAAATTCCTAGCTAGATAGAAGGCCTCCTACCTCTCCTTAGCAGTTGGTTATCAAATCACCAATCTGTTTCTTTTTCTTTGTAGTGTTCCTGGCAGGGATCTCAACCTCTGTCATCCTGAGAAAAACTCTGTTTTCTCACATTGTGTGTTGATATTTTAATTCCAGGTCACTAATCCTTTCCTTCACAATTATCAGATTACACTCGATGCTGTTGCAAACTCTTTTTTTTGCTCTGAAGTATTTTAAGGATGAGGGCTTCACCAATATGTAGGTTAGTGGTTGAGTCCTTGCAGACAGGGAGATGGAGAGATGAAGTGGGAAGCAGAATAGAAAACACAACCTGTCCAAGGCAGATTAGTCATTGCACTTGATTACTCATTATCTTCTTCTGTTACCTGCTGCAAAACCATCTGTTAGTGGAAGGAATTCGTCCCTGTTCCTCCAAATTTGCTCAAAATCCTTTGTTTACCGTTCAGTTCAAGCAGCTTCCTGGGACTACTTGTACACATAAAGTTAATCATGTTTTTACATGTTTGCATGAACAAGGTCAAACATTTGCCAAGAAGATTAAGAAGTTACTGGTGGTTTCATTCTTGAATGAATTCAAGTATTATCAAACTCCCATAAATAAAATAATGCTAGAAATTTTTCCTTCATCCTCCATTTCCCCCCAGTTGTTTAGGTATTTTTCACTGAAGTATTTGGTGAAATAAAAGAGCTACAACTACTAGTCCCTTCAGCAAATAAGTCAGGGCGCGCTTTTTTTTTCATATACGTCACCAGGACCACACAGGGACAGATGCTGTTCATGTTCAAGCTTTACAGTATTGCACATTTTAAATTTGTACTATATTGAACTAAACTTCTCTTAATGGTAAAGTAATGAGTTAACTCCTAGTCCAATATTTTCATTTTCTTGAATAATGCTATTTGGTATTTATAAGCTTGTTGGTCAAGCTACAAAGAATGCATAATAATTTTCCTCATAAAACCCAGCACAGTAAAGCATTATTACTACAGCTATAACATTATATAATTTTACTGACTCGGAGAATTCATATTTCATTAGACAAAAGCTTTAACACTCACAGCTATTCTGAATTTTTCATTGTTTTTACCCTTGAAACTAACATCATTAATATTCAGACTTCAATACCTTCCAGTATAAAGAACCAACCTGATTTATAGTTAAATACTTAATTTGTTGCATCTGACCACCTGCAAATAATGGGCTTATAAACAGAAATAAAATATCTATCTGTTTGGGTTTGTGGTTTTGGGTTTTTTTAATGACATAGGAGGAATGTTATTATTTTCTTACTGAGAGACTTGTCTCCACAAATATTGTTAATAAATAGGTAGATAAATAGGGGAAAAGTAGTCAAATTTAATCTGCTTTTGTAAGAACATGTATTTGCAGTGGAATTACTGGGAACTGAGCAATCAAACAGATTAGGTTGAATGTTGCACTGTAAAAGAGAGGGGGGTTAATTTTACATACCATATGTGCTAAAACAGGAATTTCAAAAGGTAAATGTTGAATTTGATTATTTTGTTCTCTGCAGAGTATTTCTGCTTGGCAATCTGGTTTTATCTGGCATTCTATTGAATCAAAACAACATCCTGTAAAAACACGGAACTTACGAACCATTCCAAATGAGTAAACTGTGTTGGATTTTTCCTCCTCATCATAAATTGTTGTTAAAAAGGTATGTTTCTCAATTATGTCTTTTTGAAATACAGTTTCTGTGACAAACTGCTTGTTTAATATATTCTAATGATGAAATTGCTAAAAAAATAAAATTCTAATTGTAAGCTCCACCTTGTGCTCTTTTGCATACCCATCTGTCCTGGTTTTAGTTGGGATAGTTAATTTTCTTCCTAGTGGCTGGTAAGCACTGTGGGTTTGGATTTAGTGTGAGAATAACAGTGATACCACACTGATGGTTTAATTGTTGCTAAGTACCGCTTACCCTGAGTCAAGGACTTCCCAGTTCCCTGGGCACCCGAGCTATCCATAGGGATGTTCCATACCATAGAGCGTCACGCTCAGTATATAAACTGGGGGCAGTTGGTGGGAGGGGTCGATCACTGCTCGGGGACAGGCTGGGCATCAGTCGGTGGGTGGTGAGCAACTGTGCTGTGCATCACTTGATTAATTATGTTTTACTTCTCTTTTTTTTTTTTTTGTTGTCTCCCTTTTCATTACAATATTATTGTTGTTGTCATTATTTTTATTTACTTTTATTTTCACTTTCATTTTAATTTTATTTTTATGGTAGACCTGTTCTTACCTCAATGCGTGGGTTTTACCTTCTTTCCAGTTCTCCTTCCCATCCCACTGAAGGCAGGGGTTGAACAAGGAACTGCATGGTACCTAGTGGCCAGCTGCGGTTAAACCACGACACCATCATTGAACTAACTTATCTTCCGCTGTTGAGCTCCCCAAATCAGTCCATTTTAAGTGAGAAACTGCAGTATTTCTTCAAAGAAAAATTATGTCTATTAATGTCTTATTTGTCCTACAGACTACTTTTTATCATAGTGACATGACATACACTGGATTAGTAGATTGTTGAAGCAACTATTTGAAAAATTTACTTCGTAGCTAATAATGAGGCATGAATTAATAATAGTGATGTTTATAGATCATTTGAATGTCCTGTAGGGAGAACTCTTTAATGTAACAACAAAGGTAAAAGAATGGAATAGCAAGCAGTTTCCCATTGTTCTTATTAACTAACCAGAGAGTTTGGATGCATCAAGGCACCATCCTGTAAAAACAGGGGAACACTAAAACCTGGAATATAAAAGAGGTTCACTCAAGAGACAGTTCATCTGTACATTAAACCACTTCCAACTGAAAGGTAAAACAGACAGAACACTCTAATCATCTGTTTCTACATATGTGCAGGGTTTTGGGTATTCACAAGAGTTTTTGGTTCTCATCTGTGTTGACTAGTTTATATGCTATGTTTGTTTTCCTAAACTTCTGTTGTATTGTACTTTTTAAACACCCTAAAGAAATACAGTCTAGGGAAGCTTCCTCAATTTTTTAGAGCAGCAGTCTCACTGAAGCATTTCGCTCAGCAAGTTTACATCCAGATTCTGCTTGGAGTGTCCAGAGTCCAACAACTATTTCAGGTTTAGACGTTAAGTTGGTTTCCTTTTGATGGGGATGGGAAAGTCTATCCCAATTATCATTGTTCACTAACAGCTGAGGTGAATTTGTTCTTACCTGATAAATTTGACATTTCATTAGATGGAACTTGTAGATTAATCCACTTTTAAAAGCACGCAGACAATTCACTGTATCTTCATGTTAGGAAGAAGAAATAGCCATATTAAGGGGAAAAAAAAAGTTGCAAAGTGTTGACATTTCTAAATTATAGTGGTGATTTGGCTTTAAGTTAAATAAGACATAGGATGCCAGCTGTCAGCTTTCATTTAAGATCGTTTCAGATATGAGTAAGCCATTTTAAAATTGTAATACTACAAATTCAGATCATCAGAACTGTAATGACTTGGCCAACTGACCAAAAGAAGAGCATCCAGCAAAACAGTTCAGGTTTTGAACTCACCGTCAGATTCCAAACAGCCACAGCCAGGGATCCATTGGTGCAGCAAATTAAAGGCCGTGGTTTGATCATAAGATCACTATTTCTCTTTTCCCTTGGAGGGTTCACCCTTATTAGAATATGACTTTCATAGTAATGGCAAAACAAATCATAAACTATTATCATCTAGTTGATTACTATTATCCTTTCCAAACTGGCTGAGACTTTCCTTTAATATCAATATCGTCTATAAACTTATCTTTCCTTTATACTTTATTTTATGCTTCCTTTGGCTCCAATCTTCTGACCATACATAAAGTTCTTAGAAAAACTTGCTTTAGTCTCCCCTTGCCATTGCACAGTTTTCCTGCTTTCTCACATCTAACGTACCTGAACAATTTGTCTGTTCCAGCTATCTGAAGACATTCTTCCTTGAAAACGAGATTCCATTTTTAAGCCTAATGAGCAAGAAGGAAGAAAAATGTTTTTAGGTTTTACTTGCTCTGTCTGCTCTATTCTCTTCAACTGTCTTTGCTTTCACAATACTGCATTAACGGATACGTCTCTATTTTTACCAGCAACTTTATTTTCCCCTGTCCCAGACGCATTCAGTGGCTTGTCCTGTTATATCTTAGGAACAGTGCAAGCTCAGTTTTCTAAAAACTTTTGACCAAAACCTCCCAAACCTTCTTGCCTACCAACTCAGTCTTTCTTCCTTTCAGCATCACATCTGTTCCTTACAGTCCTGCATGAAATAACACCAATTGCTTTCCTTGAAACCTGACATTTCACTTTTTTCCCTCTATCATGTACATTTTTCTTTCTCAAGAAAAAAAAAATCTTGTAATATGCCAGATTGTTCTTTTTTTTTTTTTTTTTCGGCCAGTCTTCATATTGAAAATATTTTGCCAAGGATTTCTTTCTAACATTGCTTGTCTAGATTCTGAACAAGTGAAAATATTATAAAGATGTTATCAGTTCTATTTTTGGCTCATATCAAAATTGACATGGCTGGGTGAATAAGAGGCAAATAGAAGTAATTTGGGGGAAACAAGCTAGTAAAAGATTAAAAAGAAATAAGAATACATAGAAAAAAGAAAGGGATAAATGTGTTTTGGGTTCTATTATTTTCATTGTCTCCTTCATTGAGTTTGAAATATGTGTATGGTAAACTAGAAACAGATAATTTTTTTTTTACATATTTAAGGGCTTACATCAGGTACCCAAACCATCTACTATCAAAATAAATTTGCAATAATTTTGAAATTTTTGTGATACTCAAAAGACTCCTCATTTTTCCCCCCTATCATATGACCACCAGAACAAGGTTTTTTCATTCTTGTTACCTTTTTCGGGACTTCTACTCATTCTATTACACATGCACTGCACTCAGTGTTCAAGAAGTGGGTGCACCTTGAGTGTATATGGTTTTACATAAAGTGGCATAATTATGTTTTCCATTTTCTTTATTTCTTTTGTAATGATTCCTAACACTTTTTTTCCTTTCTGATATCAGTGAAAATTGACATTTTGTCATGAAACTCTCCATGAAGACATTTTGAGTCACAACATTCATGGAATCATAGAATCGTTCTGGTTAGAAAAGACCTTTGAGATCATCAAGCTCAACCATAAACCTAACATTGCCACGGCCTCCACTAAACCGTGTCCCTAAGTACCACATCTACGCATCTTTTAAACACCTCCAGGGACGGCGAGTTCACCACCTCCCTGGGCAGCCTGTTCCCATGCTTGACCGCCCTTTCGGGGAAGAAATTATTCCTAATACTTAATCTAAACCACCCCTGGTGCAACTTGAGGCCATTTGCTCTTGTCTTATGGCTTGTTACTTGGGAGACGAGGCCAACCCCCACCTCGCTAAAGCCTCCTGTCAGGTAGTTGTAGGGAGTGACAAGGTTTCCCCTCAGCCTCCTTTTCTCCAGGCTAAAATACACTAGTTCCCTCAGTCGCTCCTCATAAGACCTGTGCTTTTGTCCAGCTTCACTGCCCTTTTCTGGACACGCTCCAGCACCTCAATGTCTTTCTTGTAGTGAGGGGCCCCAAACTAAACACAGCATTACAGTATTTGAGGTGCGACCTCACCAGTGCTGCGTGCCAAGCCACTCTCCATTATCTTTGAAAGGTCATGGAGAGCGGGAGCGGTGCCTGGGGGCTGTGGAACACCAGTGTCACTCCAGTCTTCCAGAAGGGCAAGCAGGACCCAGGAGACCACAGGCCGGTCAGCCTGACCTCCCTCCCTGGAAAGGCGATGGAACAGCTCACCCTGGAACTCACCTCCACGCACGTGGAGGAAAAGAAGGTCATCGGGAGCCGTCAGCATGGATTGACCCAGGGCAGCCACTGCCCAACCTGATGGCCTTCTGCGGTGGGATGCAGAAGTGGGTGCTGTGCCCAGTGCTGGGCTCCCCAGTTCAAGATAGACAGGGAACTATGGAAGAGGACCCAGTGATGGGCTATGAAGATAATGGGGGGACTGGCATGCTGCCCCCCAGGCTTATCTCTAGCAAGCCTGGGTTTTTCCCTTTCCCCCTTCATATCTAGTTTAAAGCTCTTTAGAGCCCTGCTAACTCCTGTGCAAAGCCCCTTGAGACAGGTGTACCCCATCTGCTGCCAGCAGTCCTGGTGTCGTGTAAACTGACTCATGACCAAAATTCCCCAAATTCTGCCAGTGACTCCAGGCTCAGATCCAGGTATTGATCTGCTGGCTCTTCCTATTTCTTCTCTCATCATTCCCTGCAACTGAGAGGACAGAGTAGAACACTGCTTGTGCCCCTGATCCCTTCATCTGTCGTCCCAACACCCTGGAGTCTCTCTTGATTGCCCTTGTTGCAACTTCATTGCTGCCTACCTGAAAAATCAATAATGGATAATAATCTGAGGGCGGTAGTAAGGTACATAGCTTTCTCTTCACATCTTTAACCCAGGCCCCAGGGAGGCAGCAGACCTCCCTGAGCAGTGGGTCTGGTCTGCATGTTGGGCAATATTCAGTTCAGAGCTCATCACTGTATTTGTATACATGCAGTTGTTCCCGTCTCTCCCCCTATATAGCTTGTTTCACAGCTGCAAACATTGAAATGGCAGATCGTGTTCATCACCATCACTTAGTACTAAAGAGATCCTTTTGCAACACTTTATAATCAGTTTTGCATGTTTACTACCTAGAATGGTTGTTTTCATTGTCAAATGTTGTCATTTCACTATTCATATCCCCTTTCAAATTACTAAGGAGGACATGGCATAGTAAAGGCATATGAAATGATCTATCATTGATACTTCCAGGACTCATCGGTAACTTCAGTCCACCATGTGTTACACAACTTTTTTCCCCATCTTTGAATGGGTTATTAATTCAATAGTTGATCTTTGCTTCTGTTAATTTAGTTTAGCCAAGAGATTTAGGGAGGCATCATGTCAAAAACATTTTTGAATTTCCAGTTCCTAAAAACAACCAGGTCATCTTTGTTCCATTCTCCAACTGTGAGTTCAGGGAAGCCTAATACAATTTCACAGATGTGACTTCTTTCTTGCAAAAGCAATGTTGACTGTACATCTATTGCATCGTATTTGTCCATATGTCTTATAGCTCTGGTTTTCATTACATTTTCTTCCAATTTATCCACTAGATTAATCATATTTTCTGGTCTATTGCTCTTCAACAGACCCTGTTCCCCCTCAATATAAAAAAACAAAAAAAAAAAAAGTCACACTGCGTCTACAATTCTGTATTCTTCTGGTCATAAGGCTGATTTGAAAGCAACAGAAACCACACAAAAGTAGAGGAAAATTTTAGTAGTTTAGTGCATATACTGCTCAGAATGTTAAGTAGCTCCTACTCTCAAACTTTTGCCATTGACACTTATTTGTCAGATTCACTCCCACTAAAAATACTGATGTCAACTTCCCTAAAGCACACTAGTAACAACTTCCAAATCATTCTTTCTCCTTTTTCTGGTTTCACTTTGCTTTCCAAGAGTGTTCATTTCTTGACCATTTGTTGATCCTATCAGATCTGTAAAGGTCAATGTGTTTGGAAAAGAAGTTTTACTTGTGGGGTTTCAAGGGGGTTTTTTTGTTTGTTTTAGTAAGCCTTTCCTTGCCATGTTAAAGATTTGCTGTGTTAAAGTTTTAACTTCCTGGTATGTCCTTCATTATTTCTTTCAGTTGGACACATCCAGAAAGGTCTTTTATTTCTAATATCTTCCTGTACTCTTCTGTTAAAAATGTAAGCCCTACCTCTACATCCTTTCCCCTCTTCTTCCCACCTCTCCTGTTGCGGTTTTTGTGCAGGGTACACATTTGCTCTGAAAATTCACTGCCACACCTTTAAATGATTGTGCTGCTGCAACTGTTCCAGCTTTTTGGACAGATACTTCAACCAGCTGCTTCATTTCCCTCTCTGAAGTGAAATATCGTTGTTAGCATATTCTTTCATCTCCTACAGTGATTTTAAATATAAGCACCTTCTGGTCACTTCTAGAGAGAAGTAATGTCTTTCTACATACTGCTCAGGTGTTTTCCTTTTGGCCTGTTTCTCTGAGAAGCTGTCTTTCAAAATGTAGCAAATTTATATGTCAATGATCAAAATCTCTTGGTATCAGCGTAGATTTTGCTCTTGTGAGCTCTGCCCACTACAGTCATTGCTACCAGTCTAATAGGGGAACCAGTAACTCTTTATATTCTTTTATTACAGTTGTTATATTCCTCTAAGTTATCCCTGGATCTTCAAACTCATATAAACATTATGGTGCCTGATATACCTCAAGTATTTGCCTAATTTCCATTCATGATTTCTTCATTTCTTCATCTTTTGCAACCACTCCTCCACAGCATGGTTTACTTCAGTATTTCTAAGTGCTTTACGCCTCAATATTAAGTGATTCAATAGATGATCATTTATTTTGCACCAACATCTTGTCATGCCCAATGTAGCAGCAGCCTTATCTCAAACCAGGCTTTCCAGTTCATTCCTTTATTACTGGATTCTGATATTTGCACAGAAGCGCATGTACTTTTGATCTTTGTTCTTATTTTCATTTCATTGTGGCTGTTGCTTGGTGCTTCCTGCAAGAAATGTATTGATTTCTGCCCTATCTTTTGTTGCTGTGAATAATATTGAATTTTTAGATTAATGTACCCCTGGAGAATGATGCACTTGCTAATTTTCAAGCAGTTTTTATTGTAATGATTTGATTCAAAAGTTTCCTAATTAGGCCAGAAGCCTTATTCCATTTTGGCTTTAGTGAAGCTAATCCTTCCTCCACAGGTTCTCTCTCTCTCTCACTGTTTTTTTTTCCTTCATGTATTTCTCAGCGGTGGACCAACATCTTTCTGCTTTTGGAAATCTTCCAGAGAAATGATGCAGTACTTCATGGAAATCCTGATCTTAGGTTGTACTTGATTGTTTAATTATTTTTTTTTAAGAAATGGAAGCTCCATTTTCAGGTGGACTGAATGATACAGCTATCTGTAGCAAAAGACCTCTTTCTCCAATCTGCTACTTATGAGAACCAAATTATTTTTTTTTCTGAAATGTTCATCAAAATTAGCACATTACTGAAAAATTTATGTCTCCATCAGGAAATCCTAATTTGCTAAAGAACTGCTTAATAGAAAAATTCCTGACAAGCTACAGAGGTATTATCACGTCCTCAGATATGAACATAAGAACAGACAAAACAAAGTCACAGAAAAATGTAGCAAGTTTGGTAATTTTTACATATACAGAGTGATTATTGTCATTGAACAACTTTGGTCACAAGGTTGTATGAGTCTGCCTGCTCATAAGTAGTCTTAAAGTACGAAGTAGTCTGGCTAATGTAGCTGCCCAAGCTGTGGAACTAGTGACACAAGAAAAAGTAAGTATTTGACATAGAATTGGGAATAATATTACAAATACCAGAAATTCTTCAAATCTAACAATGTAGCATATGCTGCTATTTCATAGACCTTTTTTTTTCCCCTGACCTCCTCTAGAAAGGTTTAATTTTCAATTCTAAAACCATTTCCAATACTTTAAGAATTATTTTATTTTTTTTTTTTAAATGAGGCCAAATTATTGACCAAGGACATAAGAAAATGCCTAAGGGGAAGTATGCATTGAAGTGTTTTCACCAATCAGGGACAAGATGGTCATGAACCCCTGTAGGTTTTGGCTTTGCATCCAAGCACGCTTTTACAAAGTACTTTAACAACCCCTTCAGAAAGGTTTCCAAGAAACTTGCAGACAGGCTACAAAATTTAAGGACTCCATATGGAAGTAAAGCCTGCTGAGTCCTTGAACACCACCTGGTCTTAATGTCTGACTATTTAACATAACCTGATTAACCATGCTGCTGTCCTGACACTGCCAAATTAGAAACCTGCAAACCCACAGACCTCAGAAGTTCATGATAGAGGCCTCCAGAGTACAAGAACAGGATGATACCAGAGTCCCCAGTGGCATAAACACAAATCACAAAAGCCTTTTACTAATAGCAGCAACACAGGGTAGTATTTGGTTTAGAGCATGAGTGGAAATAGCAAAGAACTACACAACAACCTACTGATGCTGATTGTTACTGATAGCCTCAGTGGAGGCATCCTTGGGGATGCAGTTGGGAGGGGAGGAAGAAGGAGGAAGGGGAAAAAAGGAAGAAGGGGGAGAAGAGACTGAAGTTGTCATTTGCAATAGTAGGGCTCACTGCTGAAATCTGTGTTGTATTTCTGAAACTCCTCTGGGGCTTTAAGAAAATTCGGTGTAAGGCATTTGGAGCTGGTGGCGGTGGTGTGCAGAGGTTCATCCCCTACATTGTGTTGCCATCAGACTATGCAACAGAGAAATGCTTTTGTCAGATTTCTGATGTTGGCATTCATTGAACAAAACAAGCGTGAAAGTACGGAAGTCAAAAGGGCTCCATGGAAACAGAGGTGAACCTATATTTTTTCCAACTGCAGAATGAATTTGTGCTGGCAGAAATTTCTGGAATAAAAACTTCCAACATTTTTATCATGTTTTTATAAAGAAATCTATACAGATTGAAAAGTTAGTTACCTTGCTAGAAAATGAGCATAGTTGTTCCTGTCTCAGTTTTAAAATTATTATCATTTCGTACCTGTCTATTCTTACACTGAGGGATCTAAAAAGCAAGGTTTTTTTTCCAAAACAGAATTATCTACTTAAAAGGGAGTATTGTTAAGACAATACTGAAAGCTTTAGAAAATCCTTCCTATACTCTTACTTTTAGGATTAAGGAAGAAAAAATTAAGTAACTTTAGTGTTCAGACAGTAATTTAATGGGAGAAGAGAGAAAAGAATTTTGGTTCCTAATGACTAACCATTGACATCCTGAGTCATAGTGCATGGATCAAGACTGAAAGGTAATTGTATTATATCTGCTGTTATTTATTGTATTATAAATCTTTGCCCTGATAACCAGGCTACTCTTGTCCTATTCCACTACAGCATGAAAACCATTCTCTCAGACCAACTTTCACTTCTTTAAAACCCACTCATAATATGAAGTCCATCTTCTAATTTGTTTGATACTTTGCAATTAGATGGACTAAATCTGCACCTGATCAGTTACAACAGCTTCTACTAATGAGCACTAACTTGCTACAGTGTGGTAACTCACTCACTCTCAGCATATGCTTACATGCTAAGAAATTGTTCAGAACTACCCCGAGCTTTTTGTAGGTAAGTCTTCCAGACTGCTACCCATCTGCTGCTACCAAAAATGTGAACTCAGTGATACATTTGATTAAATGGATATCTGCTGCCACCATTCCATTTGAAGTTTTGGTGAAAACAACATATAACAGCTTTGTACTTCTGTAACACTCCAGATGGTGATAATTCTTTTCTAAGCATCCTAGGACTGCAGGTAGAAGTATGTTGACAAAACACATCACTGAAATTTTAACACCACTTGACATCCAAATTTAAAGCAAGTGGTTTTATCGGCTGTTAATAGTTATTGCTGCCATACACTCTTTTTGGTTGGAAGGCACTCAGCATTGCCTCACATCTAGAGAGGGGACTGTCGGTACTTTTTTTTCTGCTGTAATTGGTATATCAACACCAAAAGATGTTCAGTGAAATGTAAGAGAGAATTTGTTCACATATGAACAATCTGGTCTTCAATTTCCTCTTCCATGAGCAACTGGACAATTCTGCTCGAGGAGGTAGTTGCAGAACAGAGTTTTGGTCCTTCATGCCAGTGCCTTGTCCTCTGTTGGGTAATTGCCTGTAGCATACTAACCTGATGAGTTACTTAAGGCTTGATGGATCCTATGAATAATATAGCATGAATGCAGCACATGTAAGAATAGATCCAAGTCTATTGAAAACTCAATTTTGAGTTTTTTTAACAGGATCATGAAAAGAACTTGCCGTATTTCAACACTGGTTTAGTGATACTTCATTCCAGGTTCTGAAGGTCTTTCAGGTTTTGATTAAGCTCTAAGTCTCACTTCTGTTAATGCAGATCCACATTCTCAATTTATCTGGGCTTATTTGAAGTGAGCAGTAACGTGGTTTGCGTTTGAGTTACTTTAAGAGATTTTTGTAATAATTTAAAAGAAACAGCATGCATTTGATGAAAGTCAGATATACTCAATGTTTCTAAAAATGGCCCTTTTGTTAATTGATTAACAATGGCATAAGTTTCTTACTAACTTTATCATTTTAGCATTTCATATAAAATTTACATTTAATTGTACTGATTCTTTCATATTATATTAAGATTAAATAGTATATTTTTTTCAAATCTTGGTTACTTTGGAACTCTACAGTCTGCTTCACTCTCCCAACTTCCAGTCTCTTGGTGTCTTCTTCTTCATGCCCAGTAATAGAACACAGTCTTGCAGCTCACAGGCTTTTCTCACTGGCACTCACTGGTATGGAAAATTCCTCTAAATGTGAGTTCTACTAACCCTCCCCTACTTGCCCAAATATTCCTAGGCATCTGCCCTACAGATGACAGCCATTCTTCTTAAAGGCTAAAGCGTACGCATACACTGGAAGTGGACAGTCTACAACTCTGCCGAAGCTGGCAGACTCAATAGCAACAGGTCCAACCTTTCTGGTGTCAAACCTACAATACTCAACATACATTTGCCCAGTATTTCCAAATATCTGCAGCCTGGGCTGCTGGATTTCCCCAAATGCGGTAGATCGTTGCCAGAAGTGGCAGGGTAGTAGATTACCACTCAAATTGGTAGTTTAATCTCAAAAGCCACAGTTTACTACTCATATCAGTGGAGCTGGCAGGTCTGAGTAAAGCACGTATTTCAGTGTTGACAGTCCTCCGAAAAACACTGTACAGACTGTTCTTCTGTTAGTAGTTGTTTTACGTAGATTTATGTCTTTACAAGACTCAAGTGCCGCTCTGCTGGCACAGCATATCTGCACGTTTGTGAGCCCTGTGCCTCTGGGGGGAGGGGAAGAAGTCCTTTCAGCTAGAGACCGGTATTGGCCATTGCTCAGCATAAACAAATCCCAACGGGACAGGGCTTGTCAGAAAGAGACATTAATAATGCAGAGGCATTGACACTGGCAATTTTTCACTGTCACTGATGAGCTGTTGAAGTTGGGTCGTTCATAAAAAAATATGTGTTTCATTGCAACATGTCAGTTGAGTTTTTCACAGAGTCTTAGCTTAGAAAGATGAGAAACCTCTCCTAAATAGGAAAGGTTTTGGAGTATTTGGCTGAAGAGATGAGGGCTAGAAACTGCATCTCTGCTCTGCATTTTGCAGATGAGTTGTCAGCTGATGGATGCTTCCCTTTAGTTTTTCTGAAAAGAAAAAAAAAAAAATTCAACAATCTTCATCTCCTTCTGATGCAAGATGGAAAATTTTCAACTTCCAAATGAACTGGGAAGGTCTATCAAACAAGAAAAACTGCTTCTGAAGAAGACCAAGCCTTTTCTGAAACGGTTAGTTACATGGCCTGGGACAAGTTATTTAATTTCTCTCTTAGTGTGACAGCAGAGCTAGTACAACTGCTTAGCTTCTGCTGTTACCATGACGGTCAACTAATGCCTGTGGTGTGTTTGGCAAACTTGGACTGCTCTAGCATTTCTTGAAATCTGGAACAAGTTTCATAGCACCGATGAGAGGAACGATGTGCGATCACAGACGTTGGAGTCTGTAGGGGACAGTTCATTTGACCAAAGGATTAAACTGAGCTTTGAAATATAATTTTGCACACAGCAGAACACAGTGTGATTTTTACAGGCAACATTGAAAGTAAGAGGTGAAAGAAACCCATCTAATGCTGTCAGCTCTGCTACACTTTTTCCCAAAACACTTTTTAAAACAGTTTTACTCAGAGGCTAAGGAGTGTGCAGTCATTGGTAAGCTTTTATGGGCATTCTGACACAAAATTTGTCTGAATTGGGTATTTAATGGGTCAAGACTTAGAACAGGATAGTAAGGATATGCTTTCTTTTGACATTTTAAATCCATATCACATTTAGCCATGTGTATGTTACACACACAAAGAAGTAAATTGATTACTCCTTACTGAGCTCTAATTATCCAGAAGTTTTGGCAGCTGAAGGAGAAGCTGAAAGGGAATGTTTCCTTGACAAACTGATAGAGGTAGCTGCTGTTGCAAAACACAGTGAAAAGTTATAAAACCACAATGCTACAGACACTGAAGGCAACAGCTTTCTGCTTTTACAAAACAGTGTTCCCTTGATAAAATGCTCCTCTAAATTTATGAGAAGCAACATTAAATTTTAGCTCCTTTTTCAGAGAAACAGCTTTTTCATCTTCTTAATTCTATGCATGCGACTAATCCAGATGACTTAATTGGGTCTACTCACAACTTAAATGTGTACTTAAGTGTTGATATGATTAGCTTCTTGATGACTGTATGGTGGAGTCATGCCCCATTCATCTTATAACACATGCATCTTGTAAATTATTTTTACGTCAAACATTTTATATTATGTCAAATTAAGAATTATTAGAAGATTTTTATTGGCTTGTTGCCATCACTGCTTAGACAGTTGCAGAGCACCTTTAAGGTTATTATCAATATGGACCGTGGAGGCTGATTTTCTTATATAAAAATGACTCATTTCCTAGTAAGAGGGGGTTTATTTTAGAACTCTCCTGTAAGAGTAGCCATTTACCTCTTGACGCCTGCCTCCTAATAAGTTTATTTTTTTAAGGGGAATACTCTTTCCAATGACTGACACAAGATGTACACCTGTATATCAAAACATTATTAAAAATACCTAAAATAATCTAGTTATATTTTTTCATCATTATTCACTTATGTTCCTTAAATATTTACTCAAAACTATATTCTAACCCATCTCCTAATATACCTTGACATGTGTCATATCCCCTAGATTGTTGTCGTTGTAATTATTGACATTTTCTCCACATCAACAAAGCTGACCTACTGATACTGAGCACATATCGGCAACTCATTTATGTCATGGAAATAGTCCTAGGAATGTAAAAGTATTCTCTGCACAGATAAAAAGAAATTGGCAGTGTAAGAACTGTTAATACTTTTTCAATTCTAAATCTGAAACAACAGTCTTCTGTGCCCAATTACAAAAGGAAAGGAAGCATTTATTTCCTGAAATAAAATACATGGGGGAAGGTGATGGATAACTCTGCATCATTAGACCAACATGAAATTTTCTAATGTTAGCATAACCAATATTATACTAAACCATTAGAAAATATTATTCAAAATATAATAGACTAAGGAGCATGCCAACACTCTTTAAAATCAAAGGCGCTGACTCCAGGAAAAACTGTTTTAGGACCTAAAATATGTTTTGTTATCAAAAAGACAGAAAGTGCAAAAGCACTTTCCACCATTTAACACTTGTATGCAGTTATTACAAAATGTGCTACTGTATATTTGCAAACTGAATTTTATCTAAGTTAGTCTTATAGTGAAACATCTCATCCACCTGAGAAGACTGTACAACCATTTTCCTGAAATACAGCTAAAGAAGTTTAAATTTGTCCTTGAAATAAAAGTATGGTCAATGGATGGTGATTTCATTGCTCAAAGCAATGCACTGCAGTGAAGAAAATTTATCATATATTATAATAGTTGATATGTATCCCATAAACAGGCTTGTAAAATCAGAGACTGTTTAAATGAGAATGAAAGGAACTCACGTATGACTGCATGTACATTCTACATATATACAGACATGTGTATATGACACTGTGAACTTGACTGTATCATAATTATATTTGCACTTTAACATTGTAATAATAATTTGACTTTAACATTGTATATGGAATGCTCATCGGAACCTTAGAATATGGTAAAATATGAATAAATACCTGAGTAGAAGGTGAAAGTCATTTGCCATAGAAGCTTTCCAAGGTACCTATTTTCTCCTTAAAATATATAGAACAGTGAATACATAAAAGCTAACACAGAAGCATTTCTACAGCCTCAACTGCTATCTAATTCCTACATATATTATACCAAGAGGTATGGACTGAAATAACATTACTAACCGATATCCATCTCTTTCACTACTGCCCCACAATGAGCTCCATAACAGTTCATTTGCTTCCTAATTGCCAGGCAGAGGACAGCAAAGACTCCCCATCCTTTTGTCACTTTTTTTCTGGTGACTGGGGCACTGCTACCCTACCTTAGCCCTAGCTGCAGTTCGAATTACACTCAGAAGTAGGTCATGGGAGACAGGTACCTTTTCCGCATTATAGACATAAAATTGTATCAGAGCACAGTGGGTCTTGTATTCCGTTTAAAACACAAAGAGCTAAGATCCCTGCTGTAATGAATAATGACTGAAGGTGAGGGGGGAAAATGCATGCACACATATTAGGTTATCTACAAGTCTGGCAGTTAAGTTGCTTGTTTTCAAGATAAGAAATGTACTTGTCAAGTTTTTTTCCTGACTCATATAGCAAGGATTTAACATAGTCTTCTTCAGCAAAAAGCAGGATTAATAATTGAAGGTATTTCTGACAAAACGTAATGATTGTAAGTTACAAAATATATTTTTTTGGGGTTGACATTTGATTTAGACTTATCGGCAATGGAGTATGCCGATATAAATTATATAAAATAATATCAACAACATCCCTTAAGAGTTACATTAAAATCATACCATAAAGCCATTATTATAAAACTTTGCTTACAGAACAGCATGGCATGAAAGACTGAGTATATTCTAAGAATATATTCCCAAATGAATAAAAGAGCATGCACTTACGTTTCAAACTTAAGAAATAAATTCCCCTCTAACATTATGCTGGGGAATGGCACTTCATGTGGAAAGAGCGATTCCACTTAACATTCTGAAACCCTGCTTACACGGTTATAACCTTTGTCATTGCTAAATGCTGAGGGGAAAGTTTTAACTTTAATGCCACACTGGAATGGATATCACAGCAGAAGTCATCTTTTCCAGCATGCCCTATTAAAAAAATTTCTCGTATTGCTATGGAAATCACTTATACCCGCACAAAACTGCACATCATCAAATGCACTGAGTGGGCTGTAATACAAGATCTAGTGAATGAAATGCTACTCTGTCATTTTGGTAAAGATCAGCATGGATCAATATGTATCTTTTCAAACCATTTTTAATACATTTTAGTCACATTCAAAGCTACTTTTTAAAAGCAGTGTTTGTGTTCAGTAAATTTTGGCAGTAGCCAGTCCACCTAATAATCACCTACCTTCTTCATCTTTAATGTTTCCTATTGGTTCACCAACTGCTGCCTTTTATTATGTGCCACAAGTGTCACTTACATTTTCTCCACAGGTTGTTTTTACTATTTACTGGGTAACTTAAGATGGCAGATGCTAACCTTTTCATTAAAAAAATGCAGGCTAACTAGCCAGACACCAAATCAGAACGGCAATTATATATTTTATATATATATACATATATACATATATATATATATACACATACATACATATATATATATGCATGGGCCAGTAATCTCAAAAATAATGAGATCTTTTCCTTTGATGCTTGTAATTTCAGAGGAGTTGCTGAAACCTTAAGGATTTCCCTGTGACATTATACGTGGCAGTCCATAATACTTCAGTTCTTCCCAACCTTTCTGGGTATTAACAAAGCTGTAAGTAGTAAACTAATTTGGTAACTTTTGAATCATAAGACAGTTATATCAATAGCAAAGAGAGAACAAAGTATTTTGCTAATACTTCACCTAATTTCACAAAAATTATGTCAGATTAGCAGTGGGCTCATTAAAAATTAACTCAAGGTCCAGTTTTTTGTTGCAAAATTAACAAATACTCAGAAAGAAACCAGGCAGGTGTAGTGCTTTGCAAGTCTCCTGTTGTCACCAGACTGAGTCAAAATGAGATAATAAAGCTGGAGTTTGGGTGGGCTATGATTTTTTTAGCAATTTTGCTGTTCTCTTCGCTACTAACATTTCTGCTTTTCTCAATGCTGTGCTGTTGCAAGGCTCCTTTCTTCCAGTTGCAGACATTACTGTCAGCCTCCTCAGATGCTCCTGCATCCCAGAGGATGCATATTTCACCAGCTAGACATAGACTTCCCTTTATGTTTTTGCCAATGTTTAGGGGTGCTGGGATAAAGCAAATTCTGACTATAGATCCTGTGACACGCAAGTGGAAGGCCAGCTTGGAAACCGAACAGGCTCTCCAAACCGAAGTTTGGACTGTACATAAAAGTTGTAGTTTGCCCAGAGGGGTTAAGCCTAAAAATCTGCTTTGAGGGATGAAGGCCTGCCTCTAAAACTACACCTGTACCTCCTATTGCTACATTTTGTTATACTGAAGCTGTAACTTCAACACCTAGAAGAAAACTGAGAGTACAAAGACACAAGCGTGGACGATTTCAACGTTTTGCCCTAGGACACCTGCTCATTGAGTACTCCTGCGCAAGATCCAGTGCAGTCCCCATGGAGCTTGGCTGTCCTCCACAAACGGCAGAACTTCAGGGCTCACTTCACTGCGTCTCCTGTCTACCTTATGACTGTGAGCCTCTGCTTTCATTACTCCTGGATAACAGCTCCATTTCTGCCCGTATATGCTGTCCATCTGGAGGGCTGCCAGAGACCCGCAGCCACATACGTGCCCCTCTTCCACTACTCCCAAAAGAAATGTTGAAAGTGTCAGCCCAGAGCTGGATGACAACAGACGGATAGGAAGCTTGCTACTTACCCTCACTAGCTGTTTAAACCCAGCGTACCCTAACACATGCTAAAAGCCTTGGCAGAAGGATTCTGATGGTGGTGGCAGCAAAGAGGACCTGTCCCTTCTGAGCTCCCTGTGACACTCGTGGTGAAGGAGCTCTCTTAGCATGGAACAGTGGAAAAAAAAAAAATATTGGTTGCCTGTGAAGTTATAATAAAGCACTTTCTTTGCAACAAGCTTTTGTGGATTTTAGAATGAAGCATGTAGGACAGTTCTAGAGTATCTGCATTGCAAAATTACAAGGGAATTTCTAAGAATGGAGGGTTAAAAATTCAGTTGGTATAGTCCTTGTGATTTTGTCAGAGCAGTGCCACTCACATGACAGCTACAGCATGTGCTGACAGACTACATGTAGACTTCTGCAGGGAACAAAAAACTAAAAAGTTAGTGAATGTCAGCTGAGCTTTGAGTTGGGAAGGAACTGCTCAGCTGAGGCAGTGTATAAGGTTTCAGGGAAGAGCTAAAGTTTTAGCCAGCTAATTTTTTGTTTCTTAACATCAGCATGAGTTCCCTTGTTTTGGGAAAGAAAGCAGTATCTTCATGTCGTGGGCTGAAATGTTCACAGAGCCCAGGCATTTTTTCTTTTAAGTTTAACTTATTCAGTTATCTGGCTAAAAGATGCATTCGCAAACCTAAATCCTGGCAGTAGATGCTAGCAACTTGTTATTCCCAGTGAGTGAATATAAGCAGAGGGAATGTAAACAGTGGGAATAAACACTGAAGGAGAATGTAGACAAATGGAATTCCAACCCAAACTTGACAGAGGCAGCAAGTTATCCCTGTTGCTGAAAAGTTTGAGTGACTTTCAGACAAATAGTTTTTAAATTGCTTGTGTGTTCCAAGAGCAGCTTTTCTCTGGAGTAATCTGTCCTAAACCCTACCTGTTGCTCCCTCTGAGGACTTCCTTCTGACTTTGCACTTAGTAAAGGGTCTGAGGAGTCATCTCTGTCCCCAAATTATCCCATCATTCCCTACAGGCTTCTGAAATCTGTGAAAAGGGTGATCTAAGACAAGTATCTATGCACATGGATGTCCAAATGGATACAGGACTGTCGCGGTTTAACCCCATCTGGCACCTAAGCACTACACAGCTGCTCGCTCACTCCCACCTGTGGGATGTGGGATTGCATCAGAAGTGAGAAAACTCATGGGTTCCGATAAAGACAGTTTAATGGGTAAAGCCAAAGCCGCGCACACAAGCGAAGCGAACCAGGGGACTCCCCCCCCAGGCCCCGTGGCAGGTGCTCAGCCATCCCAGCAGCCGGGCTCCAGCAGCCCAACGGGGCTGGGGAAGGCAAACGCCATCGCTCTGAGCATCCCTCCCTCCTCCTGCTTCCCCAGCTGGACGTGCTGAGCCTGATGCCCTGTGGTATGGGATACCCCTGGCTCAGTGGGGTCAGCTGTCCCGGCTGGGTGCCCCCCCAGCTCCCGGTGCCCCCCAGCCTGCTCGCTGGTGGGCTGGGGGAGGGGCAGAAAAGCCCCTGGCGCTGTGCAAGCGCTGCTCAGCAACGACGAAAATATCCCTGAATTACCAGCACTGTTCCCAGCACACACCCAAACGCAGCCCCACGCCGGCTGCTATGAGGAAAATTAACTCCCCCAGACAAAACCGGGACCAGAAGCAGCACAGCTTCTGACAGCTCCCTGGAGCTGGTTCTGCCATTGCCAGGGAGACTGGGGTGGGGTGGCTGTCTTTACCACCAGCCCCCTCTGAAATTAATTGAACTGGTTTAATAACATTTAATATTAATAATATTAATATTAAATATTTAATAATATTTGTCGCATCGGTGACATCTAGAACATGGTGAAATGAGTGGCTCTTTGCAATGAGTTTACCGCAAACAATTGTGGCAAAGTTTACCTCCTTGCACTTTAGTGACCTGCCGTTCTCACTCTGTCCAGGTACTTGTCCTCCTTTGCCACCCTGAACAGTTTCAACTCATTCCAGTCCTGTCACAGCTGTTTTTTCACACACACACTGCAGATTTCTAGAGCAATCTCTTTATGAGGTAGCTGCTGAGCACTTCTGTCAGACTTTTCCCCAGATTCTCTGAAAATCTCAGCCTCCTGGACTAGTTCCATATTTTGAATGCTCATGTCTGGCCATGGCCCAAGCCCAGCACATTTGTCAGCTCAGCCAGGACATTAATATTCACATTGTGTCCCATCCCTTACAGCTAACATTTAAGCCTTGAGAATACCGGAAAGATGCCTGGGAGGATGTGAAAGGATTTTTTCCTCCTCTAAATAGAAAGAAAAAAATACATGGTATGGGAGCTACCAGCACACTCGACGATTAATTTTTAAAAGCAGAACTCTCTAGGTTATATTAAGAGCCACAACAGCAAATATTGCATGTGCAGTTGAGAATATTTAATAGTAATTTTAAGTTACATTACTACTAAATTATTTGAAATAGACATTTGTGCTGTTCTAAGCATACGCAGACACACATAGACTCATGAATAATTGTCTTTCCTTTCTGAATGACCTGTCCCTTTTCTTGTGATGCCTGTCTATGAATTGATTAAGTTTGATGGATGGATGAATACAAATTAATCTCCAGTTTCTGTCTGAGTAAGTTACATTTATTTTTTTTTTTTTTAAGTAGGGAAGTTTAAATAGTTTATGCTGGACATACCTTGGATGTTCTTCATAATTGTAATACATCTCCAATTAAATTCATACTTCAACTATTTCAAGACATTCCCATTGTTACATTTAATTCCTTTTCTTGATCCCTCTTTCCAGCTTGTCTAAGATGAGTGTTTTTCTTACATGTGAATGCTGTAAAAGCTGTTGTGTGATGCACCATATATTTCTAGGACAAGGAAACACACCTGACCTTCAGAAAATCACAAAGTTTAAAATGCAGCATTAACCTCTTTCAGCTAATCTGTCTCTGCCAGTCCCTATTTTTTTCAAAAATAGATTTCATGCATATGTATAACCTTATATTTTCTGGGATATCTTAGAATTTTTTCAGTCTTTTCATTTTTTTCCCCTTTAAATATTAGTAGCCTGATAAAATTTGCAGTAAAATATTTTACAACATTTCCATTAACATCATCAGAAATCGATCAATTGGGATTAACAAGAGTGTGTTTGCAACATGACTCAGTGAAATGCTGAGAAATTGCTTAATACGTTACAGTATTTATAAATAAAGCTTTTATCATGCCCATATCCACAATTTGATTATTATTCTGCAAGATGGGGAAAATTATTCTGAAAGCTAAAAACAGATATGCATTGTGCTTTTAGATAACTTTAAAGGGTACGAGGTTTCATTTTTTGGTTATATAGTGATTGTTTGCCTTATAAATAAATTGATAGTACTAGGGAATGAGCCAAGAAATAACCAAAACCTGTTTGCTTTATAAATAAATTGATGGTACTAGGGAATGAGCCAAGAAATAACTGAAACCTCACACAGCCTGGCACACGCAGGCTTTCATCCATGGTTTACCTTGCCCTGTTGAGAAGCCCAGAAGAGCCACTTTCCCTTCTCAGGTCCCCCAGAGTTTTCTAACCAGCTCCATCCCTGCTTACTCCTGAAACCTGCCTTTTCTATGGTGGCAGGGAGCCAGCGCAGCCTGGGGTCTTCACCAGGCAGAGGCCTTTGAGCAGCGTTCTTCAGCGCGGGGCCTGGTGCTCTGCTCCTGCCCGGGGTGCGGCACCGACCGGTGCAACGTGCGCCAGTCCCTCAGGTGGAACGCGGCTGCCACTAGAGAACTACCCGCCTTGCTTAGATTGCAAAAGGTAACTGAGGGTACCCAGTAGTGGCTTTTGATAACAATTAAAAGGTTCTGTTCTCCTTGCTGGAAACGAGACTGGATCATGAATCATTCCAGTACTTGGTAATTGTAGCCTTTCTTTCATTTGACAAGATAATAAAAATTGGTGATCTTTTCGAGTGTAACAAGAAAGAACAAAATTCTTTTTATGCAAAAATGGATTGTGCTACCATGCAAAAGTCTTACAGGGGGTTCTTATTTGTAGATTTTGTTCTAAAAGGTGATAATCACCACCTTAATATCTTGCCGGTTTACATGAATACACAGATTTATCCTCAAAAGACCTCTAAAACGTGGAGCAAATTAATTCAGTGTTAGGAGGTGATAAACTGTGGCTGAGGAAGTCGCACAGGAAGCCTGTGGAAGAATCAGAAACTCCAACCCTACAGAATAATCAAAATTCAGTGAAAAAACAAGCTTCAGTGTCTTCTACTTTATTGGGAACGGGCGAGGAAAACCCCCTCTACTAAATACTTAACACCAAACAAATACAAAGCACATTTTAACAACAAAGGGTCTTTGTGGTTAAAATAGTGTGTTTCTTACAGTAATCTTTCATACCAGAAAGTTTTCAAGTTGGTATCTATTTCCCCGCACTGAAGGAAAAACAAAACAAACCAAAACACGAAAAAATCAAGCATCCTCTAACAGTCAAAGCAGCAAGAACAGTCACAGTAGTTTTCAATCCTCAGCCTGCAAGTAATAGGTTTTCCCCTTCTCTCCTGGCTTTATTAGAGTGATTCCATTTTCTTGTCAGACTGGATATCCGCTTCTGAAAAAGCAGGTTGCGTTTGCTTGAGGCTCTACGCAAGGAGACTAAAATCCCACAAGAAGCTTTATCACACGGTCAATGCTGACGACCTACCGCAATAATCTTCAGATTAAAATGAAATACCATTCTTGTAAAGTCTTTTGGGACTTCCACTTTTCTTTGAGTGTAATAACTATCTGAATGAGATGGATTCCCTGAGGTATAAGCATATCTCTACCGAGTTCAAAGGACCTATGTGGATTTATACAATATACAGATTCAACCCTCTTGATTTTTTATATTATTTTAAAATGTCATGAATTTTCTAATTAATACCCTTTTTATTAGTTGTTCATCTGCATACGGTTTTCCTCGTCACAAACGTATCTTCAACTAAAAAACACATCTCTTTGAATTTTAGTGCTCTCTTCATGATTACAAAGAACAAAGAAATTTAAGTCAGGACAGTTTGGAAGTTCTTCAGTAACCAGTCTCCATACCTGAAAATTTAAATCTGCAGATATTCCATTTCATATTTTATCAGTGCACTCACTCACAAATGTACTCCGAGTCAACCACTGTCTTGGTGCACTGTTTTATGTATAGATATATTATACATCAGAATACCACGCCACTCTTAGATGCAGGCGAAGCAGCCTGAAGGGCTAGCAGGTAGAAGCTAGGCTGGCACATGAAATAAGGGGAAATCATGAATCAGTGGTGAACCCCCAAAACACGGGTCTGTGGAATTGTTCAAAATATTTCTCAGTCTAGAGAGAGATTTCTATCAGAATAAGATCTTTGTTTCTTCTAAAGAATTTCTATTTGTGGCCTTAAAGGAACCTGCAAGTTCATCAAATCCGAGAGAAAGCAAAACATTTAGCAGATCCCTACGAACCCCTATCCCCTCACTCCTCTCCACAAGCAAGCACTTTGCGTATTGGAAACACAAAGGTAGAAAACTCTGTTCAGTTTGGGTGTCAGGCTTGATTTCAGTGAAGCAAAACGATTCCATAGCAAGTTATATAGACCGCTTGCTTGAATTTCTCTAACAAACAAACAAAAAACTGCTCTGGTTCCATTATGAAAACATTTCTCTTGCTCCTGAAACAGGTCCATTTTTATACAAATGATACAACAAATAACAAATGTGGGTATGGTAGCAAGGATAAATATTTGTCTTCAACTTTCTTCTGGCCAAATAATGGAGTGACATTAATCAGGAGATTTTTTATTTTTTTTATTTTTTTTATTTTTTTTTTGCCTGGTATCTACGTAGCATCCTGGTTATTCAGCTTGTTTGTGCTTGGCTGTAAAAGTGAGCCTTTGACCTATGGACTGGCCAGCACATACATGCATAACAAGGCAGACAATTACGCTTGTGCTATAGCTGCATTTCCAGTGAATTTCTAGAACATTTGTAAACAATTCTGGGAGAGGCAAGCAAGGAGCCTTTGGAAACTAAAAATTATAGACCAGTTTAACAATCCATTTAGCAATAGGGCGAACAGTGTAATTGCATGTGAATTCTTCAATTCAAATGTAAATTAACATATAGAGAGCATATCAGAAATGCAGATGCAAGTGATTTGCTTATTCCATTCTGTTTATAGCCCAGTTAAATATATAACAAATTTAATAAAATAAAGGATGTCCCTGGCTAAGAACTAAATGCTGTTGGATCCAAAACTCCTGAAAGTGCATGTATCTAATAAAAATAAAATCCAAACACATGAAAAAAATACAGGAACTGAAATCTACTGATAGTTTGCCTCAGAAACATCAAAAACCAAGCTTGGAGTCATTGGCTTCCCCCACCTGCTAGACAGAAGCACAGGGCAGATCTGGAAGCTGTATGAGCTTCTGACTGAAGATGACATAGTCACAAAGTTTTGCAGTTATGTCCCTCAAAATAAACTGAAGGGAATTACTGACTAGTTTTGCCAGTGACCTTCCACTAGCAATGAAACTAACGAACTGAATGCCTGCAGCTACCTCAATTTCCTTAGAGTTCGTGGATGCAGTGGATGAAGTCTGTTCTGAAATCAGAATATATATTTTACATAACAGGATTTTAAAAGTACATCCATGAAAATGATTTTTTTTTCCTTTTTGTTACTGCACAATAAAGTGACATACACTTGCCCTTATAGATTTCCCACCATTATATTATTTCAACCTGTTATTAATAGATTTTTAAAAAAATTATTCATAACACTGCTTCTCTAAAACTCCTTCTAGTGAGAAAGTTGGTGATGCTACTAAATCTGCAGTCAGAAGAAGAGTTCAAGTAAGCATGTGACCTCTTGCAACAACAGATCACTACCATTTGCCCAGGCAAAACCTCCAGCTATAAGACTCAATATAAGAACTGTACATTTGCTGGGATAACAGGTATAGAAGTTCAACAGGAGAGCTAAAAAGGGTGCAACTGTAATCAAGGGATTTGTTCTCCCAGCTCTCAGAATTTTTGTGAAGTATCTTAAATTTAAAAAGGGAGGAGCACTGAGGTATGCTTCTGCATTCAAAGAGTGTCCTTTGTAGATAGGACATTATTGCTTTTCAAGGAAAACACGTGTACTTTAATTCAAACAGAACATTGACATTGATTTCTATTAGGCATTCAGAATAAGCTTTGTTTGTCCCAGAGATGTACATTATCTTGAAATTTGTCATTACTTCACGTTAATGTGTTTCAGTGCTCAAGAAAAAAAAAAAAAGAATTCCAACTGTGTTTATTATTCTTTTGATAGCTATTTTAATGGTCCTGTGCATTTAAAAAAATAAACAAAAACACAAAAGGAAGAACTTCCACACCAATATGCAATTAAACCATGAACCTCACTGTCATAAGAAAGTTCAAATTGTACATACTATCCAAAATCAATACATAGAGCAAATCTTTCCTGCAGATTGATGTCTGATTCATATCAAGAAGCTTGTCTGCATATGAGAGGACTGACCTTTAAGACAAGGAAGAGAGAATCAGATATTAACAAAAAGGGTTTTTATCCAGTGTGATGGTTCTTGCAATGGAAGTTTCATTATAGAAATCTAATATGGTCTATGAAAGGTAAGATTTCTCAGGGAGAAGTTCCCACAGAAATGATTACATTTTCACTATTTTTATATTTTTTTTGTAAAGGAGAAATAATTTTCTCTCTTTCCTTCATACATCAAGAACCTTGGGTAAGCTTCATTTCCACCCCAAAATAAAACAAAGCTAAACAGAAGTGATTTCTTCATCGTTGTGGACAGGTATCACCTTCCAAGGACAGTGGCCATTTACTGAGAAACTGTTCTTTTTATGTAGCCAGCTTAATCACAAAGATATTAGAGGGACACAACCTGTTCATGTATTTAGGTGGCCAGCTCTGTCAGCAAGAATGGATCATCAAGAATTATCCAGTACATAGCTACATAAAAACTGTATGAAAACAAGTGTCTCCTATAAATAACAATTTACATTTTTTTATCTTTTTTTCAATTTCTTTGCTCTGCAAAGTTGTGAAGATATTGAGACATACATTAACTGATGCAATAAAATGTTTTGTACTGAAATATCAAAAAATATAGATCATTTTAGCATGGTTCGTATTGAAACAAAGTGGTTTGGGTTTGGGTTTTTTTTTACTTTTGGACAAAATACTTAAGTGAAAGCTTGAATAAATTGTCTTTTAAGCCTTTTAGAACAAGGCAAAAAGGACAGCAAAGCTGATTACCTTTGAGAAATGTGCCTGAATGCACAGGAGCACAACTCAAAATAAAAATATCTAATTTATTCTACTTTGTAGAATTCTAAATAATAATAAATTCTGTTTAAGAATTGAAACCAATGGATGCCATCTTGGATGATACAGTAAAGAAGATAACTTTTACATTATTTTTTTTCATTATGTTCTTGCATTCTTTTTAAATAACTTTAGTACCATGCTTTGTCTAATTTCCCTTCAAGAAACCAAACAAAATACAAACGGGTTTCCACTCCCTGCAAGTATTTCTGGCATTTCACCAGATGCAGGTTTTGCAGGCTGATCTTGTACCCATGCACATCATGACCCTTTTCCTAATCAGCTAATTATGCCCAGGCACATCTTGATTTTCTCATTCCACCATTTAACTCTGGAAAAGTGCTCTCCCACATTCACATAGTTAGAAATCTGCTAGTATGTGGCTGTATCCATAAAACTTGCAAATGCTCATATACTCCTAAGCACCTTCAGACTGAGTTTAATGAAATTAAATTCCTTTAGGAGCACAAATTCTCCTCACCTGCTCTGCTTCCATTTCTGTATCTAGGCTGCTTGCGTAGCCAGCTTTGATTTTAGTGCTAGCAAAAATCAGCCTGAAGTATGTTAAGTTTCAGAGAGATTAAAAGGAAGCATGTTACAGCAAGGATGGAGGGCTAAAAATTAAAAATATCTTAGTAGTCAACAGCAAAATCCCAATTTCTTGCTGACCTGGGATAAAACTACTGAAATGTAGTAGGCAAAAATAATTTTGGGGTCCGGTACAGGGTCTAAATTACCATCTGTCTCAGGCTCAGCTCCTCGATGGTTTGCTCTGAACTTCAATTAGGTGGTGAGGAGCCTGGGAACTGCCTGTTGCTTCGAAGAGTCACAAAGAAGTAATGCTCTTCCATTCCAGCAACAGCATCCAGCAGCTTGGAACTGTACTGACGAATTTCTATACCTGTTTCTTTCTGGGTTTTTTTTTTCCTAGTTGCAGGAAGAAATGCAACAACACACCACTACCACCGCCACCACCATCCAAAAACCAAACAAAAAAAATCCCAAAACCAAAAAAACAAAACCCAAAAGACTTCGCTGCTGACTTTGCAACATTTTATGAATGTCTCCTTGCAGACCCTTTCTCAAAGAAGCTTTGTAGTTTTGCATTTTATCCATTGGTCATGGGGAGGGGATGAGCTGGATTAAAGTCATTTCACCACCTATTTCATAACGCAGTCACAAGCTCATAGAAGGCAGCCTCTCACAATAAAATCCTTATTTATATAAGCACCAAGATGTGAGCCCCAGTTCTTGTAATTCAATGGTTTTGGTGCATAAGGAGATGACATATTTGCTATGTAACAGGTATGTTACTCTTGCAAATGTGGTTTTTTTAAATGAAAGCAAGCTGCTTAAAAAGTCAAAAAAAGTCAGAATAGGTCTGTGTTTATCCTTATTTTTTATTACATTGTGAAAAACAAAGGAGCACATGCTCTATCATTGAGCTTATTATACTCACAAGTCACATTTTCAGGCAGAGACACAGAGATGGCAAATTATTTCACCTCAGATGAGCAGCTATATCCTCCCAGCAGATAAAGAGCCAAATTTTGGACAACAGCCCAAACTCCTGTTGAATAAATGAAACAAAATCTGCTCGCTCGAAGTTTAAAAGAAAGGATCCTGTCTTGTATGAAATAGTGAAACTAACGAAGGGTGATGCCTGAGCTGGGACAGCCTTCTAAGGATTAACATCTACTGAGGCTTTCATTATTTTAGTGAAAAAAGAATAAAAGCAAGTAGTCACTATAAAAGAACTTTGTACAGAATGTATTTCAATGAGTTGTATTCCTGTTTTTTCGGTTCTGTAAAGTGTTTTTAATCTTCAAAGCTGACTATTTGACGTATCTCATAATAACAATTTATTTAAAAAGGCCACACAAGTATATACAATACACTGTTATTTGCAGAACTGTCTGTTTTTGCAAATTGTTGCTATTGCATTCAGGATTGATTTATAGACAGAGGAAGACTGCCAAAACAGATTTTGTACTACTATGCTGATTTCAGAGTTACTCTAAACTGGTGCATTGAAGAGCAGAATCAGATTACGTAGATAGAAAATTATACTTCTTTTGGACAAGAAAAGGCTTGCAAACACTAACATTATTTGTATTTGAAAAGGTATTTGCGCAAGAATGAAATTTTGCACCCAGAAAAAAACCTACACTACAAAAAAAATAGGAATATGACAAAATAACAAAAGCCAAGATATAATTTTAAGTGCAAAACACTATAGCATTTTCTTCACAATACATTAGTTGAACGGTTTTACATGTTACTAATAGAGCAATTGATGTAAGTATGTGAGAACTCAGTTTTAGGACAGGGGCAATACGCATTTCAAGCTAAGAAACAAAGCCTTGGAGAGATACTACTTGCTTCTATTATTTGTCACCAGAGTTCTCAATATGAATATTTCTATTCATGCTTTCAAAAGCAAAATATCCTGAAAGCAGACAGTGCAATTTACTTTCTTTTTTCAAGTCTTAAATTAAATTTTCTTATGTATCCTCCTCTCAGGGAGCAGATCAGCAAGCCAGGTTTTGTTCAAATGCGTTCAAACCTCTTTGCTGTTTTATCCCTCTGGTGAGACTCTGCAAGCGTGTAAGGAGGTGGCTCCCTACTCCCCTGTGTGCGGAGTCTGAGAGGAGTCAGGGTAATTTAGAACATTTCCCACCTGAAGTAATGGGGAAGCAGGGAGTACAGACTGAGCTCAGGGTAGGTAAACGGTACAACCAGGAGGAGCTGGTGCAAGACCTACTGATTTCACTGGGGTTTGAGCTGATGGCAGTGAAGGCAATTCTAACTCTAGCAAAAGAGACTAGTTTGCATCTTGCATCTCACGAAGCTGTTTGGTGTTGCTTGCAAGCTCTCACAAATTTTGCAAGTTAAATTTGTAGTTCTTTGCTGACAAACTATACGCTTATCCTAGCCATGTGCCGCCTATACGACACCACAGCAGCAACACCCTCCTCACCTGGTCCGTGGTGGTTAGTTCACTATGCGGTTAGGCAGAGCCAGCTGTTGAAGTCCATAATGTCAACACCTACACACCCCTCTAGCAAGAAAGTGGACAAATAAAGGTAAAATAGAATTCCACTTCTCTACCAAAACACCAAGTAACTGTTATCACTTGTTTTCTTTTGAAAGAAGACTGACAGGTGGGGAAAAAAAAATGCTGAAATATTTTCTGTAGGGCTGAATGTTGATCAGTGACCTTTCTTCAAGTTAGCTGCTGAGTCATTGTCACATGGAGCCATCAGGGCTGGTGGTGACAAACCTGATTTAAGCGCTTTCCAGCCAGCACTAATGGTGGCAGACCTTAAATTCCGCACGGGTCCCAGCACTGAGCTTCAAGATGCTGCAAATGAGAGCAAAATGGTCTAGAGAAAAGAAAGGGCTTTTTCTTTCCAAAGGAAACTGTTTGGGATCTGGAGTAGCAGTAGTTTTCCAGCCAAAAATGAGAGACTTTGTAGACAGGAGATGAAGCGGTTGAGATACCTTACAGAAGCATATGTATGGATGCATTTGCCTCTTTTGATGCACTGCTTTTATGGCCAGTTGTTCTCCATACTGAATGCCTGGCAAACTATTTTCATAACATCAGGTAATGTTAAAAAAAATTACCACTTAATTGAATGGAGTTTCAGAATCAGAAGATAAACAACACTGGAAAATATTTGCTTTCAATAGATGTTTTAGAATTATCAGGAAGTATACCAAAATTGAAAGTTGGCTTAGAAGGATTTTTAGCTTTTCTCTGATTTTCATACATAGTAATAAGACAGAAAGAATTGCAGGTGTTGCTTTACAAGCTGCTACAAAGAACTTCTCTGGGTACCCAACTGTCAGAACAATACAAATAAGTGTATGGAGGACTGAACTGGCCGTCCAGAGTATTTTCTCATACCTCTCCCACAGCAGAGATGGGAAGTGGGCAGAACGCTTTCGGCTGCTATAAAACTGAACCACCCTAACACTAGAATGAGTGATGCTTTTGTCAATAAGGGCTACCTTATTTTCTGAGTCCGCATGCAAAACTCAGTCCTTGAATTCATGCTTAGACAGGGGAGCTCAGAGGAAATATTTTGCTCTGCTCTGTTGTTGATCCAAATGAGACTATTGGGAAAAGCAGAGTCCTGAGGAAACGGTTCTCCCTCATTTCATATACAGAATACAAAAGGAGTAACAGATTACGAGCATCTTGAAAGTAAAGAGGTTTAAAAAATAGGGAAATTTCTAACAGTCTACCTATCTGCAATCATAAACTGTAGTGTCTAGAAATAATACCACCTGTGGTTTTGCCTTCAGTATGCTTTTGCAGCAGCAGTCATGACTCTTCATCCATTTAGAGTCATACATTCATTTAAAAATTAAAATAATATGTATAAAAGCTTGAAATACTTGATTTCTACTTAATTTCATTTCTTCTCAGGACACACTAATGACCACTTACCGTGTAGGAAAAAAAAAGTAACACATTCAGTTACGCAGAGGCATTAACATCATGGTACATTTGCTAAGCCAGCTATTACAACAGAAGAGCAGATGAGTTTTTTCTTTCACAGCTACATCATACCCTGAATCCCTGTCTAATCCATGACTGCAGCCTAAGAAGGTCCCTGAGCATAGCGGGTTTGGACCACTTATACTTGAACGCTGGAACAGCCTAAAGACACTTTCATTATATACAGTCGGTACGGAACTTTTTATTTTCATCTAGTCCAAACCAAGTAATTGTCATAAATCCCTCCACATTTTATATGCCGCTGTATTACAAAGAATCAAAAGGAATCCTCAATGTCTTTATAAGATCTGTAGATTAACATGAACTGTAGTGGTTTTTAAATCATCTTTATGAATAAGAAATTTATCTCATGTGCGTAGGGTTAAATGGAGCTCATATTCAATAAGTAAAAGAACAGTCAAGTATTTGAAGGTCCTAAATAATGAGGAAACCCACTTATAAAAATGCAGCTTTTAAAGCTCACGAGTTTATGAGATTTTAATTAAAGTGTTCTGCTGTTAATTTAACATATACCCTAGATACTCAGGTATTGAATTAAGCAGATTTGAGGGTGTGATTTTCTTTCTTTTTTTTTTTTTTAATTATCACTATTCTTCTAAGGGTATTTGCATTGCTGTATTAGATCTGCTCCACATGGACAGTGTTTTTAAGAGCAACAGGGATAGATTTATCTCCTTGCTCAAGGCATGGGCTCAATTATCCCCATTCTGCTGGGCTTGCAATAAAATTCTCAAAAACATTTTTAGACTATTTTGCTTGGCTTAAGTTTGATTTTATTAAAAACCCTTCCAAAAACTAGGAAACAAAGGAAAGGTGGCCTTTTAATGACAGAATGCAACTAACTTTTCAGGTGTGTCACAATATCCTTTTTGGATATTGAACAAAATCAGTAGAACTCAGAATTTTCAACTTCACCAGAGTTTGCAAAATGCTGAATCATAGGTATTGCAGCGGGAATTGCTGGGCGCTGGTAGTGTGAAAACTTGATCTCCATCAGCAGTTACTGAGCACCTGAGGCCTCAGCTGTCAAGGAATTACAAGGTGTTTCTGTTTCTGAACATCTGTTTACATTAAAAAACTTTGCAGGAATATGATTTTCCATAAACTGTACATTAATCAGAGTTTTATCTCAACAGAAAAATATAATTTTATCAAAAAATATAAATTGATATTAACATCCATTTAAGTTGTGTTCCTGTTCTCATGTTTATTATTTCAACTTTTCTTGATGTTGAAGATTTGATTTATCTTGTTTGAAGAACTTGTAAATTGCCCTTGAGGGCACCACGTAAGGGAAGAATTGTCCATGGACATTGGGAGAATGGCCTAGAGGATATATGAAAAGACATTTCAGCAAAACAGAGCTTGTGAGGAAAGAACTGCTGTGATCCAAAGCGTGTCCTTCAAGTCATTTAAGTGCCTTTAAAATATCCTTTCATTTTGCTTCATTGATATACCCAAATGGTAATGATTTCCTCGTGCCTTGTCTACTGTGTCACCAGGTCCCTGAAGTATATTTTCCGCAGTCTAAGCATTTCACCCTCAGACTGTTCCTCCTTGGGCTCTGTTTAAATTTTTCCTTTCCCATCAACCATTACTCCCAATTACTCCTTAAGTAAAAGACGCAGTGTAAGTTCCCCAGCAGTTAGTAATTTCCTCTTAAATCCCAGAACATACTCAGTGGAACAAGGACACAATCTTTTGGAATTCAAGATTCGTGTGCCTGATCACGTCTTTGGTCCATGAACTTTTAGAGCTTCAGTATGGTAATGATCATGATGCTGCAGAAGATGGGAAAGGAAGAAAATGGCATGTATTTGTCCTCTCTTTTGGTTTCTGGTTAGAGGTGATTTTGGTAGCAACATTACTCCCTTGATGTAGATATTTGTGATAGATTGAAATCCTTGGAAAAATCAATGGCCATTCCATCCTTTTAAATGGTCTTTCTCTCAAAAATGTAGATAAAATGAGTCTCATAAAGAGTATATCCAGACTGTATGACAATGTGTTTTTCACCATGGCAAAATCCCAGGAACTGATTGTCATACACAGAGGTGTGGCAATATGTCACATGGAAACATCAATGTCAAAGGAAAGAATCAGTACAGACAAAGTTATAAAATAGTTTGCCTTAATCATTCCCCACTGATTTACCCTAGATAGTCTCCCACGTGTCTCAAGGGAACAATGGGATCAAAAACCCAAATAGATTGGGATCCACTGTACAGCGACCTGCCAAAGACACCGCAGCCCAGGCAGCACGGATGTCCCCTCAGGGTCCCTGCGGTACATGGACAGAGAGAGGTTTCTACTCCTATTCTCTCTATCTTTATGAACACATTCCTCGTTATTAAAACCAGTAAGAAATTATCATCATTCACTTCACAACATGTAATAACCTTTGCCAAGAGATTTGTGGCACGTGAAGGTTTTCAAATTTCTCCTGGGTTTAGAGGCAGAGGGAAAGGCAAAAGGCTCTTCATCCTATATTGCTGGGTGGCCCTCAGCAGTACAAGCAAAGGAACGAACTCGTCAATGGCAATAGGAAATTACTTCTTAAAAGCCCTTTTTTTTTTTTTTTTTTTTTTTTTTTTTTCCTGGCATTAAAACTCCTGTGCCTGTATCCCAGGAGCAATTAAATTTCTCTCGCTGGTAAAGCTCATTACTCCACTGTCTATATATGTTCATTAGCTGTAAAGAGATCACTCTTTGATCACAAAAAATGATCAATCTATTCTTGGCCATACAGAAATAATTGACTGATTTTTTAAAAAGACTGAATCAATAGCTATAGGAATGTATACTTCCCCAGCTGATTCAGAATGTACTACTTAGCAGCTGATGCTTATATTTAAAATTTGAAACCATTCAGTATTTAGCATCTCATGAAAATCTATGAGAAGTGAGAAAAAAAAAATATTAAGAAAATAAAGTATACAGAATTTAACATAATTGGTACCTTTCTCTTTGTGACTAATAGGCATCTTGTACAAGAGCTATAACCCTTTTTTAATTGTATCATTAAAGTTTGAAGCAAAAGAAGTCCAGATAATACTATTACAATTTCATTAGACATTAGAAAGATGTCTGGGAAAAGACCTGGATTTTATTTCAACTTATGTCCCATCAGCTCTTGAATTTACACATCTATTGTCAGAGTGTGGTCTGGGAAAGTCCCAATGAATTTGTAATGCAGGTGTTTTCCTGGACACATGGTGAGCTCTTAAATCCTAACTCTAAAATAAACTTCTTTGAATTGTGTGACTAATCAGCGGACACCTTTATCCTTAAAGACAAACACTCTAGGCAGACTTGCACTAACATTTCTCTTTAATAACGAATTCAGAATAAGTGCTTTCACAACATCTTCTCATTATTAATCAGGCTTTATCTCTGTTCATATCTAACAAGAGGACAGGAGGAGAAGTGGTAAGACAGTACCAAAAGTATTGACATATCCTCTGAGAATAGGATAGATTAATTCTTTTATGCTTTTTTATACAGCTATTGTAAAGACACTGTTTTTCTTCTTCATTTGCTGCCGTATAATGGGAGATCACTGAGCTTTCCAAAACAGTCTTAAGTCTTCTAATTAGAAGTTTGTATGAGTTCAAGGTTCATAAGTATATGAGTTTAGGTTACTGTCTACCTATAAAATAATATAGGTATGCATATTCCATTTCAGCTGCTGTTTTAAAAACCATTCTGTTACAGACTGCCAGGTGTTGTCCAATACATTTAAATACCAGTTAGAGATTCTCACACCTTCTGTAATTTTTGTTTGCAGAACTTCTTTAGTGTCATCAGCAAACATTAGTAAATACACTGTCCACTTCCCTCTCTGACTGCCAGACCTGCTGTTTGACAGTAATTTTCTACGGCATCTGGCTTTATATCTGCATGAAGATAAAGCAGAAAAGCTATGTTAAGGTTACTTTTTTTTTCCCCTTGTTGTTTGTGGTTTTGTTTTTCTCCCTTAGTTCAGACAATGTTACTGACCTAGGAAGTTCCAAAAAAAAGGAGGTAGAATCAAATTAGGAGTATGCTAAAACATGGAAGTCAGCAATATAAAGTAGTGTGTGTTAACCTGGAGACAAAAGATTGAAGCTGATAAGTAGTACCTCAAATACTTTTACTAATCCATTTTTAAAATACATCACAATGGTGAAATATAAAGGTCATAGGAAGACATCTACACATCCTAGATAGATATGTGAAAGGGAGACAGCATTAATTTTTATTATACATATATATAAAAAATAATGTTAGTTCAATCACTGTATACTTGCAAAATAATGCTGTTTGTTCTATATGATAGTAGACCTCAAAATGAATTTCACTGTAATGCAATATATATCCAGTAGCAAATACACATATGAACAATATAGACAAATATATTTTTTTGTTTGTTCCTTATTGCTTATCAAATGTATATAGTTTATGACAAGGCATCATTTTTTACATTTCTATTTATTTTCCTGAGGTCTCTTGGGTCACATTGTTATCTGGAATAAAATGGTACAGCTCTATTGACACCAGTGCAACGTTATCTAAACCCACCCTGAAAGATTAATGATTTTTTTTTTTAATATGTTTTGTCAGATGTCTTTTATTTCTTTTTTACCAACTTTTAAAGGAAAGCTAGTAGGCATAATTATCCTTTCAATAAGCAGTGTAGTTTTGATCTCCTCATATTGTTTTCAGCCCACTATTACGCAATATTTAACTTTAATAAATCTCTCATTCTATTTCACATCCATTTCTGGTGAAGCGTAGCAGTCTACAGTACCCAAAGACTTTCTAAACCCCCAATGAAAAAAAAAAAAAAGCTAAACCAAACAAAAAGAAAAAAACCTCCTATTTCAACACTTGCTGTTAATTTGTTTGATTGATTTTTCAAGATTTATGACATACTCAAGCATAAATTTCTTGTGTTTTCTATTGGAACTTCTAATGAATATTGTCTGTGGTCTAATGAATACAGCAAACCTGAGGTAAAGCACACTGGAAGGATTTGATGAAACTTTATAAACAGCATTGCATAACATAAGGATATGAAATGGGTGAGCAGAAAGCAATATTTTTATACTTCAGATGATTATGTAGCTTACCAGATTTCAAAACTCAGAAGCTTCCCTTACTGTTCAGGTATTTTTAATTTATTTTTTTTTTTTTTTTAATGAGAAAGTCATTACATGTGGTTAAAATGAAGTGTTTGTACCTTAACTTCCCTTTAGCTGGGAGCTGGATATATTGATTAATAATCCTCAGGGAATTTTAATTCTCTGCCTTTTACATCATATGTATATGTTGACCATTTTACAAAGTAAATCTTACTGAGAGAGTCTCAATCTGTGGGAGGTTCCTAGATGAGACGTGAAAAATGAACCTTTTAGTAGGTGAAGTTAACTGTGCTAAGCAGGAATTCTGTAACTGGCACCAACCCTGCCACTTCAGCCGTGAAGCCTGCTCCACATTCCAATAAATCAGCTATACATCTCTTCTCATTAGCTCATCCTGAGAAGTTCCTCCACATCAACAGCAGCATTGATTTACCACCCTTTGCAAAGGACCTGAGCTGGTGGCAGATTCTAGTAACTGATATAACATCCTTGGAATAACTAACTGAAAATATACTACCTGAAAATATTAGCAAGGGATTCTTTTCTTATTATTTTTTAATATTTTTTATTATTTTAAAAAATTATTTTTTTAGATTGTCTATAAAGCAGTGAAAATAAGACAAGTAAGACTTGTAGTGGTGATTTCTGTGTTGGTAACTTAGATTTTGTTACCTGAAATAGCTTTGTTTTATCTATACAAGCTCACCAGTATTTTACTTTCTGTAATTAGCAGTCATAACCTAGAATTATTTGCTAGAATTTCTGGTTTGATTTTGTTTTGATTCACTGAAGATTGAAAAATAACACAAACAATTCACAACTCTTCATTTATATTCTATATGTGAAGCTAAATATCATTTCTCCTCAATGTATCATTGAAGCTAAAGTTCTTCACATGAACAGTGAATACAAAACAACAACAAATAAGAAAAAGAGTTCCTGGTACATCTGTGCAGTATTTTCAGAGGCAAATTTGATTTTAAATTTGCTGGAGAGAGACCTGCTCTCTTGGGACAGTCTCAAGTTCATTTGTAATTGGAGCAAGGAAAAAAAGAATCAAACACTATGAATATTTTTACCCAGGTTATTTGCCAGTGCAACTGAAGTGTACTGAATCTATACATCCTAATGTATGTGTGTAAAAATCTAACGGCAACGACATGAAAAAGATGTAGCAAAACGGATTGTAACATTGCCTTTATTGTAACGGTATAATAAGGCAAGGAAACCTTATCATTTCCATGCTATACACCTATAGATATTTGCTCATCTGCATGGCTACTGAATTGCATTGTAGAAATACAAATTTTACAATAAGCAGGAACATCCACCACACGATGGGTATGTAATGAATGACACTACGCTGTGACCAGAGTACCTGCTGCAAACTGGAAGCAATGTTGAAAGACTTTTGACAATGATGTGTCTAAACAGATGCAGTTGAGTCAGCATATATAGACAAGCGGGAGGTAGCTCATCACGCCGCATAGGTCATGGCTAGCCAGAAAGATTAAAAGAGAAGAAGGATAACGGCATTGCAAAGGCTGTGACACACACACGGAAGGCTCTTAACAGCCAGGACAAAAATCTGAATCAGCTAATGGAAGAGCTCTGTTATCTCAGCTGAAGGTAACACGGTATGTTCTCTTTCAGACAGTTTCAGATGAACCCAACCCAACTGATAATGTTCTAAACCCTTCTTTTATTTATCTCTTATCTCTCTGCTGAGATCGAAATATATGTGTATATATATTAAAAAAAAAATCAGTGCAAATATACTGAAAGAAAAAAAGTGACAAAGTGTAAATTTAAAAAAAAAAAAAAGTTATTTAAGTTAGCTAGTGAGTTGCTAGTCTCACTAGGACTTTTCACCCTGGCAGTTCATACCGAAAGATGAATTTTCCTGGAGCAAAATTTTCGAGGAAGCATGAGTGCCCTCACCTTTTGAACACTTGAGCTGCTTTTTAAATCAGGACTTGTAACCTTTAGCATTTCAAGTTTTCAGAAAATCTTAAAGTCATCTTGAACAAATAATTTGGATAAATGTGTCTTTGAAAAATGTCATCTGTTTGAGGTGAAAATGTCTCTACTGTATTCCCAATAGTAATGCTGGTATAGTAATCTTCAAGAATGTCTATAGGGAAGACTTTCTCCAAATACAAGCACTTTCTCTGAAAGCAGGGATGACATTGTGGTTCCAATGAAGCAAACAGAATTTTTATCATTGTTACAAAGATGAGGATTTTATGCAAAACTTTACCCTATCAACACCTATATGCCTTTCCTGCACTAATCTCCATTTTACCTCTCGTGCTTTCACTAAGATTCATATTACAGAAGCTTCCTGGGGAAGCCTTCATGCTTCATAACAAAAAAAAACCCAAAACACCTCTCAAATCAATTAATTCAGGTGGATAAATTTCATGTATAGAGCTGAATTCAGAGAGAGTGATGGGCAAGAGCTTAGTGAGACATGTCATATGTCAGGTATTAGAATTCTAGTTTTCTGGTAGCACAGTTTCATCTCTTATAGAAGAACAGGGAAGAACAGTTTTTCCAAGAATTTTCAGGAAACGCTACACAATTTTAAATGTCCGGGCTACTCTGCATGAAACCCTGCTAAGATGTTAAACTTTCCCACTCAACTTTCAAAGAGAGAAGAGCTCTCTACATCGACACCATCATTTAATGTTCAAGAACCTGAGCAATACTGGAAAAAGGCATATTCTGTTCCTGAATAATGTGGCCTCTTTCAGCTAAATTGCTTGGTTTAAAACTTTGCTTTGATCAAGAGCCATAGGGTGATTCAGACTGGAAGGAACTTCCCCAGGTTATCTGTTCCATCCTCCTGCTCAAGGCACGGTGATTTGCAGGAGCTCAGCTCGCACCAATATCGCTACATACACATACTCTGCAGTACACGTTACTGAGTCCATTCTGCACTTCTAACTTGGAATCATGTAATAATTTTCTTACTACACAGGTGTGCACTATTATATTTGAAAAAGGAAAAAAAATTAAAATTCTTTGCAGTTTTCCTCATTTAAAAAATGGTATTGCTGCAATTAGCATATTATAAATCATTTATTGGAATATATTGGGATTAATTACATCGCCACTTGAATTTTAAGGCAGGGTTTTTTTCCTGTTGTGATACACTTTCTTCTATGTGATGAAAACCAGGATTTAGCTGGTAGTACAGTGTAAAACCCAGAGGGCTTTGCTCTACTCTCAGTATTGCCACATGGACCAAAACCCCGTTGCACCTGGCAAGGTAAGCCAGTTAGATCGCCAAGCTGTTGGTATGTTTTACTGGTTTTTTAAATATAAGCAAAAAAATATGGACGGTGACATGAAGTTTTCTACATAAACAAAAGATAATCAATGCAGGTAGCATATGAGTGACAGTTACTGGTTTTTTGACACAGGAAACGTATTCATCATCACTTTAATTATTTTTTTTTTGGGGGGGGGGAGAAGGAGAATACCGAAGCTTTACAAAATCTGTCACACTGTATCCCTCTCTTTCCTGTGAAAATCAGTTTTGTAGCATTCATATTCTTAAACAAGTGTCAATACATGGGATATTAGTTTTTTCCATTGAGAACTATCTGTGCAGCAGACTCATTTGTAAGATCTGACAGTGAAAAAGTAGCTCTTGAATGCATGGCATCATTTACCTGCAACATATTCCTGTCTCAGAGACAGACTGATGCTCTGTATGGCAGTTTTCCAAATAAATCTCATTCCATTCTGTCTTGTAATCGTTGCATTTCTCTGTGCTGTCTATTAAGACTTGCTAAAAAAAAATCAATTATTTTCAGCAGAAGCCATGCTGTGTTCTGATTAGAATGGAAATTGTAGAGGAATTAATGGGTTTGAGGTAATAAAACCAAAAATCCAGTTCTATTGCATTAATAAAATCTTACTTTTTAAGACATAATTCAGATAATTAGTCAGTTGTTACTGGCTGCATTCAGCGCAACCACTGTTGTATCATTTATATTAAAAACAAATATGTTTTTACTAAATGATGGCGTTTCAAAGCTTGACTAGTGACAGATAGTTCTATTAGCAATTGCAAATAATTGGGTAGTGATGAAGGGAAGTGCAGTAAAGACTTTGGGTGAGATTGCCCCTCTTCACAGAGCGAGCAGCACTCCACTTACGAATCACTGAAGTGTTGTGATTACATCCCTCAGTGCCCGCGATTTGTATTCTCCATATAACTTCCAATACGCGTGAGCTTTACACAGCACCCTCAGCCTATCTACCTCCGTAAATTGTGACCATCTCTGTAGCCAACCAGTAGCAAGAACCAAAGCAGACTGAAGCAGAGGCACTGCAAGATGGATGATGAATATTCAGGATTTGCTGGAAATCAAAAAGATAATTTTCCAGTGACTTCAGCAAGGTTGGGACAAGGGCCTTGTTTTTAAACCTCACACAAAAACATCGTTTTCCTACTTTTTTTATTCTCACCAATCTCTAGAAAAGCAAGAATTCTAAAAAAGAGGGAACAGCTTTTTAAAACATGTCTTGTAAGAGCATTTGTAATAGCCATGTGAAACTGCAAAAAGTATCCACAGAGAAGCAGGCATAACTCTTACTCTGTATTGGGCACTGGTAGGGGCTCAGACAGAGGTACCCCAGACTGCTGGAAGAAAAGCCAACCGAACAAGCACATCTACATGAGGAGATAAAGAATCCACTAGCCACGAGGTTATGGCAGTCAGGGATAGCCAAACCCACTGCTTTATTAGGAAAGATGACATGAAAAGGCTTTCCTAAGGATTTACTCCGGGTCCAGCAACTAGCTAGGTATGTGCAGAGGGAAGTATTGTTTAACCATGTAAACTAAATGGAACAGATTAATTAAGAATCAATCCTATCTGTTCAGAAACTAATTTGTACTCAAGATAGAGGATTTGAATCTGAATCCTTCACATTGCAGCAGATACCTGCTGGACCACAGAAATTAAACTTGATAATCTAATAATCTGAAGTGTAGCTTCCTCTGTTTCAGTGTGGACTCAAGTTTTACTGAAAACCACCTTCCCAACAACAACAAAGACCAAAAAAGAAAAAAGGGGGGAAAAAAAGAAAAAAAAAAGAAAGAAAGGAAAAAGAAAATGTAAGAGTGTCAAGTTTTGATGACCTAAGTCACTTGTAAATTTATGAGCATTTTCCTTATGCTTCCAGCTACCCACCATCACAAGGAGGGATAGCAGCTTGCCTTCCCACCAAGGAATTCATAGAAACCAGCTGGAAAGAATCATTCACACTGCATGTCTTACAGCCTTCCTGAGGATACTAGCTTCCTAAGCTTCGATTCCCATTTACAGGAGCAGCAGGTCTACATCTGCCTTTCTGAACCAGCGGATGAGAACACAAATACACATTTTGCTTCAGCAGCTTTCCTTTTTTTTTTTTTCCCCCCACTAGCTGAGGCCTTATGATTTGTTTTGTACTATCCTGGCATAACTTCAATTAAGAATTTATATGGCATGCAGAATTACTTGTTTAGAGGTTGATTCTTATGCCCTGTACCTGTAACACATGCGGCATCATACATTTGCGCACTGCAAAGTACATATTGCACTACTTCAGTTCACCCTTGCCTTGATGAACTTGGTCACACAAAGCACACCTACAGCACAAATACTTAAGGGTTAAGGGGCTATGGCTGAGCCTCAGCTGCTCGATGCTCCCCTTGGAAGGCTACTCCTGCAGATCAGCTGGTATCGCAGCAGATAGGCAATCTCTGCCTGCTCCAGTTCTGTCAAGTGGTCTGAGTTTAAAAAAAAAAGACAAAAAAAAAACCAAAACCCAACCCCAAACCACAGATGGGATGAGAGGGAAGCAGATGCATAGTTAAGCTGTCAGATCCAAAGGGTGATAAATTCTGCCTTACAAAGGCAGAGGGTACAAAGGAGACAGCAACAAACCACCCAAGGCAGTGATGTAGCGAGCTGCTCAGCTGCAGTCAGAATAGCATCTCTGACCACATCCTTAGCCATGCACTTGTGTGATTTTGCCACTAGATTTCTAGTCCTGTGTGAGAAGTTTCCGATTTGCAGTGCAAGGAACTGCATAGTTCACAAAGGTATAAAATACACCTAATGCTATATCTGTGTCCATTCTACCAGTATTTCTTTTGCCTTTGAAAAATCATATTCTTAAGCATATAAACTGGGATTATTTGCAAAGTAACAAATTAATCAACAGGGTGAACCGTGTTCACAGTACTGAAGTTATTGGAGCTATTATGATTTACAGCCACTGAGATTTTGTCCCACCGTGAGTATGAACAACTTTTAGCAAATTATTGAACATCATACAGAGAGAAAAGATAAAAGTTTCATTTATAAAACCAAAGAAGAAATATGTCTCATCTACTTTTCTAGACATCAGGAAAGCTTTCCAAACTGAAATGATGACTAAAATTATTTCCTGTGTTCCATGTCTGCTTTCCCTTGTGTATTAATTACTCTTCCATGCTTATCTGATACCAGCCTGCTTTTAAATCACTAATTAAAATATGAAATGTGGAAAACTATTTTTAAGCACAGAATTCTATTGTTTCATCAAGCTGAATTATTCCTTCCATATTCAAATAGGTGTTACCACGCATTACAGATTTTAGGGTCCAAAATGGAGCAAAAACTGAACAGAAAGCATTAACTCTCCCATTGCTTTTCAGAACAAAGCTTTATGCTCTGTTTGCTGTCTGTCTTAACAGTTACCCCAAATCACTTTCCTCTGGGAACTATCCTGATCTCATTAGTAATGCTGGAACATGACCACAAATACCGCCACGTCAATCTCATCTACATTCAAAACACAGGGAAAAGTGTGTTGCTGGAAAGAAAGATTTCTTCTATTTCTTGTCCCTGCACAATTCTCCTCTGTCTCCACTCTGCTTAGCTACTTATTCTGGACGTTCATTTTCCTGTACCAAAAAGACCTCCATCCAAAATGTGCTCACGAAATACTCTTCTTCCACAGGACCTTTCAAATCACGCTGTCAGAGACTTGCCCCAAATGAAGTGTGGGCACTGGTTATACAGTAATAAGGTAAGTCTAAAGGGTCTTTCATTAGTATTTTTGCAAGATCATGTTGAACACGTTGTAAGCAAGAGACCATAAAATACATCAAAAACAGTCTGAAAATTGTACTAAGTGGAATCTTAAATCTACTTGAATGTACTGATTTAAAAATAAAATAAAATAAAATAAAATAAAATAATAAAAGAAAAAATCACCCATTCCCTGCTGTTTAACTCACAATGGGAAATAGACGTGGTTGTACACCCACTGGGCAGGAGATCTCATCTTGCTTCAATGCCATTCAAATGATCTACAGCACATTTTGCATGTACACAACCTATATCCCAAACTGCAATATTAGGAAGCGAAAATTGTGCTAGCATCTTACTCAGCAACATGAGCACTGAGCGAGGTCCCTTTACAACACACCTCCATGCTGTTAGACATCATCAAAAACCTGAATTATCTCTTTTTGTAAAAGGCTATGACCAGTTGCAGATTTTTTTTTTGGTGCTATACTGACGTATTTTAGCCAAACTCCAGCTCTCAAAAAGATTGTGTTTCCCTCCCTAAACTTTAATGTCATAAGAATATTTACAATGATAACTGAACACACACAAAACCGGACTTGATTATGTCTCCATCACAGAATGAAAATTGAGAATTCTAAACGCAAAGTCTTCTGTATTAAATTTTAGTAGCAAACAAGGGCAAATTCAGCATTTACCTCGCATTCATTCTCGGCATGGTCAAAACAGCCTCTCACGGTAAATCTCACCAAGTGGAAACTCAAGTAGATCCAGAACGATTTCTTTTCTAACTCCTTATACCAGCAAAATGGGTATAACTCTACAAGTTCCCACTTAGTTTTAAAACTCACATAGAAGTTGCAAACTTCTGTTTTACAGTACGGCTTTGTGCACTCTTGGACCTACAGCTTTTCATCAGGGTGTTGAGGCTTTGCGTAACAATTCTTTGCACAATAATCAAAACTATAAAGAAATCAGCCAAAGATACTAAGAAGTGTTACTGAACATAGCCGAACGTATCCAGTCTATATATATGCTGCTAAAGGAGTAGCAGTAGTTGTTCAGGATGCTACTGATTTGTATTCACTGTACAAAGGTGGCCACATCTGTGGCATAACGGAAATAAACTCACGTACAAACTCATATGGAGCCTTCCTGACATACTTGCAGTCTGGCTGATACTCTTCCAGCTACTTGCCGTTTATACTGGTTTCTACTTAAATGAAGAGGCTGGAGGATGATGCTAATCCTTTTGTTTCCTTTTCAGTTAAAAATAGACAGAAAAAGTGAAAAGGAAGTATTCTACAAAGTTCTCAGACGTAATGACATTGTATCTGTAATTGTACTCTGCAATTGTACATTCTAATTAGGATTACATGGTAATTTTTTAATTGCCTAAAATACTTGAAAAAAAAAGAAGAAAAAAGAAAAGAAAAAAGTTCCTTATATCTATTTAACTGTCTCAAATAGAAACATCCATTTTTTGTTCTTAGTATTATAGCAGTACTAAAAAAAATGAACTCACTCAGACATTTATCCTGGGCATGGAATATACCTACAATGAGGTATTGGACTGATTTAAAAACATTTAATTACAAACACAATCTTTAAATAAAATGTAAATTAAAGTTTGCACACACACATTTGCCCATAACTAATTATACACTTTAAAAAAAAAAAAAAAAAAAAAGATTGAGAAATAGTATGGTGATGTGTGTAAATGTAGAAGGGAGAGAGAATGTAAGTAGAGCTTAACGCTGCTTTCCCTGCTTTCTCCAGAGGTCTCTGGTTATCTCCCATTATCCCTCCTTCTCCCTTCAATTACCTGCCTTTTCCTGCTAATGATTTGCCTTGGAATTATTTGATGTGTGGGTTGTATCGAGGTTTATTTTCTGAAAGCAATACTGCTTAGGAGTGGTGGATTATCCTAGATTTGGGTATGTATACAAACATGCATACTCTATGAGTGTTGGCGAAATCCTGGCCTCAAGGATCTGCTGAGGACCAAAAGGAGTTTAACTGATCGAGATTTCATTGACCCCCCAGTGGATTTCATCAGGGATAAATCTGTGTCAGGATTAGGACTTGAATACATAGTATCCAAATCCCTTCCTGATGCCTTTACTACCAAATAATCCAAAATCTATATAAAATATTTTTTAAGAAGCAAAACATTTGCACTAGCAATTAACTTTATAATATCAAGTCTATTTTTAAATCCCAGTTTTCGAGTTCTGCTTCTCAGTTGATTTATGGTAATTCTATTAACATTCAACAGGTGACCTGGCTTTGGGTTCTGCACATTCATTACTGTGAATGGGAAAATGTATCTCTTTAAAATTGCCTAAAAAAGGTAATCTTTTTAAACCATTTATACAAACGTTTCTTGAGGTAGTTTTGCAATATATAATATTGCAAATATTATAAAAAATAAAACAAAGTTTCTCACATGGTTTTGGAAATTACATGAGACTAGTACTTCTCTCCCATTCATTGTCTTAACTGAAAATGAAGATCATAACCAAGCCTTCACTACGATCTTTCCAATCTTCTCGTGCAGGGGGTAATAAGTGATTACTGCAGCTTCTAAAAAGTTACAGTCTTCCTTGTTTTGGGAATTAATTCCAATAATATTGCTGTTACTCTTGCTTTTCATCTTTCTTCCTTTTCATATCCTCTCCATAAATCTCCCATCTCATGTAGCTTTCTACGTTTCCTTTAATATTTTACCTCCACATCTCCCCAATCTCATAATGTCAGTTATTCGAGGAACACATAAAAACTTGTATCATATGTGAAAAATATATTCCTGATCCTAACAGTAACTCTTGAATAACTAAAAGCCCTCCTTGGGATTTCTCGTTATCTTTCTAAGATCTTCCAAAGTAAACACCTGATATGGGACAGTTAAACCTTTGTAGTACAAGTGGTCTGAGGTTTATGATTAGAAACTTGTTCACTTTAAAAATGTCTTTAAAAGAAAACTGCTCTTTTTTGTGACTCTGAAAGACTTATTGCATTATACAGCTATTAGAGAACAAAACAGGTGTGCAATCACATTTTTAAAAATGCATATTTGCCCTTAATCTCTTGCTATTTCCTCTGTTAGTCTTTTGACTTAGGATATAGAAAATTTTAACACTTGGGTAATAAGTACGTGTAAATAGATGGAGAAGTGTGGTCAGACTTATTTCTGTGGTAGAACTTATGCAATTTATTTATAGCATGCAGTCAACATAAAAATCTCATTTGAAACTAGTTTCAAGTAGACTACTTGGATTCCACCCACCAGCTACCCCTCTAACAAACGTGCATTTTATTCTGCATTTAAGGCTTTAACCAAATTTCAAAGACAGTGATTCTGTCCACTGATGTGAATGGGCTTTGGATCTAGTTCCTGCAGGGACACAATTAGGCATTTGAATAAAAGTGCTCTCAAGTTCTGGGCTGCTTGGGAGTACAAGCTCTCACTGAATATAAGAGAACAGCATATATTCACCATTGTTTTCAGGAGCTTTGCTTCATATTCCTGAATTCTAAAACAGCATTATTTTTTTTTTTTTTATTTCACTGCATTTTACTGAATAATATTTACAGATACTTCGACAATGAAATTGAGTATAGCTTTAAAAAAGATAGTATCTCATTATTTCTGCTTGTACAAGAATGTTTCCTGCTTAAGAGTTACATTTTAGGAAAGAAATTCTACAATGATATATTTACTGCAACAACAATTCAAGTCCCAAAGCACATTCCCTTGCAAGAAAGCAGTACAGTATCACATGGACTACATGCTAGAGCTCCAATAGGTCAAATCAAATATGATGTAGCAAATGCAAAGCAGTTTCATTTGGATGCATGTAGAGTAGCCCAAAATATTTCATAGAAACAGAAGGGTATAGTATCCTCTGGGCATCAGATAGCAAAAGCACTTCTCCTGTCATTCTTTCTGTGTCCGTTGCACTTCCTTCAAACTGCATACTTGAGCTTCAAAAGGAGAGCTTCTGTCGTGTCAGAAATAAAAATTATTTCTGAATCTATCCAACTCATCTGCCCGAACCACATTGGTTTACTTCAGGTCATACTGAACCCTACCTAATTACAGGCTGTCACGCACGTTGGCAATATGCTGCATCACGCCATGAGCCAATGCAGACATTCAGGCTGAGGGCAGGTTTATATAGATGGATATGTACACAGAAAGACAGCTGGATCTGATCTCCACCATTCACCTGGCTGTGGTTTGGTTTCATACAAATGACTCCGGGGATCTACAAATGCAAAAGGAAAGATCCACGCAGCATTTGAACTTCCCGTGTACCTGTCTGACACTGACAACTTGCACAAAATCCAGCGGCGCTGAAATAACATTGTATGTGTATCTAACTTTGCAAATTTCATTTTAATAATACAGACAAGCACCGGGATTTCAACTTTTTAGAGTCTTATTCTTTTCCACTTGTTGTCATGGATACATCTCCTCTTTCCCTTTTCTCTCCTTCATCACATTTGACTTTTCTGTGTTGGTGTCCATGGTGACATCCTGCTATCAGTACACAATGCATGTCCCAACTTCCACATTTTTACAATGGGCTCAGGTATTTAAAGAAGTTTCCCCTATGTGACTGACATTATTGCATCTTAATCTCTCTTTGCTAGCAAGAAAGGAAAAAAAAAATATCAGTTTCTGTGTACTTATGAGATATTTTCAGTTTTATTCACTTGAATAAACTCATGAGTTGCAACATCTTATTTTCAGGATGGCCTCTGGGGACAGCTGCCATACATTCAATCCATCACACAGGAAAACGAGGATGCAGAGCAATCAGGCAAGTGTTTATGCATCAAAATATAATTGCCTAAATTTCCAGAGATGCAGAACTTCAAAAGTAGACCGCGTTGGCAAGCACGCAGTGCAAGAAATTTCAGAATCTGAGAAAACCAAGTTAAAGTATTTCAAAAATACACATTTCATCCTGTAAAGTCACAGTTCTTTTCAAATGATTTACCAATGTACATCTTGAGGGGAAAAAAAAACCAAAAGAAACCTCCAAAAGCCCCAGTACTGAACTGATACACAGGATTTAATTATTTTATTACTTTCCCATTTATTAGACCTTCTTTTCAGAGGATCTAGCATACACACTCAGTGGAGGGACAACCTACCACCTTGGACTGGCTTGAAGTTGCTTCTTGCATGTCTATCTGATGCAAAGGTACACCCTGCAGCGATGAGTTGGGGTTTAAAAGATCTGTGCAGGATCATGTTGGCCCTGGCTTACTTACCAGACGGTTTTGGCTTACAAGAAAAAGAAATGCAAAGGTTTTCCAATATGAATCTGTATACAATGGGCAAACTCCTGGCCCCAGAGCATCAGTGGCAAAGCTTCCGACAGCTTCAATAAGGCCAGGATCCCAAATAGCACTTCACGTTTGCAGTCAGCAACGTGTAACCTGGACATGCAAGCTCCGGGTTTACTAGAGCCCCAGTGAAGCTCAGAAAAACAAAGCAAAGTGAATCACTGTGTTGGGCTTTGCCTGGCAGGAGCTTTCAAACATTCCTCTGAATATTTGGTGGTAGGGATCCTGGCATACTGTTGTAGTCAACACATAAAGAAATAATTCACATCAGTCTTGTTGTGATAAAGTAACCCAAACAAAAGATGTTTACAGCTACATTAAATCATATTTGTCAGGACACAAGTGTAAGAATTTTTAAGTTTATGGTATTCACAAGAAACGTTCCCTAGCGCGGTAAATTGTAGAAATTCAGCCATGGGTACTGTGAATCACAGACTTGCTAGTTCATCCCTGAGACGCAATCCAGAAATGGCTCCCTAATTTCCTTCACTTCTTTTTCCATCTCCCCAGGAGACAGCTATTCTTACTTGCTTGCTCAGTACACTGAGATCTGAAAATTGGCTGCTAATTACCATGTGTTTCAATACTCAGCTTAACTGGTGATCTGGGAAATCAAGCGATGGTCTCATATGTACAGTAAGATCAATAAGCTACCACCTAGACTGCTGAGACACAATGTCAGTGTTTGCTGTTATACAGTGCATCCATCCTTCGGTTTGCCTCTCAATTCTAACAATCATGTGCTGTTAAATTATTCAGTGTTTGGTCAAATTTACCCTATTCTGAAAAAAGCAAAACAAAACAAAATAAAAAACAACTCCCAAACATGAAAGTAGACCTAGCAGCTATAGATAACTGATCCCAGTATAGCTTCTAGATAATGTATTAAAAAAGGTATAATTATTTCAAAATGTGTGTTACAGGTGATCTGTTTTCAACTTTTTAAAAAGGGAGGAGGGACCAAACATTAATTCTAGCCATTTCCTTATTTAAAAGTCAATAGATTCCACCACCACACCCCCCAAAAAAAAAAAAAAAAAAAAAGAAAAAAAAAAAAAGGTATACCGATAAAAGAAAAAGCACTGAACAGATAAACTACATGGAAATAGAGGGTTTTTTCCTCATACAGGATAGTACAGCTCTATCAAACACAAGACAGTTAAGCAAATTCAGACAAGTAGCAACACAGACACCCTTCCACCATGTGTGTCCTCAGTTACTGATACCAAATAATAAAGAACCAAGATGAGGAAAAAAACTTCATCACTTTTGTGTTTAGATTTCTATAGCTACAGAACAGTCTTTACATGTACTTAACGAAACATCTAGCTTTGGGAGGATATTTTTGCAGCTCAGAGAAATAGGCAACCAAAATAAATATAGGTCTTGAATTACCTACTTGGTTTTCCAGAAGACAAAAACCAAGAAGAAATAAGAACATTTACAAGGCAATACAAAATAGCTCCCACATGGCTGCAGTGGAATTAAACTTGCAACAGACCAGATTTAACCAGGTTAAAAATTAAATACTATTACTGGCAAGCAGAATTTGCAAAGGATTGTACAGTTATGGACCAAAAAGGCAGCTTAATCCATTTTTAGTTTCGTAGTTTGTGAAACTGTCTCAATTTTTAAGGCATTTTCTGACATTACTAAGGCATTTTCTGACATTACTCAATTCTATTCTGATGCTTCAAAATTAAAATCCTTTATCTGTGGTCTCAATATCTACCCTAATGCTAAAATCTTAAGCCTCTCTAACACTAAGGTCATTATCTGATCCCTCCAGTATATCCTTTCTGAAACCTTAAAGCTCTTATCTAGGGGTCTCTTACAGGACCACACATCTGTTTAAAGACACGATAGCCTTGACCGAAAAAATTAAACCCTTTACTGATCGTTTTCTTCATCCCCTGTGATGCTTATACAACATTATTCATCAACTTACTTTTGGCAGTGGTGCAGTTTTCGGTGGGCACCCCTTCTAAACAACTTTTCCAGGCACAATTAACAAGCAAAGCTGCAAGTCTGTCCCCAAAAAAGAGGGACAACAAATTGCTTCTGTGCTATTATAATGCTTTTATATACCTACATACCCGTTAGTTTAGATTTGGGGCATGTGCCTGACACTCAAAACTCATAGAACAGCAACTTGATTTGGTCAGCTATATAAAATTTATTACAAAAGGCTTGCTTTCTGTAGTTCTTTGTATCTGATCATTACAGGTGGCCCAAGGTCTGCCAGGGAAGGGATTTTTTTTTTTTTTTTTTTTTTTTTGCTTCTGGGTATAACATGAGAGCTTGAAGAGAAAATCAGCTCTAAGTAATTTATGCCCATTAGGGCTCCAGAAGGAAGTAAAAAAAAAAAAAAAAAATAAAATTGCCTGTTTACTTCCTTACGTATTACTATTGCAGGCAATTCCCGCTGTGTTGTAAGTCCAGCAAGTGGGGCAGATGACCATATTTGCTGAACAGGGAACCCCTCATGGAGCTCAAGAGGAAAAAGAAACTGTATGATCTCTGGAAGTGAGGTCAGTCTTCTCAGGGAGAGTACAGGGCTGCAGCTTATTTATGCAGGGAGAAGACATGACAGGTCAAAGGTCAATTAGAGCTGAAACTGGCCAGTATTGCTTCATATAACAAGAAGGGCTTCTTTATGTTAACAGCAATAGGAGGTCGAAAGAAAACATTGGACTGGTATTTGTTGGAGATGGTCATCTGACTAGTAAGGATGAAGAAGTGGAGGCATTCAACGTTTTTATTGCATCAGTCTTTCATACTACTGATAGACCTGGGGCTGCTCAGTTCCCTAAGTCAGAGGACCATGAGTGTGGGAAGGGGGACCTTCCATTTGTGGACACTGAAACTGTAAGGGACCAGCTGTATGTTGACAACTCCATGGTGCATGGATTCATCCCAGAGTTCTAAAGGAGCTCACAGACGTTATGGCAGGATCCCTCTCTATCATCTACCAAAGATATTCTGCAAGGGAGTCTGAGGAGGTCCCTGCGGACTGGAAGCTAGCCAGTGTTATTCCAGTCCACAAAAAGGGTGTGAGGGAAGACCCAGGGAACTACAGACCTGTTGTCTAATCTCAATCCCTGGAAAAATTATAGAGAAGATTTTAATGGTTACTACTGAAAGGCATTTAAAGAATAATGCAATCATCAGGCACAGTCAACATGGGGTCACAAAAGGAAAGTCCTGTTTAATTAATTTGATATCCTTCTATGATAAGGTCACCCACCTAGTGGAGGAAGGGAAGACAGTGGGTTTAGTTTTTCTGCACTTTGGTAAGACTTTTGATGCTAACCCTCAAAGCACTCTTCTGGACAAGTTGTCCAGCTGTGGGATGAGTGGGTTCACAGCATGCTGGGTGAGGACCTGGCTGACAGAGGCAGAACCCAAAGGGTTGTAGTGAATGGGGCTACATCTGGCTGGCAACCGGTCACCAGAGGTGTTCCTCAGGGTCCAGTTCTAGGCCCAGCTATATTCAATATATTTATCAATGATCTGGAAGTAGGAGTTGAATGCATCGTTAGTAAGTTTGCTGATGGTACTAAATTGGGAGGTGTTGTTGACTTTCTTGAGGGATAGGAGGCCTTGCAGAGGGATGTAGATAATGGAGCCTTGGGCTACGATTAATGGGATGAAATGCTGGGTTCTCTGCCTAAGACGGAGTAATGCCAAGCACAACTATAAACTTGGAGAGGAGTGGCGGGAGTGCAGCCCTGCAAAAAAGGATCTTCTGGGTGTGCTGGTCAACAGCAGGCTCGATATGAGTCAGCAGTGTGCCCTGGCAGGCAAAAGGGCAATCTGCATTCTGGGGTGCATCACATACAGTATAACCAGCCGGCAAAAAGACGTGACTATCCCACTCTATCCAGCACTGGTGTGACTGACCTCAGCTGTACTGCGTACAGTTCTGGGCCCCACAATTTAAGGATCTAAAGGTCCTCAAATGTAACAAAGCTCGTGAAAGGGCTGTAAGGCATGTCCTAGGAAGAGTAACTAAGGACTTTGGGCTTGTCTAGTTTGGAGAAAAGGAGGCTGAGGGACAACCCCATCGCTCTGTACAGCCTCCTGAGGAGGGGAAGCAGAGAGGGAGATGCCGATCTCTTCTCCCTGGTATTCAGGCACTGGGCACATGGGAATTGTTCAAAGCTGCGTCAGGGGAGGTTTAGACTGGACATTAGGAAGCATTTCTTTACCAAGAAGGTGGCCAATCACTGGAACAGGCTTTCAAGAGAGGTGATCAATGCCTCAAGCCTGTCAGTGCTTAAGAGGCATTTGGACAATGCCCTTAATAACATGCTTAAATTTTGGACAGCCCTGAAGTGGTCAGGCAGTTGGACTAGATGTTTTTTGTAGGTCACTTCCAACTGAGATAGCCTATTCTATTCTACTTCCTTTTGAAGAATAACTGAAAAGATTTGCCAAGGCTCTAGGCACCCTAATATACCATAAATAATACAATTAAATCTCAGTAACATTCAAATAATCAATTCAAAAAGAAATCAGCCAGACAGCCATTAAAAACCAACCTTTCTACGTCTTCATTATCATTGAACACATGCAAGCATCCTTCCCCAGCATCCTAGCAGACAAATGTCTCTTTAAGCATCCTAGTTGTGGCAACGACCTATTTTAAGACAGGATAAGAAGCCTATTCCAAAACTTCAAGTTATTTCCAGCTCTTCTGATCTTTTTCAACGTTATTCAAACCATTGCATTCTAAAAACCAAACTGTCACGTGGACATTCAACACATGCTTATGTCCTTCATGGGCATGCTTGGCAATCACAAAGCATGAATGAATTTTCCACTGAAATGACCTAATTTTGCCTAGAGGACAGTCTTCCTTTTCTCTTGCTCACTAAGGGCACAAATAGTTTAACTAGCACAGCTTTCAAAACTGGTTCTTCAGGTAGAGGTTCTTCATTGAAAATATTTACTTAGGATGTGGCAGGGTCTGTTGCGGTGCAGTGTGGGACAAAACCAGCATCTGCTCCCATTTGCCAGCCTGTGCTCAGACCAGCCCTTCTGGAGGTTTTTGCTGTGCTGCTTCTTTGCATCGCAGTGACCGGCACTGGTTTTCTTACCTTGGATAGGACACCTGCTCTGTATTGCCCTCCAAGGCAGCCTAAGCAACTGGAACAGCACTGGGGACTACGGCTGACAGTCATTCAGTAGCTACAGGTCACAGCTTGCTGTTGTGGTCTATCCTCAATGTGTATATAACCAACGTACGTATCAGGCAAGCAGAAGGACACAAAAAGATATGATGGAAACTTGCATCAATGACTTCTCAGTTTTGGTGATTTTTTGCTTCTCACACAAATTGTTTTCAGTGATTGAGACCTTAGAAGAAACAGGTATACCTGGGACACAGGTAAAGGTATGGCAAAGGTAGCTCTTACTTCTCATTAAAGGTCAACTTAATATCATAAGTAGGTTAGTGAAAATCTCTTGGCTACTATTTGTTCCCAATCCAATGTCATAAAATCCCATCCCCTCCACTGACATAAACACCCCCACACACACACACACAAATGCTCAGAAAGGCTCTATGCAGGACCAAAAAGAAACAGGATTTACTCTCCTTCAGTTTTTACTCATGCAGACTTCACCACTGCTCTGTTGTTGGTGGGAAAGGCTCTGTGAAACCAGGAGCAGAGAAACCAGTGCCGTGGCTATAGCTCAGCAACTGGATATACTTCACTGACAGGCTAGATCCAGGTAATTCCTGGATCATGTCTTAGCACATACATCTTGTAAACATCTCCTGAGACAAAATAAATTTGAGATCAGATACTTCCAAATCAGCTTGCTAAACAAGTCTTCACTAAAGGTATCAGGTTCCAACCCAACAACATTTTTTAAACAGAAACTTCTAACTTCCCATGCATCTATTTTTAATTCATTAAAAGATTTTCCCAGCAGAAATATCATGCCGTTATAATAACTCATGGGATCTATTTTTCTGCTTCTCAATATTTCCACGGTCTGCAGTGGGCTTAGCTCTTATGCACATATTTCACACAATCGACTACAATCACCAGCTCCCTATGAGGACTGACAGATAGGTATCACAGGAGATACAACCTACCCTAAGACCATAATAGACAAAAAGAATGGAAACACGACTGCTGAATTACAGCCTCGGAAAATATGGAGGCAGCTTTTCAAGGTGAAATATTTTGGGTTTAAATATTTCACAGATACTTTTATTGGGGAAAGAATATCTGATGGCAGTATTTTAAAGATATGTAGGACAAACCACTGAAAAAGTGGCTTTAGCAGAGCTGAGAATGGTACATTTCCTTTTTTCCCCCCAACAACTTCTTTAGTTCTACTTTCTGCCTGTATTTTTCCTTTTCATGAGAACCATCTCTGGGATCTTTTTTTCTCCTCTTTCCTTTTGGAAAACCATTAACCAAAGCTACACTCCCTATATGCTCCAGCCAGCTGAGGATTACGGATACAAACTTACTTTGGAACATCTCCAGTTGAGCTTTACAATGACACTGTTCTTCTTCCCATAGAGAGAGGCAACTGCTATTTAACACAAAAAATTGTTTAACTTTGGCTCGCAAGCTTAAGTGAGGGAAGCTAGGACATAAAGCAATGTAGTGAATACAGGAAAATATAATGCAGCATTTAAAAAAAAAATTAAAAAAAGGAAGAAAAATCCTAAACATTCACACAGAATTCTCATCAGGGCTCTTAAAGGTAAATTTGTGAAATGTAAATTTGTGTGCTGGAAGTGTAAGCTTGGAGACAGTTCAGAGCAGTCTATCATCATATCATCTAAAGCTTCAGAGCTCTCTTCCTCTGTCCCATTGAACTCTTGCCCAGTGGAGAATACTTACATTCAAGCAGAACAGATACTAATTTGAAGATTTAATGTACAACTGCTTTTAGATAGTAATAAAATCCTTCTCAAAGCATTAAGTGTGCAACAGCTTTGTAATAAATAAAAGAGCTTTCAGACTCACATCTCCATTTTCTTTGTATTTAAATCTCTACTGATGGTGCCGTAACTACCTCTATCTAATTAGACCTTGGTTTGGAAACTGTGTATACTGCTGCCACAGCTCTTAGTGCTTCCAAATGAAGCCAGAGGTTACCCCAGCGCTCAATGATTCTGTCTTCTCCAACTGCACTCATGGCCACAATAGCATGCAACAAGGGTTTAGAGGTTGCCATCTGCAGTCCTAATTTAGGCTAAAAAACTTGATATTTCCATATCCAACAGTATTTGTATTGTGCTTGTGTTTATTCTTTATAAGTTTCTTTACTTGTGAAAGGTAAACCTTAGTATTCCAAATGGCACTGTAGAGAAAGAAATATTTTTAGGAAGCTTGAAATGGTAAACCCAAAGAATGTATAGGACTCAGAGCTACTCACATTTTCAAGGGAAAAATTAATATTGGACTGTGACCATGGGAAATGGAACATTTTTATATCACCTAGCAAGGAAAATATCAAAATCTGCAAAATTTATAGGAAACAAATTGCAAGGAAAATTAAACATTTTCCCTCACTATCATCCTATCATTGTTTCTCAAGAACTAAAAGCATCCACCTTAGTACAGATTTCTTCCTACTTAAAATTTAAAATGTAGGTCTAAATGTAGATATTGCAAAAGTAAAAAATCACTATTCTATCAGGTTACGCAGAGATACTATATATTGTATTTCTTCAAGCATTTTAAGATTGGCTAAACTTAAATTAAACTTTTTATCCTCTCAGAAATGATACAAAACAATTTATCTGAATGTATTGGGCGCAACCAAAAGTATGTGTGATTCAGATCTCCCCCTTTCCCTGGTCTTAGAATAATACAAATTTTGTATTTCCATATCTCAGTGAAATAAAATTATTTGGTTTGGTTAGCAATTTTCCCCACAAGCTTGTTCACTCTAATTGTTATACCTTGATTTTTCATAGTAGAAGTTTGCTCAGCAGCTTAGAAATAAAGGCATTTATCCACACTGCTATTTAGAAAGGGACTTCCCTGGAGAAAGAAAAGTCAATATTCAGACTGGATAATTCATCAGAAAAAAAATCCAAAGCTAGCATTTTCAAAACCACTGGATCACTTGTAGAATTATAGATTCCTTTCAAACTGACTGTATTCAGAAACTGATAATTTTTTCAGTGCCCATGATTTGTTGAAATCTCACAAAGAGAAGATGCATATGCTGTTTCTGTCTCCACCCAGATTACTTAATTGTGTTGGCTACTGTTAGTCTGTTGGGCTCAAATAAATTATAAAACAGAGCTCTTCCTAGTTAGCTACTTCCTGAACAGGAAGAGACCTGTTTTTCCATTTAAAAGTCTTATTTTTCTAAAGGTTTATTTATGTGTTGGGGATAGCAATTCTGCTGATGTGTATATGTCCTTTTTCTAAGCCTACCTCTCTCAAATCACCTGAAGTCTGACAAATTCATCCTTCCTGAGACAAGCATATACCGAATAAGAACAGTTCAGCTAAACTCCTGCAATCCTTCTCATTAAGGAGGGACACCTCCCCCTTCCTTCATATCTATGCTCTTTAACACCTCTCAGTTTCATCAATCTGCTATGGGCAGAGCTCTAAGCTGACACCAAGCTGAAAGTTATTTTACTGTAGTTATCTTTTTTGAATTAGCATGATTCCTGAAATATAACAAAAATGACAATACATACGCAAAACTTCACTTTAAACCTAAAGTGATTAGCGGGACCTGGGAGAGTTATTGCAACCTTGGCTTAAGCATAATTATTCATAGCTATCACACTCTTTATTCACATGCCAAATAGCTGCAAGAATTCTAGATATTATATAGCGCACCATAATTTCTAAAAGTATGGGAGGGTTTTTCATATTTCCCATAGAAAAAAACAGTGCCATTCTTCCTATTTTCTTGTTTAAAACTTGTTTCCTTCCCTTCATTCCCTTTTTATTACGACTTGTACCCTGCCCTATTATTAAAGGCTTCTTCCAGTTGTACACCAGCACAGACCATCTGTATAATGATGACTTTATACACGCACTGCTCCCAGGATGTACTGCCACTGCTGCCCGTGATGGGCCCTCCCAGAGCTCTCTTCTTCCTTTTATGCTCATGTGGTTTATGTTTGTTTACATTGACCTTCCTAATGCTACCGGCGATCACAAAGTAATAAAAACATTTTCAAACAACATTTATTAATCCATTGACAAATTACGTCAAGCATGAAAGCACTCTACAAAAACCACATGCTTTTCAAGCTCAACTATTATGCTAATATATAACTGTTGCTTACTTTTGTTTCTATTCCTTTTCCCATGGGCAGCTGAGCCACTCAAGGAAATTCACTACAATCCAAAAAGAAAACACAAGAAATCTACCTGCTAGCAATGCTTCATTAGTATTTATTCACTGATTTTCTTTGCTTTAGAGAAAAATGAGCCAGAAATGCGATAGAGCTTTTTTTAAATTTAAATTCCACTTTAACTGATATATTGCTTATAGCGTTCCATCACCAGTTTCTATTATTGTTTGCCAGCAAAACAGCTCTTCACTTGATGGGGCTTGTTCCAACTGTGTCCTTGGATATATAAACCAAAGATGAAATATTATGCTGTGAGGAACTTTTCTTTCAAAACACATGGTGAAGGCAAAAGTATCTGAGGGAGCCTGATTATAAAGTACAAAATGAAAGTCAGATATGGGATCAGCCCTGCAGTAGATTTGAAAACAAAAATAATTTAAATAATTTTGAATCAAATGAAAATATTTTTGCAGTGTATTAACCTCAACAATTCCTTAATTCATTGATCAGTTACATGGCTACTTACTAGATAGCAGGTACCAACCATAGGAAAACATTAAAATATTTCTATACACAATAAATTATTAAAGTGTTCAAACAAAATACTACTAGGCATATACTCTTCAGTCAAACTGTTAACTGTAAAAAGCTCAAAAATACTTATTTCTTGATTTAAAGCAATAGAAAGTTACTAAGGCTTAGGAGTAAAATAAACTGAGTATCCTTTTTTCCTTCAAGCGTCTGATTGAAAGAAGTATATTTGAAGGATTTTTTTTTTAGTTGGCCTCAGATTAATTTCTGCATTGTCTTTTTTGCCAAAAAAAAGTCAGAACGGTGTTCTAATGAAAAGTAATTTTATTTTTGTATTGCAGGTTAATATTCTTAATCTTTATATAAATTAGTCATTTTCTACATCAAAAAATATCCTTTCAAAGTTCATATTGAATTCCAGATATTTTAATACTGAATATTTTGCTTAACTAAAATTTCTTTTATTCGCCAGCCAGACTCAATTTTTTAAAACTCAACCTCAGTTTGTGAATGATTTAGCCTTGGTTCCTGCATTTTTCAGCAAACCACCAAATAAAATGACCTAAATCTGGTGAAAACTTTGATAGTAACTTTTGAAAATTTAAACTCAGATGATTTTTGAAACCTTTCTCAAAATAAGGTTTGGGGGTGTGATAACTCAATGCATTGCTCTAGTGATCTAAAGCTTGATGGTGAGTCCATAAACAGTCTGGAAATGGCCGAGATCATTTCAAGCGCTAGCAGCGGAGGAGGATGCTGCCTTGCTGCTATTTTGCTGAAGCTTAGCAGCACCTCACACTCAGCCATACAGAGAGGTGTTGTAAGCGCTTGTTAAACAGCTTCTACACCCAAGCAACTGACCTGCACATACCTGTTTCACTGGTGTTTTAAATACAGAAAAAATTCGGGCACCTCAGGTAGCTGTAGCGCACCGACTCTTGCTTTAGCTGGCTGGGCAGCGGAGGCTTGGATAAGCAGCAGGAAGGTGACATCTACTACCAGAACCAGAGGGCAGAGCAAGACCTCTCTGGTGGGTTTTTTATGTCCCCACCCACATGCAAATGTAATTTGATAGTAATTGCTTTGTTCTGGTCTGGTATGGCATGCATACCTCCCCTAATCCTAGCAAAGGTAGAGCATATGTGTATCACACCGCTACAAGCCAAGAAGTAAAGGAGCTAAGATGCAGTTTTCCCTCCTCTTCCAATCTTGTTCCAGAGGGGAAGTCAAACTGCTGGCTCATAGCCATCCAAACTTTTCCCCTTCGCATAAACCAGATGTTCACCTCGGTCTGCAAAAATTTGAAGTTAACGTTGTTGAATCTCCATCCTTTGACACATAACAGGAGGCAGCCCAACAGAACGTGACTATCTGCAGACTAATCAGATGGGGAATTTTATATATCTGTCTTTATCTTAGACACCTTCCTACCCTTAAGCAGTTTCATAAAGCAAGAGGTTACGTTAACAATTTTCACCAGATCCCAAAATTAATAATAAACAACTCAGCTCAAGAAATTACAGTGACTTGCAGCAGGGATAATACCTATGTTTACCAGAACGAGATTAACTGTTGAACCTCAGTCTCCCAGTACATATTGCATATCTATTCTGATTCAATTTTTTTGGTAAGACTTTGTAATAAATGATACACATTTCCCACATTTTCAACTTTATAAATTACATTTAACCCCTTTGAGTAAAGAGTGAATGCACTGTCTATAAATTCCTTTTAACGCTAACTGCAGTGAGAATTTTTGCCCAGAAAGGGAAAAAAAGAACAAAACAGAAAACTTCTTAACAGTTATAATGCTGACTTTATCTACTAATGCCATTTCACTGATCCTCTGTACTTTCCGTGGGGTTCTCTCTTGTTTCCATCTGTAGTAGATGCAGACAATTTAAAAGATTTAGGTATCTCTTCTCTTTTGTCACCTCCATCCCCTCTGGTATTTGCAGAGTTGCCTACCCTAACCATGCCTTTTTTTTTTTTTTTTTTTTTTTTAAATAGGTTAATTATGCAGGTGCAGAAGTTCATGTGAATTATCATCTTCTGGGTTTTTTTCCTGAATAGTAAGAGGTTCTGGCTGCATTAATTGCCCTCATCACAGAAAAGAGCCCTACTGTTCCCTACGAAAGGAAGTGAACTAGTGAATAAGCTCAGAAGCCTCTTACGCTGTCAATGGAGAAAGTAAAACAAAATGCATCCTCATCGCTTTGTAAAGCCTGGCTAAGGTTTCTCATTAATTCCTCTGCCAAAAGATGAAGCCAAACTTGTACCATTCTGTCATTTAGCTTATATGTAAAAGGGTTTTGGAGCCTTTCTGTTGAAAGTGTCTCCAAAAGCAAGTTACTATTCTTGCCAGTTTAGTTTAAATAAATCATTAAATGTTGCCTTTTCCTCCTTCTGCATACAATTCCACTTTAATGCTACTAGTTTTGCCAGTTTTATACCAGTGACTTGCTGGATAATATAACTTAATTCTAGGCTTTCCTGATTACAATAATATATTTGCAATGTATGTGTGTATGTGCATATCTACATATTTGCATATAAAATTGTGTTTAAGAAATACTATTGGAAAACTTTACCATAACACCTCCACTAAAATGCCTGCAATTAGGAAGCCTGAGGCTGCAGCAATTTCAAGACAACGCTGATGTTTTTCCCTTATTCTTATTAGACTTGCATGCACAGCAAAGCTCTACCAGGTACTCCTCTTCCAGAAGAATAGATGCAATTGGCAGCACTATCCTGAAGGAGCCACATCCACCATTTTTTAAATGAAGGTCACTCGGTGTATTGCAGATAGAAAGGGGCCAGTTGTGGATCTCCATACTTCTGCTACATTCTGGGACACAAGCAAAACATTGAGTACCAGCCCCTACATTATGCAGCTACAGCTCTGCTCCTTCTCCTTATTATTTTAGACTTAGAGGGACAGTTTCAGACTGCAAATATACAAGCAAACAGAGAATTTGACCTGGTAAATCAGCTCCCTTTGCATTGTAGCGTCTCTCCACCAGTGCAGCTTTATGACTTTATTGTTACTACAGTGTCTTATTACTAGTGTAAAGAGATCTACAATTAGCCAGGGTTAGTGGTTTTCTCAGTGATGGTGATGCACTCTCAGATTTGCTCCCTTTTTGCCTCATTGGCTCTGCAGAACTGACAGGAATAAAAAGTCAAAATGTTTATTTCTCACCAAAATAATATGAGATTGCTTTGAATACAGCTATGGACTATTTATTTGGGGAGAAAAAAAAAAAAAGAAAAAGAGAATTTGGGTGTCGTTTCTAACTTTCACTATTTTTTATAACATAGACATGCACTTACACTTGTGTGGGCTTTGTAAGTCCAGGTTCCAGATCTTTTCTTTACATTGCAGTTTTAATTGCCATAACAATGTAATGCCTTTTTTAGATTGTACTTAGATTTAGATAGTACTACTTCATCTCAAGGAACACTTTTTTTTCTGCACTACTTGAATTATGATCTTTCATTGTAAACGATTATTTTTCAGGATGTTATAATTCTCCTGAATGTGAATTTTGACTATTTGACTAATATTTGTTTTCAGTGATTCCCAAATACAATTTACTCAGTCACAAATAGAAAGACACTTTGCCCAGCTCCCACCCAGCGCTACAGTCAGAAAGCTGGGGAAGTATAGTCATGGCCGGATAGAGTCACTTGAAATTACTGAACAACTCCCATGCCGTACAGTCACCCTCCCTCACAAGCAACCCCGAGTATTTCCTTGCACTGACACCACAGAATCATTTATTTCCTGCTATTCCTCTCTGAATTATTTTTATTATAATTTTCTCTTCCTTTTTACAGTGCAGCAAAATGTTATTACTTGTACCCTACCAAAGTATAAACACTGAATACAATTCCCAAACATACTTTTATCTAAACTAGAAAGGGGAAACAAATATATTTTTTTTTCAGTGAAATCAGCACATGCACTCATCAGCTGATGAAGCTGTAATTAGACTTTTGTTTCCCACCATTTCTCTAAACAGAAAGTATTTACTGCTGGTCTTTGCCTCAAGCATCTGATCAGAATTCTTATTTTTCCTTATCGGCTACTCCAGACAACATAAGATTTTTTTGTAGGAAATATCAGTCTGTTAAATTCAAGCATATTGTCATATAAGTATAAATGCTTTCACAATCATTCTTACTGGTCCCAGTTTATATCGGCTGCATTCATGCAATGAAAATACATCTTAAATAAGTGATTAAGTGCAGCTGAAATGTATTTTGAAAGGCTTTATCTGATTTTACTTTACATAAAAAAATTTCATCTAGGCATTAACTTATTAATACCACAGCATTATATTATAGATGGTCATGTAACTGGAGTTACATAATAAAACAGGAAATATTCCTGGTTTATGCAGGAAAATAATGGAACTTGCTAGATACTTATTTGCTTCTCCATCTATTAATAGTACACATTTGTTAACAATTCATCTAGAAATATATCTGCCCCTTTCTAGCTACTCTGCATTAAAAACCATGTAGTATGTTGTAATCTTAGATGTTACACTGTGTTAATTAGCATTAATAGCCACCATTGCTTCAGAGAAATATTAAAACTGATGATAATTTTTTGTCAAGTTTTTAGCAGATCCACTCTAGTTAAATAGTAATAACAACTTTAGCTATATTGTGTTACACTACAGCTGCTTGTATATATGGATGATTCGTGAACTGTAAGCCAAATACCAGTTTGAGAAAGAAATTTGCAACTAAAAGGTCTCAAAGATACTGTTTGTGGGAGAAAGGGCTCACGAAGGTAAGGGGGCCTCCATGAGTCAGCCTTAGACTACAACAGTTTATTTTTATTGCTGCCTGCTTCTATCTAAATACTAGTAGTAGAGAAAGAATTGACAATAATTGTTCGAGAGATTCATACCTTCTGCTTTATGAATTATACAAAGATTATTAACAGGGAGAAAAGAGCACGAACAGAATGCAACAGCTACAGTACATGAGATTAATTATTTTTTTGGTGTTCATTGAAACTAGATACCCACCTACAAAATCAATGGAAGGTGACAGATCCAAGGATTAAGAAAGTGCTATTTGAAAACTATATGAGAGCTACTTAGTAAGGCTTCCTGTTATCTCAACTACAAGATTTAAGATATCCTTGTTCCCCATGCCAAGAAAAGAAACAGGGACACAGTCTAACTGCCAAGGCACGGAGGTTTTGGCCAGGAAAGCAAGTGACTTCGACATATCTTTCCAATGTCTGCCCTGTTCCATTGTACATTAAAATTTATGAAATACGTTAAGTATAGCATTGAAAAATGCAGGTGTTGAGCTTGGGAAAAAAAAAAAAAAAGGGAAAAAAAAACCTGCCCAGTGGGCTGTTCATAAAAAAGAAAGTGCACAAAAGAGGAAAGATGGTCACTTTTTCCCCCATCATGGACTACAAAGATGGATGGGAGGAGAAAAATCTAAAAGGTAGTTGTTTGTGCTGCTGTTTCTCTGCACTTGTCCTGTTCAATGTGTTCTTCCATTTGTACAGTTCTGGACACCATTTTCTAAACAACATTTTTCAAATACAAGTGTTCATTACAAAATACTTCCTTGAAATATCAGAAATAAAGTTTTCTATGAATAAACTTCTGCATTTAATTATGAATTTCTGGTTCCAGTAGCAGCTAATGCACAAAACCATGAGAAATAAAGGCATAAATTATATTTTTAAGGGGAGGAAAAACAGAGTATATTCAGTACTTTCTTAATGCAAAGTACAGATGAGATCAAGATATTTTGGGATGTATGCCTTGCAACACTCTATTCCACCCCCACCCTGCAAATGATTTGTATATACTACATATAAACATGTAAGAAATTTACAAAAATCTGGCACATCAGGCTGGTGCAGTGGTTGATCTTTAGAATGTCAGAATTGCCTATCACTTATCACACATTTATGACTTAAAAACAAAAACCAGATTGCAAGTCAGGTAAAGTTATTAAAATGCGATATAGCAATGACAAGGTGTTTCTTTAGAAGCCATGATAACAGTCATGCGCCAATAGGGGTGACCAAGTCTAGCGTGAGGCATCACAATTCTTTGCTACGGCATAATGAAGAGATACCTTCAAACTAGATCGGATCATTTGCTAGTTTAAATCACTTTGAAAATAACTGGATTTTTTTATCTACAAAGGCTCTTGCAAAGCAAGGCTGCTGTCCATGGAAAAAGATCCTGTTCTGTTGAACAGAACAAGATTTTTTTTTTCTGAAGGCATCTCCTGCTTTTCTTGAAATCAGTCTCCTGTCTCTCAGTTTTCATATGTAGATCAGGAGAACAAAGTTATGTATAGGTAGATAAATGGGTTCATTTCCGTAAGAACTGAAATGAACATGAAACTGAACTTTCTTTCCTCTCTCTTCATTCAAGAGAAAGGACAAAATTAGATAGTCACAGTAAACCTGGAAGTTTTAGAAAGGACAAGTCAACATAGTACAGTTCAAAATCCATGGAGATGTACTGCTTCTCTGAGTATGAGAGCCTTTTTTGTTTGAAAACTTGCTTAAGTACAGGAAGATACTCCAATTAACTTGAGCAGCTTTGGGACTGGAATAGGGTAAGGAATCCTAGTGAAGAATAACAGGTGAAACAAGGACACGTAGAGAGGTATGGCCTATAATGGGGGTTTAGTATTTTTAGCCTGGGCCAGAAAGAGTGAGCGTGGAAACCATCACAGAAACAGGGAGGCAGAGTAGGGTGAAAACAGTGGACATTAAAAAAAATAATAATTAAAAAAAAAACCAGGAAAAACATGTCCCAATTGTGTTATCTTGTAAAGCCTGAGTGATATAATGCACCAACAATATGGAAAATCAGAGCCCATCCAAGGAAAACAGGAGCAAGATGCTATGCTGATAACAGCAGTGCAAATTTTCATTCCACATTTATGCAGTTAGCACTGCAGGTTTTCCCTGTTCATTAGGGTCCAAAGCAAGACAGTTCATTGTACATATATTAACAAATGGCAATCACTGTGGATAACTGGCTAGCTGAAAAGGGTCACATAGACATAGTCCAGCTGGCTGGACAAAAATGCACATGGCTCTCAGCTTATCTGAAGTAAAGCAAAATACACTGTCTTTGGCTGTCCTTGTTACACAGTAACAGGAAGATTTTGGTGGGAAAAGAATGTTGCAGGTGGGAACAGAAAACTACAGAAGAGAAACTAGGGGTGGGCTTGGTATTTAGGCAACTAACCAATAATGAGCTTAACTTTTGTAATATGTATGAGCTAATTATAAGAAGGCATAAAAGGTGACTGTAAGAGACAATAAACGAAGTCTGCTGATCACTCATATTGAGTGACTGTGTCTTCCCTCCGTCCGACAAATCACTTTCATTCGTTACAGAGTATCTGCATAACAACCAAATTCAAAACAGTGGCTTGCTGATAATTATATATTAACAACTACTTTAAACTATTATAACTACTCAGTCTTCATGGATATATCATTTATTGCACAAGCAGCAGTATTCTCAAAAGAATTAATAATTTTTCTGTGTGCAAAACGGAAATAGTGAAGAAAATCATTGTGCTACTGTATAACAATATAGAAAGAAAACAATTCCAGCTGTGAAAAAAAAAACCCCAAAAACAAACCACTACTGAACCATTTGTTATATGAATTGTCATTTTCACCCTACCTGGAAAAACAGAGTAGAAAAGAAAATCAGGGAGTGTTGCTCTTAACTGACAATATATTAACGTACATGTGAAGTGTTCTTGTGCATAGTAAAAAAATAATCCCTTATAATTTTTGTACTTTTTATTTCTGTCCTCAAAGTATGTGACAGATGGTTCATACTTGTCAATTTGGACCTTAATAACACTACAGAAACTGCACCTCAGCAAAACATATTTAAATCAAAACTTTTTTTTTAAAACTAATTTTTCCAAACATCTTGAATTTTAGTGATCAGAAGTTACAGCCTGCAAAGATAAATATGCAATCCTCAGAAAGGCAATATTTGCACCAATGGAAATTAGTGTTTCTTCTTATACACTGGACAGAAAAAAAATGGCTCTTGACATCCCTTGTTCCAAAGACGAGTTACTATTCACTGTTCAGTGTAGCAATGTTACACTAGAAATAACAGATGTGTATTCAGGTTTAATTTGGTAAAAATGTAATTAACAATGTGTAAAACCAGACAAAAATAGGATCCCATGAAATGTGGTTACTGCATTTCCAGCTAAGATTTCCCTTGCAGATCTCAAATATGAAGCATTTCCCACTTCAGTTTCCATCTGAGCCCATTTCATAGGTGAAATCTAACAACAGATACAAAAGGTTTTATCTTCAAGAAATTCTGTATTTCTGGTTTACAGCTTTAATTTCAGGACCATCTTTGAGTTAAATACACTGCCATTTTACATGTATCAATCCAGTGTCTTGTTAAAGCAATCCTGTATTTTGGATGGACAAAAATCGTATAGAGAATGTCAGCATCATTCAATGGAGAAGAGCTAAAAGACTGGATGTAAAATATTCTGACAACACAAATTCAAGTCCTAAAACTGACTTTCCCAAAGATTGTCCTTCACATATACAGCCCATTCAAAAGCTATTTAGATTATGAACCACAGTCTCAGTTTTGATTCAGCTCTTTTTCTCGTATGTATTTTCCCCTCATCTGCATATTAATTTATTTTTTATTTTGGTTCCTAAGCCATCCAGGGCTGCTTTTCATTGTAATGATTTTAATTTCCCTTCAAGTGGTTCAGCCACCTCATTTTGCTGGTCCTGAGGAGTCACCCATCCATCCCCTCTGACCCTACAGAGGACCTTTCCTCGGATCTTGCAGCCATGGCACAGCAAAGATCTGTGCCCCTGGGCCCTGCAGAGCCTGTACCATCCCCCACAGCACTTCGGTCAAGTCAGCAGCAAACATGCACCACATCACCCCACCACCATCCCAGTGACCACCCAGCCAGCAGGCAAGCACAGGCTGGGAGTTCTTCCACTTTGTTTCCCTAGTGTACAGCAATGTGTAATTTAAGGAAGAAAAACCCATCTGCTAACATATTTTAGATCAAGCGATCAAACAGGACTAGATCTTTTTTAATTGTAGGGTAAGTTTTGGTTTAATTCTTAGTCCAGCACTTCGTCCTCTGCTTTCAGATACAGAGGTTTTCATGGGATTAATCCTCACACTGCCTTCCTGAGTTACACAATATAGAATTCAGTGTGTATATGTAACAAATTAATTTTTCCCAGTGTGTATTAATTTATATTTTTCAAACAAGAACTCCACCTGTCATGAGACTTCCTCCTATGCCTGGCTTATATTCAAGATTCTCCCCCAAAACTTCCTTGAGGACATTTAGATTCTGATTATTCTGATTAATTTTGAACTATAAACATTCCCATCCATTCCCTCAGGACATTAAGGATTTGGTTGTACCTGCGTATAGCACTCATTCTCCAGAGGCTACTTTAAATAGCCAGGCTGCATCTGAATATAGAAGCCACAAATCGTAATTTAGCTCTTCATCTCTGACCTTTCAGGGACAGTGGACCAGTGTGCAGGTGAGGTGACCCAGCTCCACTCATGGGCATGTGATTGAGCAAAATCACCAAGATATGTATATGCAGAGTCATTGATCATAGGTAAATTGCACAGAAAATAGCTGCTTCTCAACCCTCCCACCAAGGTAATGGGCTTTCAAATGACAGATTTCTCCTACGCCATAAGGAGAAACATCCAACTCCAGAACAAGAAGAGCCCTTGAGTGAACTAGCATGTAAATAGTACAGTTTTACATTGAAATGAATATACGTTCCGCAATAAAAAGACAACAGAACAGGGAAAAGAAGACGATTGTTAACACTTCATTGTCATTTGCCATCTGGCTGAATCTAACAAAGAAGTTTTTAACACAAATCCAAAAGTCTAAATTTAGTTACTAAAAGACAAAACTGAAGACCTCTCTAGAACTGCAATGACCTTCTTTAAGATGCTTACAACAGAAGAAACCAAATTCCTTTTTATTGTGCCAGATAACATGATTAAAAATTGTTCACACCAAATGTCTGGTAATGGACTGCATATAAATGTTTCCCAGTTTTGAAACAAAGAAAAAAAATAATAAAAAAATATGTTATAAGGCTAAAAGGAAAAGAAGAGGGAAGATGTAAGCGCACTTTTTAAATCTTTTCTCAGTTTGAACTTGTGGAGATGTTTTGTGTGTTCAGACAGTTTATGAGCTGGCAAAGAATGGTCTAAAGAGAAAGCAGCATAGGGAGAAAGAATAAAAAAATATTCTCCAACATTTGACTGTAACACCAAAGTAACACTCTTAGAAAGAAAGGAACTCTCTGGATCATGTGTATCTGTTCTCTTCTGTTGCAAGAGATCATGTCACATACTATTATTCATGAACTTGAAAAGATCCATCTTCAGCTATTTTGGGTTTTTGCTCTCTCTGTTTCTCTTTTCAACACTTAACAGTTTTGCTCTGGAAGTAACACTTTCAGTTTTAAATGTTGACACCTTAGAGTGTAGCTTTTAAAATGTGAAAAGTACAGTTTATCTAAATTTCCATGTCATTTTAAGCAGATAGATACTGAGAATTCATTGAAGGTGTTGGAAGCTGGGGGCTGGAGGCAGAATTTCTTAAATGTTTGGGATTTGCCATACGAAAAATTATTTCAGTATCTATATTCTAAAGGGAGATTTTCACCCCATTAAAAAAAAAAGGAAGAAAGAGTTGGTTTTGAGTTAGTTTTAGGACTACAGTAGTAATGAATTATCCTCTTTAATCTGCAGAAATTCAGACAATTTACCAGAAGTGAGGTATCAGGAATTATATGTCTAATATATTGGAGTAAGATATCGAGGAGACAACTGCAGAAAACAACATTACTGTTGGCACTGCTGAAGATAGGAAATAGGTATTTGCTATTATTAAACAATAAAAGATGAATCAGTAATGATGCCTGCTAATAGAGGCCTTAGTAATGATTTCAGGATAGTAATGCATTCTCTGGAAATTAAAATAATAAAAAAGTAAGTCAATTTAGAGTCAACTTTATCACTCTTTGATCAGTATGGAGAAAGGCACATTCTAAACTGATCTTCACACCAAGCAGGCATGAAAATACTACTCTAAAATAAATGTCCTTCATGGAGAAACACACATGGAAGTGTACTACACACAAATAATTAACAGGTAAATGTAAACTCATACTGCCAATCACTACAAATTATATTTAGAGTCCTATACTTAAGATTTCTGATCAGATCACATGAGAAGGTAGAAGGGGTTCATGAACTGCCCAACTGTTAATGTTTAATATAACCAATAGCATTTTCCTGCATAGAAATAAGAGTCTTGCTGAAGAGGACCAGACTTTGTCAAGGAGCACTCTACAAATGCATAATCAGTTGTTCATTGACTTCAATAGCACATGGAAAATTAGAGAAACATCATAAAGGGACTGAAGTATTCCTTTTTTGCAAGATTGTCACAGAGGTACTAGGAAAAACTAAGTCAGGAATGGCTTTGAAGCATACCTGTCTCAAGTTTTAAGACAGCTTCCCAAAGAAAACCTGAGGCTTGTAAGATCACAAACCCCACGCATTAACAGAATAGTCACAAAATTTCTTGTAAATAGAGAAAAGTCAAAGTGATTAGGAAAAAAGAGAATAGAAAAACTATGGTTTATCCCTTTGCAGACCCAGTTCCTTGCTCCGGGAACTCCAGCGCGCTCACCTGAGCCGCAGCGAGCCCTGCAGAGGCCACCTGAGGTTTCCTCCTTTCCCCAAGAGACCAGCCTTGCTGCCTCCTGCTGCTCCCCAGCCTTTTAGGCTCTGTCTGCATCACAGATACTTCAGTTTACATTTCCCACACGCTGAAACCAACAGGAGACAGATAAACATGGGTCCTGCTTCAAAACAACTCCAGCGGTATAGCTAACTTTATAGATGCAGCTTTAGTTTCTGTTTCTAAAGAGTTTCTGCATTACTGTTTTACACCTCTGCACAGTAGGTCCCTCTGCACCTTCACCCCTTGAGATCTCTCAAAGCACCTCTCCTTAGTGCCCCCTCCTTCTTTGGGCTCACCCCTACCATATTTCTGTAAATAACATAACTCCGTTGGGAACAAAGTCAAACTGAAAACCAACAGCCTCTCACAACAGCTCCAGAAGGACCAAGTTACCCTCAAAAAAGTACTGGTAGTTCTGTAGTGCCATTGTCTTCCAGATCTTTAGCCCTAAGGTATAGGGTTTGATACTTATAATTCATTACTTACTGCAATTATAATTTAAGAACATAGTTTTAAGATTGAGAAGTTTGGGGGTTTTTTCCTTCCTGTGAAGAAAATAAATACACACGTAAAAACTCACACTGCGTGTCTAAAGAAATTTTACCAAGGATGAAAAAATATGAGGTAATAGAACATTGGAGGGAAACATGCTTCAGCAGAGAATTCACATGAAGGTTTGCTTGGTTGTTTCATTTTCGCCTCTTGTCTGTGTGATAAATGTTATATTCATGTTTTTGATTTACAATTAATTGTGAAAGTAACCCTCTTCCAGTAACCTCTATATCAATTTCTGGTTTTAAACCCTGCATTTACATACAAATTGTTCCACAAATATGGCAGCTGCTTGACAAGGATTATGGAAAGTTAATGCTGTCACACCTTCTTAATACTGTGATTTATGACTTCTGGAGACTTTAAAAAAAGGCACAATACTTTCACATGACTGATCTTAAAGCTGAGTTCACTACCAGGTTTTGAGAAGACCATACACATTAAAAAATACACTTTTATTACCAGCTTATATTTGTAAAAAAAAAAAATAAAACAAAACCAGATGAAACATAAACTATGTAGCATGGTCATTATGCATTATGGCCTGGAATTCCATGGACATGAAAATAAGATGACACTGCTTAAACATGATTTTTTTTTTAATCCCCAGCTATTTTTTTATTATTATTCTACATATGTAAGTATATATTCTTATGTATATATATTCCACATATATAAGTGTATTTGACCTTATCTAGGTCAAATAAGTAATTTGAATTGTTATTTCAAAACTGACTTTGATCAACAAAATTAACTTTTGCCAAATTCTCCATAAGATGTGTATTTAACACTAAAGGATTAGGTATTGAAATACATGTATGTAGTAAATGAAGTAAAGCAAAAATATGACAGTATAAATGAGTTTCATTTTTATATGCCCATTTCCCCAAGTCTTTTAATTTGGTCTGGTCCCCTTCAGTTTCCCTGATGTGGACCAAGCTGTTTACTGTGTTTCAACATGGGGAACAGCCCAGTAAAGCACTGTAGTCAATAGTAGTAAAGCAAGAGTTTTAAGTGCATTGTCTGAGTATTTGGTGTTTCTGCTCAGCTGACTGCCTTCTGAAAATCCATCTCTAAGCGCTGTAACTATTCCTCTCCACTCTAAAAGGAGACAAGGGAGCAGAAAACTGCTCAAGACATAGCTGAATCCTCCCAGTCTCAAGTAAGAACAATAACCACAGGAAAGTCACATCAACCCATCTTTGTGACAGCAGAAAGAATGAAATACAAACAAAGATATTTATCAAGGATAGATATCCTAGCTTAAGAAAAACCTTCAGAGTGAAGGTAGACTGTGTCCATGAGCTACTGACAAAGTAGCATGAATGCAAGTCTTGATTTGAATCAGCCCGCAACAACTAGAAACAACCGGGTACATTAAGAATAGACATTGCTAACTCACGCTTACTTTATTGTTGAGCACCAAGCCACTAAAGAAGTGGCTATGATTAAGGAATTTTCAAATAGGAATTAAAGTAAAAATGGTGTTACCAAGAGAGGTCATATGTCGTACATACAGATGTTTAAGGAAAGGATCAAACAGAAAATGCTGCAGGAATGCAAAGCCTTTCATTTTCTTCTGGGAGCAGATCACTGAAGAGAGAAAAGCTGCAGAATGTTTTATGTTCGCTTCAGTACTTAAAAAAGGAACAAGTGAACGCAGTATCAGAAGGCTGTCAGAAAGCACACGAGTTCCTTTGACACTGTATTGATTCTCTTAGCTTGTGAAGCATTTGTTATTTATGCAAATATTTCTGACAAATACTACAAGATAAAAGAGTAATAATTTAACATAAATGTATGACCACTAGGGGTAATTTGAAAATGTCATATGACAATCTTCTAATATATATCTGAATTTTAAAAAATGGTGCCTTAATCAATATTTTATTGGTATTTCCTGCTCAGCACTAGGGAAAAAACACCAAAAAAATGAAACCTGGCTGAATTTCAAAAGGTTTCAAAATGTACTCTCCTTTATGTTTTTATTTTTTATCAGCTATACTCTTAATACATTTTACCTGGAGTCCATTGAAGCTGCACAAACATTTGACACAAAATTGCTGTTTATCAGATAAAAGATTCCATATATAATTTATAACAATAGCAACACTAAGACCAAAAATGTTTGGTCTAAATAGATTTGCTTCAAAAATATACATTCCATCTCTGACAGCTGTGTTTTTTAGACAACCTAAGTGCCTGGAAAGGTGAAAGATTTCTTGTGTCAAGTACAAAAACCTGCAAACAAAACCTGAGAATGTAAAGTTTTCTAATTCAAATATCTTTTAGTATCACTTTGTGCACATATAAATGAAGCAATTACTCAAATCCTCACCTTCTGCATGACACCTACAATATGAGATTGCATGTGATAGCTTGCATCTCTCATGTCAGGGAAGTAAAAAACCTGTATTTTTCCACTTTTAAACAATGACAACTATGGGTTTTATCTAACAAATAGATCAAAAGGACTTTAAATTTTATTACAAAAAATTATATAGATAACGACCAGTAGACTGTAGAGAGCTGCCAGATATCCCAAAGTCTATACTCAGCATCATCACCAGTCTGCTCCATCTAGACTCTCTCCAGAGAGCAGTAAGAAGCTGTTGTATCATCACATCCATTCAGATGAGATCTGAGTAGAAGTTCAGATGAAACAAATCTGAGAGGCATTAGTCCTGAGGCCTTGCAAACTCGGTTCAAAGTTTACAGCCTGATAGTAGTGGCAACAGCACTGTATTGCTGGGTTACGATACCAAAGCTTTCAAAATTTCTCCTTCAAATTACTACAAATGATGATCATACGCCATAGTATATCTTAAAAGTAGCCAGATCCCAGGTCACGCTGTTATTCCAAAAACAGGCTCACTCTGCTGAATTCTGTTGTTTGCTCTTGTGTCTGAAAAAGTGTGCTAATAACTTTTTCACTGTAAACAGACACCAGCACCTACCACAGAATAGAGCAAACAGTAAGTGAGGTCACGTATCCTGTGTTATACCAGATATAACCAGAGTCATCCAGGTTTTAGCACCTGTACTTGGAGAATACAGCAACTACTCTATATTCTGTTTAGGCGTGAGTAAGGGTTGCTGTTTTACTTACTCTTCCAAGAGCTGTCTTTTGAAGCACTTAGCCCCATAAAGCAGGTAATGCAGACTACAGACTGTACAGCAGAAATTCTGCATACCTGGAAGTGCTAGGAGACACTGCTTAGGAGCTTCCCAATGACAGTGTAGCTCTGCATAAATCCAGATGAAAATCGTGCCTTTAAGGCACTAATGATCCTGTCAGTAAGACAGAGAAAAAAATTTAAACCTTGCTATAGCTAGAGGTTGTAAAAGAGAGCTGTAAAGAAGTAAACAGTGGGTTTTGCTGCTTAGTTGAGGATGAAAATCTGAGTGTTATGCAAATGAATTTTTGGAAGGTGTTGGGCAGCTTATGGAAGGTATATTTACAGAAAGGATGTTATTTTTAGTCTGCAGTAGTAAGCAACAGGTGAATCTTCCTTAAGATCTCTAATATTAAAAATGCCTAAAGTAGCATTAAAACAAGCTGTGGACTGCTAGATGTAGCGTGCTTAAGAAAACGTAGGAATACAAGAAAGTTCAGTTTTTACTGAACTTTACTTCCATAAAAGTAAGCAAATTAAATGACTGCTAGTTGCAATCTGCTGATTCATAAGTGGATGCACAGTGCATGGGGTCTTTGCTGTTAAGTTAATGGGATTCAGATAAGAGCCATGAAGGATATGGGCAGCAATATCAACATTTTCTATCAACTGAACGCCACAAGTGTCTACTGTATCTTTTGTTCCATAAAACTGTTCTTTCCATGCTTTGCACCCTCTTTGCCTCTGAAGAATGATTTGAATGCCTTCATACTAAGAACTGTACTGAGAACCACGTACCGTTCAGATATCCTGCCTAAGCATCAGATTTACAGTAATACTGTCTATAATAATCAGTTTACTGATCTATACAAAGTTTCCCCAGACTGGCAAAAAACAGCTACTCATCCACTGAGTCAGACACCCCCTGACAAAATTCAGAGCTTTACTGAAATTCTGTAAAGATTACTGGGCTTGCATTTCATGACTTAAAAAGTAGTTTTGACAGAAAAAGGTGTGTTTACTTGCAGCAAAGCAGTCTTTTTCCAAAAGAATAATAAAAGTTTAACTTTATGTGTATTTGTGTCCCTCCAGGGGGCTCTGCAAATAACTGTTTTTTTGGTTTGTCAGCAAAATTGAAAAATTGGATCTACCCATTGGACAGTAGACTCTAGCCTTTAGCTCAAGGACTCCACTGTAAAGGATGTGCAAAATGAAAGCCTTTTTGTATGCACAGTCAAGATTTCTGAGGACTCTTAGGTTTAGCGTTGCAGAAGTAAAAGAAAATGTTACTATGCAGAATTCCTTTTAATAGAGATCACATTTTTTTTTTCTGCTTTAATATCTTTGTAGATCTGCTTTTCCCAGGAATCGCCAAATAGTTTCCTCTGCTTATCAACAGCATCCTGGAGAATTTCTGTAGTGCTTTCCAAGCTATGTTTCTGTGGAGTCTATCCATTCTAATCACACAGGAGATCTCTAAGAGGCACAAATCCAAACAGGGCTGTGGGAGTCTTTATCATTCACTGCGTGTGGGCTGTGGGCAGAGATGTGTTCATGATCCAGATGCCTGTGATTGGCTGACATTTGGTAAGTGCCTGTGGGTAGGACAGGTTTAGTGTTAATCATCTGTGGCATGGCTTAAAAGGGGCTTATATGAGTCAGTACACTTTGGTCTGCAAAAATCTGGACCTTCATTTTTAGGACAATCCTTTCTGAATAGATAACTTGCCAACATTTTGATCTAAGAATTCTAAATTATCTTGTGTAGTCAACACAAATGAACAAATGTATGTGTAGTGATAACATGGAAATGTGTCATTTTGCTATAGGAATAAAGCTGTAATTATATCTGCTAGACTAGTGTGTAGTAGGGCAGAGCAAAACATTAAGCATCTTCTTCATCCTTGCAATAATTTGACTTGTGTATTGGGTTTGGGATGGGGTCAGGGGAGGGACAGGGGGGTATGGGGTGTTTGTTTTTTTTTTATTTCAGCATTGCAATCACTTGGTAACAAACAAGCAAAAAAGCAGAAAAGCAAAACAAGCCAATAATAACTTCTACCAATAACTGTAAAAAAAAAAAAAAAAGTGCAGCTCCAGAAGCCATAGAAGATATCACCTCTAACTACATGACCCATGAATGTTTTTCTCCTGGTAACTCCACTGCCACTGTATCATTTTAGCATTACAATGATAACTTACAACAAAATCTTTTCTGTTGTACCATTCTACTTTCATTGGCTCTGCATGCTTGCATAACTGCCAAAATGCTGACTGACAAAGTTGACTCCTGTTATTTATAAATCACTGTAACCTAATGTAGAAAGTATTATTTCAATAAAAACAGTCAAAAACATGTTAAAATCTAAATTTCTACATGCATGTGTCAACGTTGAACAGAAATCGTAATTTCTGGCTAAAAATCAAAGAACAAAATTGCTGTTTTCATATCCTCTCTGGGGGCTTCTATGTACCTAGTTATCTTGATGAATCTAGTGCTGTTTTTCCGACATTTTTTACATTTCTATCCTGATATAAAATAGAATAAGTTACTAAATCTTCATATCATCAAAGTGTATTGCAGAGAATGGAGAATACTCCCTGCCTTAACACATTTGTGGAAATTGAAAGCACTTTGGCAAATTTAAATACCAATATGTGAATTTATGCTAATGTAGCATTACTCCTCAGTAATACAGGCAGAATTTCAGTAAGTAGTCTTGGAAAGATGTAACACATATTTGTATATAATTTATTCAACTGTTTATGAAGAAAGTCTGATGGTAGAATAATTTTGTATAAATATTTTACTCATCTATTTGGCTAATTTACAAATAACAAACTTGACTTGTGAATATTTTATTCAATGCAAAATGCCAAAATTCACTGGATAAATTATATGCAACACAATTCATATATCTGTAATTGCATGTCACTACTCAAGGATTCAAAACAATATTTTCCTGTGCTGCTATTGAATTAGTAATGAATTAATTTATCTAGGTTTTCTTTGTTTGTTTGTTTGGTTTGGTTTGGTTTTTTTTTTAACCTTATTGTCTACATTGGATAGGGGCTATTACCATTGGAGTAAATTTTTGTAAAGAAGCTTCTTATATAACTAGTAAGTCATGATCCCACAGTCAAAAATAACAGCATTTTTGCCTAGACATTTGCCCTAACTCAGAGAACAGCAAATAGAAATGAAAAATTAGCAGACGTTTAGGTAATGGTAAAAATGGACTAATTCATATAAACTATGAGCAATGAAGTGTTTGAATTAATAAGGGAAATTAAAAATATCAATTAAAAAATCTTCACTTTTAGAGTTTGGACAATAAGGGAATCAAGTATAGCATAAACATAGCAACGATGTAAGTTTGCAACACAATGAAAACAACAAAACTGCTGACAATAACACAGGATAAACAAATATTGAGCAAATACATTCTGTATTTTGATGTAGATATGCTATACCCTCATTCCACAACTTCCTAAAGTATTTTGAATTGAAGATAAGTATAAATCTATGATATGGGTAAACATTAAGAAATCAAATGAGGAATACCTCTAATCAGGCATAAAAATGTAGCTGAGAATATCTGATGTTTTAAATAAATCTTGAGAAACTGTTGAAACCTAAACCACAGAATGAGTGCTAATATTGTGCCAATGTTCATGACAGGCACATGAGATAATCCAATTAATAAGTATAGGCTGATTAGTTTTCAAAAGAAAATACTGTCAAAGCAATACTGACTTCATCTTTTGATGTTTGGAGAAAGTTACACTTTAACGCTTTTATATATATATATATACACATATATACAAACTTCTGCATTTGATGTGGTACCATCTAATATTCCAACTAAAAATACAGAAGGATGCATCAACAGAATACACAGATTACAAACCACCGAATAACTAATTCTCAAGTGTAGCTTCCAGTGGGGAATGACAGGAGTTTTTATCCTGAAAAAGCCCTATTTTAACTGCTGCAGATATACCTTGCCTTAATAGATGCTCTTGACCCTTTGATCTATAGCCATCATGATGGATTCAGGCATAGAATGTGGAAAAATAATAATCACATTCCCCTCTTCTGGGGAATTAAAACCTAGTTTAAGTCAGACACAGAAGACACTGAACCTGAGGTTTACTCCTCTCCTACCAATACTGTCTCCTTTGTTGAAGCAGCTCTGCAAAAAGAGTTTATTTTAACTTGCATGTGGCACAAAACCTTCTGAAACACTACAAGCTATTTGAAAATAAAATTGCCCTTCTACATTCATGAATATCATAACAGCATTGTTAATTTCCTATTCACATTAGTCTGCACCCTAATGCATAAGCATTAGAGTCTCAGCCATAGTTTGAACTGTTGTGCTAGGTGCTGTATATAGTTCACAAAGAAAGGTTCCTGCCTGAAAGGATGTGCAGTTCAAGACCTCCATCCTGTAAAAGACTCATTCAGAGATTAATATTAACTGTGAGAAGAGCAACAACAATGTACTAGCCTGCCTAAATTTTTATTCAAGGAACTGGTACCAGTGATCTCACTGGATCTGCTTGCAGAATATTATAAATTTAATTATCATCATATGTCTTTGAGAGATCAAGGCCATGCACTTGGAGTTTCTCTCCTTTTCCATTGAATATGGTTTATGCTTTTTCTAATGGTATGTTGTCAGTGGTTTATGCTTTTTCTAATGGTATGTTGTCAGACAAGAACTGCTGTAAGATGAATTCTTGTTCAAAGTGTTAGCCTGGTCCCCCCAGCTGTACGGTATACTGTGAAATGTTAGCTTGGGGTAGGTCAATGGTCCATCTCTTACCAGATTGCTTCTAACGTGACCACACTAGAGTACTGACCAAAAATAAGCATTGCTGTACACAGACACTGCCATTATCCTTCCTCTGACTCTTTGGCACATTCTTGCTCTTTTATACAGTAACGAACCAAATGGAAAGCAGAATACATGCAAACTTCATAAGGAACATGAGGAAAAGAATCTTCACTTAAGATGATAGGTTAGGAAGTCACGTGTTGTACATGGCATGACATCAGTTTGAATAACGTTTCTTTGAGTCATAAATCGAGGCCTGAAAGAGGTTTGCATAAAATCTGATTTTTCTGGATTTATTTCCCCACATATTTGCCATATACTGTTATATAACTGTGCTTCAATTTTCTTTCTACCTTAATACTTGGTAACAACAAAAAAAAAAAAAGTGGAATAAAATATCTTTTGACTGCAAAAGTTCTAAAAGGTTTTATAAAAGCCTCGATTTGTTATCCTCATTAAAGAGACACTGGAAATTAGTATTTGACTTTTACCTTAAAATACCATTAGATTTCACACATAAGGAGGCTGACAAACAGTTTTTTACCAAATTGGCAACATTTCCATTCACTGCAGAATGGAAGTAATGGAAGAGAAGTGCATGTGAAAAGCACAGGGAAAGCAAAGATATGACCCAAAATATTTTCTGTTGGGACAGAGGTTTCTGCTTGTGGAGTACAACTTAGTACCTGAATTCCTCACCTGCATCCAAAACAGAGCATGATCTTCCAAAATAAAACAGGTAACTCGCTCTGCACAGTAAAGATTTTCTTACTCTGGGATATAAAGCCTTTGTTCCAATATCCACTTTAATTATTACACATAGATTATACACTGCTATTTGTTTATGAATATAACCACATTATTTTTAAGTTACTCTTGATTATAAAGTAGAAGGTAAACTAAAAATCAGAAAATGTAGCAGTCTGCTTCTTTCCATAAACCTTGCTGTATCAAATAGTTGTACATGAAGTGAGTAACATCTATTTTGGGTTATAGCTGTAAATAGTGAACTCCAGTGTTGGAATTTTATAGCAAAAAGATTTCAGGTTTGAAGTTCTACTTGTGGATTTATGACAGTGAAACCCCAAACTATATGTTCATATTATGTTATTTAAACACAAGTTCCTAAATTGACCCCTATCTACTTGCATTTCATGAAAGGTCTAAAAGAACGTACCACTAAGTTGAAGTCTGTAAGAACTGCTGTGTAAATAACTGACTACATATATATATATATAAAAAATTATTAAGACTTATTTGATATCAGTAAATTGAAGCATCTGTCAGTATCTGCTGTCATTTGGAGGCAAGAGAAACACAAAGAAAGTAAAAAAAATCCAGACTTTCGTTTGCAACTTCATCAGCCTATGAAACCTGTGAAAATTTTGATTAGCAATTATTCACAGAGATAAATTACTCAAGTGCTACTTAAAATAAGCTGTCAACAGGAAAAGGATAGATATACTTGGCAGACTCATGAAATAGGGTTAAGACTTTAAATTAGCAGTGCAATTTAGCATTCAGATTACTAAGGATGAAGCAGGGCAAACAAAAAACTCACAAAATGTGGTATGGAAAGACAAGGAACAATTCAGCTATAGAAAAATCGTACAAGTTATTCTATGACATTTGGTGATGGCACTTACCTAATTACATAAGAGGTAATTTCAGTCTTCTGTGGATTTATGAAAATACAAGAAAGGTGGAAAGTTTGATGCTCTACCTTTTGGTGTGGTTACAATACAATATTGCAGTGGTGATTAATACACACCTTACTGCACTATATTGTTTATACTAAAATATATAGAGGCACTGAATATGCACTATCTGGACCATTCTTCAGTATGTATAAGGAAACCCAGCTTCATTGCAAGACTTGGGTTAATTTATAGGGCTAAAAATTTCACTAAATAATAAAAAAATAGTGAAAAAGTAAACAACTTCCCTATTTCTAAAAAGATTTTTCTCTCAACTTCTTCAAAGCAAATATGACCATGGATATCACGTTAATTCTACAGAACCATTTTTAGTGCAGTTGTTCGATCTTCATATAAGCATGACATTTTTTGTCTGCTGCTTAGACTTTGTTTCAATTGTGATCATTCCCATCCCAGTCTCTTTGCAATTATACTGGGGGTTCTGGGTGCAGAAATCACAGTACATCCATTCTGTAGCAGCACAGGGCTTTTTTCTATATCCTCCAGCTGTTTATGTTTAACTTGGGCAGCTTACCAAGGCAAACTGTATCAAGTTCAAAGTTTACCTAAAGCACACCCACACACTTTTGGATGGCTTAATTCAACCAGCAAGATTAAGACGTGACTTTCTATGCAGGATAGCTCACAGCACACAGTTAAGGAACATGATTAGCACTGCTTTACATGGCCTGATGCACTAGCTGGAAAAGCAGCAAGTGGTTTTCAGTATGAGATTCAATACAACAGTGAGAGAAAGCACTAGGGCCCACACATAGCACATCTTGTTTAGAATTTAAACAAAAGGAGCTTCCTTCTTCATTTCATCTTTAAATTTTAAAAATTCTCCAGTAAGCAAGCAAACTTTTAATTAAAGCTGAAATCACGTGTCACCAGTTATTTTCCACAGTAACTTCAAAGACTTTTTTTATGATACAGAAAGCCCTTGTATACAAAACCACACCATGTTCCTTCAGATTATTTCTAAAGATGTCATGGGAAACAGACCAGTAGTTCAAAATCAAAATAAATCTCTCAATTTCAAGGTCAGTAACAATGTTTAAATGTATTGATAACCTTGTTCAGGATGATCAAAGGCCAAAAAAAAAAAAAATACTACCATCCAAGAAATAAAACTAATGATTAAGTATTTTCTGACAAAAGTTTCCAATTGGAAGACTGTCCGACTTCCAAAATAGATCCTCCAGGCTGAAGAGCCCCATCTCTCTCAGCCCTTCTTTATAGAGGTTTTCCAGCCCTCTGATCATTTTTGCGACCATCCTCTGAACCCCCTGTAACAGGTTCATGCCCTTCCTGTGTGAGAACCCCAGACCTGCACGCAGAACTTCAGGTGGGGCCTCAAGAGCACAGTAGGGCAGGACAACTGCCTCCCTGGACCTGCTCCTTTTTATGCAGCCCAGAATACCATTGGCTTTCTAGGCTGCAAGCGCACATTGCCAGCTCACGTCCAGATTTTCATCCAACAGTATCCCCAAGTCCTTCTCTACCGGGCTGCTTGCCAATTCATTCATCACCAGGGACCTTGCACTCGGCCTTGTTGAACTTCTTGAGGTTCACATTGGCCCAGTTCTCAGCCCTGTCAAGGACCCTTTGCATGGCATCCCTCCCTTCAAGCAAATCAACTGCATCACTCAGCTTGCTGTCATCCACAACAAAATACTTCTAAAATTACCTTTTGACTTTGTGCTTTACAAGGATTAAAAAATCATGAAGAACTTGGCAGACACACGCCTCCTGGTAATATACTATTTAACATCACATAGCTAGATACATAGTGGCATAGCAGCTGAAAGTGAACCTATTTCCAAAGACTGGACAAGACAAATACAAACTCTCAGACAACATTGTGCATCAGCTGAAGATAGTTTGTCTTACACAGTAAAAGGAATGTTTATCAATATTTGTATTTACAGACCTTTTTTTAAAGGTCAGCATTTTATTTTTTATTTAATAGCAAAAACAAAGGTGGTCTGGCATAAAACAGTTCACAACTCTTATGCTTTCCGATCAATACAAACATTTAATGAACACTTTATTTCTTAAGCCAGGGAATGTATTTACTACAACTGGAGGAAAAGTTTCAGGATTACAGTGAAATAATAACCAGGCTGCATCTGAACCTGACTTTGAAAACTGAGATGGTTCAAGTGTCAAACCATGCAAAGATTAACTTCAGTTTAGACTAGCAAGACAATTTCCAGAGACAGCAATGTGGAGTTTGCATCTGGTAAGAATGAAGTCCATAAATGTAAATGATTTCGCTATATTGTCCATCCATCCCTTTTCTGCCATTGGAAAAAAAAAAATCACCTTATTTGTTTCTCTTATTTTTAAATCTCTTTATCCTGCTGCTGATACCACTGCATCCATTCCTCCTTTGGTATCCAGACATGCACTTTATTATAAATATGAACTAACTTTCCTGACCATATATTCCATAATCACTTTTTTCTGATTGTTATTTTTTATTTATATGGCTGTTAGCTGTCTTGTAATCATTGCTTCATGATGTCTGTCTGCCAAAGTCAAAATAGCATCTTTCTGATTTTAAAGGACATTTTCTTTCTATGTTCAAGAGCTTCTAATCGGGTCTTCTGCACTTTGATTCATGCAAAAAGCAGACTGCAGATTCTAGTTAGATGTTTAATGACATGTTCTCCCATACAACTTTCATTACCTTACTATTTAATAGTTTATAACTAGAAGTATCATTGATGACTACTTTAAGCACATTGCTGTATTTGTGGACAACCACAGGAATTTGATACAGCACACTCTCAGTTGGTGCAGTTTAAAAAAATAAGTATATATTTACAAGGCTAGTGTGAATATGTGTGTACATACATATTATGAATCAGTGAGAAATTTCTTTGGGAAAATGTACTATGATTTTGTGAAAAAAGTACAGGCATAATATTAACATGTAAAATTTTTGACTGGAAATGCAGATGTATTGCTGAATTCAGTGTAGACAGAACAAATAATATGCCTTACATTAGGACTGTCTAACATTTTCTATCCAAGTAAATTATTCATATTAGTTTTGGTTTTAGCAAGCTTTCATGACTCAGGATGAAATTTTTCTAAGGCAGCTAGTCAATTTGTCATAAGGAAATATGTGTTCTTTCACCAGGCTAAAGAATCAAGGAAATCTAGCACTCTGCTCTAAAATACAACAGGGAGCATCCTAACTTCAGGTGAGCATTGTGTCACTGTTATCAGTTACTGCCAATGAAGAGTTACACAATATGAAGGACCCACACTAAACAAAGTGTACAGCCCCTGTCAGTCTCTTTTTCCTCGTTTTTAATGGGGATACTAAAACAACTTGATTAAGTTTCTGAAAAAAAAAAAAAAAAGATGAAGATTCATTGTTTGCAAAAACTTCAAAGTGTCAATGACAGTAAATATTAAAACCAGAAAAAGTTAGTAGTTCAGTATTTAGATTTAGATGCAATAAGTGATGTATTAAACCACAGGAACAAATACTGAATAAACATACCGTGCTACACATCTCCCCCTTGTGGGAGGAATCCCAGCACTAATAGCTCAAATGAATCACGAGGGCAACTGCTCTTGCACAAAAATCCCTCCCAGAAATAGCCTGAAGATTTTTCTTTCTCTCTTTAAAGATCTTGTATTTCTGGATGGTTCCACATACTGGGATATTTGCTTTTGCTTAAATAGTCTGCTTGTCCAAAACACTGACTAGTCAAGTGAACACCATATGCTTTGCAATTCTATTCTCAACTCAAATCCTCAAGTGTTCTTCTGTAGAGAAAAGTTTTCCTGTACTCTCTAAAAAAAATTCCTCATCTGCTTCACGCTGGGGAAATGCTTCTTCTTTCATTAGGCCAAGATATTTATATGGAAAACATATGAATAACAATACAGAGATCATTGACCTGGGAGAAATTTATTTCTGAAAGTGGTTGGAGAACTCTAGTTTCATGAATGTGACAGCCTAGTCCAGCTACTTAAGGAGATTAACACATTTCACTACACAAATCTGTGGATCAGATAATCAAATAGAAATGTATTTCAGAATTCACCACATGTAAAGTGATATTTCTAAACTATGCTAGATAGGAAAAAGAATTTACACTGGAAATTCAGTAAGTTACTACAGCTTTAAATGGCTGTGCCTAGTAGCCACGAGATAAACTGTTGCTTCACTCCACCTTAGAAGCTCCCAAGTTGAGGCTTAACATCCTGAATGAAAACTAACAAGACTTTCATTTTGGTCAAACAACTCTTACTGCAGATGATCCAACAATAATAACCATTCCAACAATCTGCTCCTGATCTTGACAAAGTAACTTCCAGAGCTTCTTTGGATTCAGAACAATGTATTAAAGGTTAGCATCATTATTTACTCTTTAAAATCTAAAACAGAAGTAGGAGACATTTGAACTAAGTCACACCACAACAAAAACAGAAATAAGATCCACATCCCCTGCATCTGAGCCCAGATGGCAAACCACTATAATATCTATGCTATAAGAAAACTTTCATTACAAGCATTACAGGCTGAGATCAGCTTATTATGCTATTCAAGGAGAGTTATAGGCTTGGCATTTTCAAAGGCTCTCCCATCCTTAAGGCCCTCTACTCCATTTATTTATCAAAGACACATAGCAGAAGAGCCCAGCTTCTGTAATTATCACATAAGTAAAAAAAACATAAGAAGAAACTCCATTTCTGGAGATAATATATGTGAATAGAGGCAAATCCATTATAAACATCAACAGCAAAGTAGTACACCCTTTGTTTTCAAATTACAGAGAAACCCAAAAGTGTGATAAATGAACAAAGTATTTCTGTAAAGTGGTATCTTTAAAAGAAACAATACTCTGACTGTCAGGAGCAAAACTAATTTCTTTCTCAATGGGTCAAGATTTATACAAGAAGAATGAGGTCAGTCCAAAATGTCTAATAAATCTCATGTTTAGACTTCAAGATCTTCAGAACAGGCAGAAGAATGATGTTGAGTAACATTTTATTTACCATTAAAATCCCACTTAAGCAATTTCAGACTAGCCAGCTGTACAGAGAACTTTACCAGCTGGTACCTCTGGAAATGAAAATCTCATGTACCCTTCCTTCTGATTACCCTGAATAAACCCCTATACTTTCAAAACAATCTTTTCTGCTTCTGGTTCCCTTTTATATGAAAGGTTTTACACTCTTCCCCAATGCATTTCAAATCTTTTGATTTATACAGAAGCATAATTGGATAGATACTCTCTGTAAACATTTTTAGAAAATTGTAAAACTTACTAAGTAGCCACATCATCTACAGATTGATATAGCTGATCATAAACCAATGCATTTTCTAGCCTGCTTAGAAAGCAGACATTAAAGACTACTCAGTAAGATTTTGCTGTCTCCAAGATCTATGCACAGACAATAGTAAACATTTGAGTAGATTTATTTAGCTGCAATAGAAGATTTTACCAGGTTTATTTCTTTCCTCCCTTATGTTGTTTCCTTCATAATGAATTGTCTGAGAATATCAGACTGACTAAATCACAAAAGGTCAAAAGTCTTTTTGTAATCCTATTTTATCATATGCCATGATTATATTACAACATAGCGGAGAGGATTTTTTTTATTTATTTAATATTCAAGCTCTTATCTCTTGCAGACAGACTGAAATATTTTTATCCTATTCAGGAAGGCTTTCATTTGTGCAGAAAACTCTTTTTCTAAATGACTCTCTGATGTTTTCCTGGATCATCTGTTTTAAACTTTCAAAGGCAAATACTAAAAGTTGGAAGCTTCTTCTCTATTACTTTTTCCAGGAAAGAGTTTTACTACTATTAGTCACCATTTCTTTCAGTCAGTGTGAAGCTATATAGCAGCTGACAAACAGTTATTTTGCAAATTGCTATTTCAACAACATGAACGAACACACTCTGATAAGCAGTATGATAAAAATTTGGTTGGCTTTTGATTCAAACTTTCTTCCAGAACTGCAATGAGAAATCTAACTTGGACTTTATTGAAACAAAATATTACAGTGGACAGTAGCCTAAAAAAGCCATCCTTGGAACAACTGTTTTTATGATGTACTTTGATTCCCCATCTTTCAGTTGCTTTCCAGACTACTACCATGTAGGCTCCCCATGGATTGACTGGGAGCAGCCCTTCCACGCAAGCCTGGCACCACGTTGATCTCCCTAGGCTCCCATATACTCTTCAAGACACAATCTGACTGCACCCAGACCAAGTTCTTGCAACAAAGACAAAAGCCTAGCCTTAGTGGTGAGGCAAAACTTTTGAAGAATATTCCTCACAGCATTACTCTAACAATTAGGCATACACCTTACACATTCTTCTTGAAAAACTACTGCAATGCAACTAAATTATTGCTTACATCCTGGATCTTGTGGGGCAGTCAGACAGGCTGCTCTACAAGGAGGGATATGAGCTAGAAACCAAGCTGAACCCACCACCCACCCACCCACCCCAGGTGGTGGGGAAGGCAATACGCTTACAGATTCACAGTACCTGAGAAAGATTAGTAAGAACAGCTCCAAACATCCAAGATGAGGCGTAAGCTCAACTCACGAAAATCAAGCAACACCTCAAGCTCCCCAGAGAACAAGAGCAAAGACAACTACAATTGTAGTATCACCCAGGTGCTGCTGCAGAGCTTCAAGAGAGCAGCTGAGCACATGGGTGGAGGTGTGGTAGGAGCCCCAGGCTGCTCAGGACCATTAAAGCCCAGCAGGGGCCCAGGGATTCTGACATGGAGCAAACCCCTGTCAAGGAATAAGCATCACCTCAGAAGAGACAAGCTAAATGGCTTAGACTTAAAGTTTTGGGAGGAAATTGCTTGGACTTCATGTAAGATGTGATTGTTGCTTGGACTTCAGCTGATCTTGAATTTTTTCTAATGAAAGTAAGAATCTGGCTCTAGAAGATGCTGCTTTTTCATTTCTTCCTTCCTGTAGGGGTAATCCTCCTACAACCCAGAGGTAACTAGTGATTCAGTTTCACAATACACACAGAAAATATGTAGTTTCTCTACAGTGTGTTGACTATTCTTCCTTTCAAATTGCATTTGAAAGGATTTGACAAAGAATTATTAATTCAAGTGTATCTTATTTTAAGTGAGAAAGCTACGCAAAACTCCTGAGAGCTGTGAAAGCATGCATGACTCAAGGACAGCTATTTTGGTGTACAGGTTACATGAAGCTTATATGTATCTCCTGAGCATGCCAGAAGTGAGAGAAATGGCTTTACTGTAGGCCCTGTGGGAGCTTCTGGGCAGTTCTGAAGTCCTGGAAGGCCATTGCAAATTGAAAGTCCCCTGGGATTTCTCTGATTTACAACTTAGGCTACAGCCACTGCCTTGGGGCCCTGAGGAAGAAGCACACAGGGCTGCCCCGGCTGTCCCCTCCTCTCGGGCAGGGTCCCCCTGCCTGGAAAACCACAGGGAGGGCCCAGCCTGTTGAAGGTTTTCTTGTTTTGATAGAAGTAGTGGCAACAGAAATGAAAAAGAAATTTTAAAATGTCTCAGATAACTACTATTCCAAGCTACGGGTTTCCTGAGCTAAGTTTTCTTTTTATGATTAAATTGCTTACGCCTTCCTCTGGTGATATCAGAGGAATTAAATTATTTTGTTTCCTTATTCAAAAAAAACCTTGAAGAGAAGGTTCGTATAAGTCATATGGTTTTTTTCCACCCATTTTATCCTGTTAATCCCCCCTAGAAAAAACTCTAAACCGTGATCCTGTTCAGCCCACATTGGCATTTTTTGGCTGAAATGACCAGTGCCATGGGTATCTGTAGTGAAGTATTAAATAAAAAGACAGCCCTGCCCTCCCTAATTCACAATATTTTAAGACCATGGGTCAAGATCACCGATAGGCACCCACAGGGGAACAGTGGGTGTTTCCTCCAACGTTCCCACCTGAAGAAGATTTACTTCTGGGATGCCACAGCTCGCACTTCTCCCACTCACTTCCCAAGATCAACATTTATTTCCCAGGGTGTCTTTCAAAGCGTCAGCCTTTCAGTTACCTGAGGTTGTGAGCTTCTGCACGCAGTGTAATGCTAGGCCAGCAGTTGCCCCAGTTTTTTTACAAAACCCAACCTTTCCTTATGGAATTAAATCCAGGCATTTGGGCTTAGTGGTGGGTTTCTGGAGCTTGTGCTAGATGGGTAGAGGGGCTGGGGGCATGCCGGGGTGGGCAGGGGCAGCAGGGGAAGGCCCAGCCCCAGGCACTGAGCACCCTGCTGGGATGAGCAGAGGCCAGGCCAGTCGGTCAGGCTGGTGTGAGGGGGGCTGTGGCCAGCTGTGGCCAAATGGCAGCAGGAAGCCTCTCCCCAGGGCAGGGGTCAGCCCTGGCTGCAGCTGCCCCACGGGCCTCCATGGAGCACCAGGCCCGGCGTGCTCCCGGGGCCTTACGGGGGGGCCAGCACCAGCAGCAGTGCGCTGCTTATCTTCGCCAGAAATGCACTAGTTGTATAGTGTACAGGTTGGAGTCACACACACACAAAAGTAATCCACCAGCAGAAGCTAAACCGTTTCCATTGTGGATACTTTTGCTAGATACCTATTGCAAACTGCGCAGAAGTTAGAAACAAAATCATGATTTTGGAGCAGGCACAGTTATCCACAGCTCTACAAATTGCGTAGTTAAGATGATGAATTTACATTGAACGCCTTTGAAGATGCCAGCTAATAATTTCTTTAAGCAAGCACCCCACTTGATTTCCCCCTTTCGGCAATTCCTTTAGCAGCAGAGACATCAACCCATAGAAATCCCTTCAAGCACAACTTGTTAAGTAGTACATTTCTGGAAAAGTGAAAAGTTCAAAGGAGCAGGTCCAGGGCAGGGTAAGCCAGTGATGGCGTGACTTTTTCCAGAAGGCATTGTACCGGTGATGGTACAAAATCCAGACAAGGCTGTGTTTTACTAGTTAAAATATTTTACATAATGTGAAGTCTGTAAAACAAATTCCCTGATACATCTCAGCCGCTTCAAGGTCACACCTTCAAATAAATTGTAGAAAAATTACATCCAGCTGTTTTCTGACCTATTCCCCAGTAACACATCTTACCAGGAGCTAAAGAAACTGTCAAAATATGCTAAAGGGAAGAATGGAACACCTAAGTTCTACCAGATCCACAATACTTAGCTGCATGAACCAAATATGACCTATAACAGTTTACTCTGAGAAAGAATGTGAGGAGCTTCAGAGTGGCCTGAAAAAAATAACTTCATGCCACATAACATTCTGTATTGATAAATTGAAAGTATTGCACACACAAGGGTAAAGTATGATCATACAGTTTCTGGGGGCTAAATAACAGTATTTTTTTCAGGCTAAAGAATGTAAATGAAAACCTCTGCTTAGAGAAATGTTTCGGCCAAGTAAACATACCAGAAATATCTATAGTTGTCTATGGAAAATATGTTATATGGGTTTGCTTTCAGCTGAGGTACTGCGGAGTATCCTTCATTCTATCTCAAAAAAATAAAAAGAAGGCTGCGAAAAAGCATCAGTGACTGGCAATAACAATAATTATCAGCCTTGGAAAAATTCTATTTGAAAGAAAGGCTTAAAGGATTGGGATTACTTGCCTTAGAAAGGTAAGAAGTAAGAAGGTTCATGGCAAAAGCATATAAAACGATAATTGGTGAAGAGATGATAAGAGAGGAACTCAAGTTCTGCTTTCAACAAAGGAACAAGGAATCAGTGAAACTGAGAAATGGCAAGTCAGGATGAAAGGAAATACTCTTTTTCACAGAGTGCGATTTTAGGCTATGGAATTTAGCGCCACAGGATGCCTTTAAGGCCAAGAGTTTAGCAAAATGTCATGAAGACCTTGTTATCTAATTGGTAAGAAGAGTGTCTGGAGCTTAATAGTGAATGATAAAATAAGAATGAAAAAAAAAGAATGAGAAAATAAACACATTCTTTAGGTAGAGGACAAGTGATATGTCCTAGTCTGTGTCCTTGTGCTTCTATCAAAGATTTGGGTTAGTATTTTACGGTAACCTCTCAATAGGTTTTAAAATCATTGAAGCATGTATTTTTGGCTATTTGCATGAAGATCTGTGTTTTTGAGAAGAAAATAGTGATAAAGGCATGGAAATGGAAAAGTACTGACTAAACATCTGTTCCATGACATTTTCAAGTACTCTAGAAGGATATTTTTGCAGTGCAAACCCCTATAATCAAATGTTTTGTATGAATAGATAAATTTGTAGGGTAGTCTGCCAGGTGCATTATGCTTGTGGAGCTTTATAGGCTCTCATATCTTGCCATTCTGATATAATATAAAAAGCTCCCTTCTTTATTTCAACAAAATCATGGACTTCACCACTTCCCGTAATCATTTACCTTGTATACTACTGTAACGTGTAGCACATTCTTTCTGTTTCTGTCTAACACTGAAGTATGCAGGAATCAGTCTGAAAAGTTCCTTCAGAATTTCTGACAAGTGTTGTGAATTTCCAGATTGATCCTCAAGGCTTTCTTTGTTAATTATTATTGAACATTTCTGCAAGGAAATATCTCATATATCTTTTCTAAAATGTTCCTAAATTCCACCACTGAGTTTTTTATAAAATATATTAATATATCGAAACAGAGTCAGTTCTAACATATCCACTATCCTGGCATTATGCTTTTTTCTTATATTTATGAATTAATTTATGAGAGTTTTGAGTTCTCACCAAAGTTTGCAGATGCTTTGACTTCTAAACATGGTTGAAAAGCATCAGGTGCCTGGTGCAGCAGCACATTTTTGGATCCAGAGAGGAAAAGAAAAAGCTAGTCCTCCTTTCTAAATATGCATGACTCACCGCACCTGCCCAGGGACTGAGTATTCACAGTATACATTGGCTTCAGTGACTGAAAATACCTAGGATGAGTACTATATGTCATTTTCACCGACGAAAACTATAATAGGCTTCATTCTGCTCCACTGAAATGAATATGAGTTTGCTTTTGATGTCAGTGAGATATGAGGAGAGACTCTAGCACACAGGGAAAAAACACTCTCTTAGCATATGACTGGCTATTTTTGTTCCCTTTTACAACATAGTCTACAATGTAATACTATTAAATTCTAGTTTCTGTAGTTTTCATCAGTTCTCACAAACCTGAGTAGATGCTGCAAGACCTCAACACTGTGGAGAATCAGGATGTGTACAAGAAATTTTAAGAACTACAGATGACCTGCTTTTCTTGACAACTGACAAAGTAAAATGCCTGTAAGAAGAATATGATCAACACAGTGCAATCATATATTTTTAAACAAAATAAAATAGTCTAGTCTGATTTCTAATGTGACTGATGTTTTCATGGTTGATTTATAAGGTTGTATGCCTTTTTAATCATTAAAACATACCTCAACATGGATGCATAAAATATGATTCAATGGGAAAATAAAATCTGATCAAATACTAAATTGAATTTAAATTCATCCTATCAAGATGCTGAATTAATTTTATGTTTATTCTATGTATTCAATAAATTGACTAAAACCAAAAATTTATTTGAATGCTGATTCTTCTGATCCAAGCAGTGAGCCAATTTAAACCTAAGCAACTCAAACTAATGAATAGTTATATAGAGAACAGAGGGACTGGCCAAAATACTGTTGTAGTGTTTTCAGTGTATCATGTATTTAATTATTTTCCTTGAAACAGTTCGATTCATAAGAAATATGAAAATAGAACCATAAATAGAATATTTATTATGTTGAAACATTTTTTTCCTTACATATGTGTGTTAGTAACACTCAGTTACAGTATTTTCAGGACACCTTTATTGTGAAGTTTCTCACTGGGAATTTTCCAGTGTTATTAATTTTTTTGACAAAAATGCTGCATCACATACATGGGTGTTTTATGAGTGTGGTACTGGCATTTTGGAAATGCATGCGTAGGGACTGAATGGTTTAATGAAGAAGCAACCATGTGTTCTTGAAGTCTAACAAACAAGTGATCCCCAAATCGCTGATGATATGCCTTGGGAAATGGCTTTGATGGCAATTTTATACAACATTTGCCCTGGGTTCCATATCTCAGTGCTTGTTTTATCGGTGGTGAATTATCTGTTTTAAGCAGGGTGCAAGAACAGAAGAAAAATGAAAACAACCTTGAACAAAGAAAAATAAGGTTTAATGGCCAAAATGAATGTGAACATCAGAAACAAATGGGTTAAAGTTTATGGTACTATCATTTTGTTATGAAGACAAACTGTTTTCCATGGATCTTTTCCCACTTACTGCCTAAATGCAATTATGAATCAACAAGCACACAAAATCTATACAAAGTTAAACAAAAAGCTGCTATATTTGAAGCTGTACGTATATAGCTCTTTACTTGATTCAGAACAAATTCTCACTGATAGAATTATACAACCAATTTTGGACAAGGATGATTTAATAATGTAAGGTAGGAAACAGGACTTTTATTAAAATGCTGATATGGTCAACAAAGGTATTTTCTTACCTGAGCACATTATGAAGGGCAGAGTATTCTCTGGTGTGGACATCCAGCAACAAATTGCAGACTAAGTTTCAAGTGTGTTCCATTCACAGTGCAAAGCTGTCTTCCAAACCCATGCAAATCTTTTGATCAGTTTTGAACTCAGCATAAAATGTTTTCCCTTGCAACTGAAATTAGTCTTTTGATCACAGCTTCACCTGAGCTTGAAATAGAGCTTTATTAATTGCAGTAATTAATATTGTATAATACCTTTTCTTCACTGAGTAGTAGTATCCGTGCTGAAGTTTAAGATTATGATTGAGCTAGCTATGGAAAGCTTGGGAAAATCATTTGGTTTCATGTGCAAACAAGATCAATTTACTGGGTCTTTGTCTTTCCTTCAAAAAATGTCTGAGATGTACCATGCAAACAAGCTCATGCATAAAGGGATTTAGTCCATTTGAGATGGATGGAGTCATTCTCTATGAAATTAGGATTCTAGTACAAGCTACTAATGATTAACCAACTGATGATAAATTTGAAGGAGGAGGACTCTTTCTTTAGAATTAAGCTGGAAAATATTAGTTAGCCAAGTTCACTATGAACAGTTATAATCTAATGGTAATGAGTGGGTATTCAGTTTGGAGGGGGTGTTAACAGACACACACTAGGATTTCTAATTCTGTGGGAAGTCCATTAACTCCTCTATAAATTCTCTACCATTAAGCTTTACTCATAACACCATAAATTATATGTAAGTACATTCCACTAACAGCACAAAAACTATCAAAACTGCAATTTAATGAGATATCTTAAACATTTGAATAATCTTACTGAACTCCCGGAGTCTACAAGCATTCTCAAATATAAGCATATGGGCCAAAATGTACAAATCTCTTCCCATTTAAGCACTTCCAGTGACATTTGTGTTTGCAGGTATTAACATTATTTCTTTATTTTGGTCCTCCCCCCACAGACAGTTTGTGTACCATAAATAAGTCTCTGATCTTTTCTTAATTTTATTCCTTTGTCAGAGCCATCCTGAAGGAAGAAGCTGTCCTTTCCTCTTTATTTCCAGAAGCCTGTTCCAGCTCTTAAAACAGCTGAAAAGCAGCAATAGCCCACTACCATTATGCACTCTTCAGACAACCAGCAACTGCTCTACAAGTTTTCACAGAATCACAGAAATAGTAAAGAACCATGAAAATTTAGGTTTTGAGCGACCTAGAAGACATGCATCTAT